>NC_142693.1:26465796-27072527 GCF_029641045.1 Salvia hispanica | reverse complement strand
ATTTGTCACCTTTCACTTTTACCATTTTTGGTAATGGACCCTACATTCCACTCACTCATTCACACTCACATTTTATTATAAAACTAATATATAAAAGTAGAACCCACATGCCACCAACTTTTTCAACCCACTTTCTGTTACATTTCTTAAAATTCATGCCGGGTCAAATGGTGACGAGGGACGGAGGGAGTATTAATTTTGTAACGGTTGCATTAAATAATATTTTAATAAACTTCATATTCACCCGTTCTTTAAAAATAGACCACATTTGCCATTTAAGGATGTCGCTAAAAAATAGAACAAAATTTTTTAAGAATTAGTTCGATTGAATATGCTAAACAATGGAACTTCATACAGAGTACTATTTTGTCGGCGATAATTAAGGAATTTAATAAAAGAACATTGTTTGCACAATTTATGATGCAAACCTAGTTTATGGTTTGAATTATGAAAAATTACTACAAAATGTAACTTCGTGCTTCAAAAAAATTGACAGTGAAATGGTGGTTGGTGTATTTTGAAATTCGAAAATGGAATGGTTATTTATTTTAAATTTTCCAATGTTTTACTCATCAATTTTCCAGTACTACAGATTTTGCTTTTCAAAGTAAAGAACATATTTGCATAATACATAGTATATTAGAAGTAAAGGTCAAAGGAAATAGAAAACACGACTAAAACACAAGCAATAGTTCCGAATCAAACACTAGAAAATCACACAATTCTCTTTATGGCTTTCCATCAAGTTCCCCTGCGTGCTGGTGCAGCCCGGTTCCGTTTCTTCTTCGTATTATATTTATAGCCAACTCCGAAAAAGAATTCCACTAACCATCTTGACCTTCCACTTCTTATAATCATGTAACCAATCCCAATCCCAACTATGAATCCACTTCCATATCCCATCACAACACTTCGCCAACCAAATCCATCTATGAATTCATATTCATCATCATCTTCTTCTACAGACTGCATCGATTTTCCTTCATCCTCTTTGCATTTTCTCGTCAACGGAAGTCCACACAATCCCAAGTTTCCTATATATGAATCATTCTCAAATGTGGAGAACTGGTTAGATCGCGGTATTTGCCGAACAAGATTGTTTATTAAAAGGTTTAATTTCGCAAGAAATGTCAACCTTGTCAATTTATCTGGGATTTCGCCATCCAGTTTGTTTGTTGACAGATCTAGCGATTCAAGTTGGTTCATGTTTCCAAGAGACGAAGGTATATGTCCTGTGAGGCTATTGTGGGATAGGTTCAAATATTTGAGAATCTTAAGATTTCCTATGGAAGGTGGGAATAGTCCCGGAGAAACTATTGGAGGATAAGTCGATTGTTGTGAAGGTTTCCAATAGTCTATTCAACAACTGATCCTGACCTTTCAAGGTGACTATCATATCCACAAAACTTAGATACTCGTCGTCTACTTGTTTTTCTTTGTCGTGGGAACTCTCTGTGTCATCTCTTTGCTTTTCGTCTATCATTGCTATGAAATTCTTGAAATATCTTTCAGGTAGAGAGCCTATAAATGCGTTATGAGATATATCTAGAACTTGTAACATAGGAAATGGAAGTTTCACTGGTGAAGGAAGTGATAAGTTGCCATCAAACTTGTTAGACTTCAACACTAGCACTTTAAGCTTGGGAAGGCGTTCCATCCAAAAGGGAAATTCATCTTGTATTCTATTATTTCCAATATCGAGACCCCTTAGACGTCGGCAATTGATTAAGGATTTAGGTAAACGTCCGTGGAATCTGTTAGTACCCAAATTGAAGGAAATGAGACTACAATTCTTAGAAAAGTTGGATGGAATGAGGCCACTAAATTGATTTCTTATAGATGAAAGACTGGTCGATGAACTGCTCAAGTTTCCAATGCACTGTGGCAATCTTCCTTGCAAAGTATTATTTGACAGAAGAAGATAAGCAAGGGATGGCAACTTGCAGAGGGAGAATGGGAGCTCATCATTTAATTTGTTGGAAGAGAGATAAATTTGCACCAGATATGAAAGATTTCCGATTGTGGATGGAATTGGACCTTCAAAAATTTATTTGAAAGATAAAAAGAAGGATATAAATCAAATTTCTTTGTTCGAAAATGCACATGGATGTCATTTTACTCATTCTAAGCACATGGATGTAATCTACATTAGATGTTAACATTGCACGGTAGTGAGTCCAAGAAATATAAGACATTGTTTTCCTCATATGTGTCATGTCATACCCATAGTATTCATGTTAATATCCCGAGGAACGAAATTCGTGTTTTTGCTGGAATGTAGGGAATCACTATAGCAAAATGTTGTAGAAATGACATATTAATATTTTTAGGTATTGATTGAAACATTTAAAATATGTAACTATATAAGATCTCTATAATAAATAATGTTCTAAAAATGACTTAATATTGTAGGTATTATGAGATTTATAAATTCTCATTACACAATATTATGACATCTTGTATGTGAGTAACTATTAGAATGTAGTAGTATTATTTGCCCAACAAGATTATTCAAGATATGTGAGTAACTATTAGAATGTATTATTTGCCCAACAAGATTATTTATAATATGTCAAGTTCAGATGAAGGATGAGAGCTCACCATTTAATTTGTTGAAATAGAGAATCAAGTACTCCAGGTTTGCTAAATTTCCAATGGTGGATGGTATTGGACCTTCAAACCAATAATATTCAAAGATGAGAAGGATGTAAATCAAATTTCTTTACATCTAAAATTGTACATGCATATCATGTTGTGAACTAACACCATTTAAATTGTTGGACATAGCCCGAACTCTCAAGTATAGATTCTCAATTGTGGATAGTACAAGTTGGTGCGAGATGTTGGGAAAAGTTATTCTGAAGCTAATCTTAGATAGAGAATTATAGTACTCCATATAAATTAATTTTAATAATTATTTGCATTATACTTGAAGGGAGTGTTGAAAGATACCAAACCTACACAAGAATCAACTTTGCAAAAGATCTAAACTTGTGAGGGAATATTTATCCAAAAACTGAACTAAGAAGCTTGAAACTAAGAAGCCTCAATCTTTTGTGCTCATTCAATATCTTGAGACTTAACAATATGCAAATGCATGACATTTTACTTAGTAAGATGAGATACTCCTATCACTTAAAGAATTACTTGATAGCAAAAAGTCAGTAAGACTTGTCATGTTCCCAACTTCTTTTGGGATTGATCCGCTGAATTTGTTAAAGCCCAAACGTAACATCTCCAATTTATTCAAACGACCAATCTCTTTGGGAATAGTACCTGTAAAATTAATTTCAATTGGTAAGTGTAATAATCATAACATTGTTAAGTAAACAACATGATTAAAATAGTACGCATTTGGAAACATATAATGTATACATGGATTCGATAAGTGAAGGAAACTTAGTTTATTTCTTAATATAAATAAAAGATTACACCTTTTAGATTGTTGCCATAAATGCGTAATCTCTTAAGGCCTGTGATGTTCCCAATTTGTGCAGGCAGATGTCCCACAAAGTTGTTGAATGACAAGGCAAGAATCTCAAGTTGAGGACATTCACCCAAACTCAGTGGTATCTCTCCCTCCAAAGTATTATTGAATAGCTGAAGTTCTTTGAGTCTTGGAAGGTTGTTGTAGCTGCAAACCTCCTTTGGCAGGTAACCATGAAGAGAGTTTCCACTTAAATTTAGAGAAATAAGAAAAGAAAGATTTCCGATTTCTGGTGGGATGCTGCCTCCGAGTTCCATATCTGAGAGATCCAAATGAGTCACCCTATTATGAGGTGAATCACAAGTAACTCCGAACCATGTACAAACAGAGGTTCTGGCGGTCCAATTTTTTTTCAAAATATTGGAAGGATCTGAAGTGATGAGGGATTTAAAAGCAAGAAGAGCAAACTCATCACTATTGATTTGATGAGGATTAGCAAGGTTAAGACAAGAAAACTATAGGAGCAGGGAAAGTAAGAAAAATTGAGAAACTCTCTCCATGTTGTATATGCAGAGTGCTAATTGTAGGGATGTGTGCAAACAACAAGCCTTAGGAGATGCCCTTTTATTCAAAATTAAAATCATATATTCCAAATTCAAGTCCCACTAAAAATGAGTCAAGCTTTTCCGATCAATTTTACTCTCTTCGGCCACTATTAATATCTCCTATTATCATTTTCTGATTTTAAATGTTTTATTTCAATTTTACTATTTTTTAATTAAATTTTACATTTCACTAATTCATTTCACTCTAAATCTTTTTAAAAAACTGATAGTATATAAAAAATGGAAGTCATATTAGTACTAATTTTTATACTCACTTTCATATGCATTTTTAAAGTCTATGTCGAATAAAAATACCAATACTATTTATTTATTGAGAGCGGCGGATCCAGGTGGGGTCAGGCGGGATCGGCCGACCCCACCACCGGCCACGGAGTGCCACCAGGAAGCTACTTTCTTCCGCCTCCGACCCTACGGCATCCGTGACTCCGCCCCCACCTCACGCAGTGTCGAACGATGTGAGGCAGCTGGAGCATCACGGAAGGGGAGGCTGTTGCGAGAACGGAGGAGTTGGAGGGGAAGAGAAGAGTCCTTGCGTGTTATGTTTTCGAAGAGAGAGAAATGATAATGGAGATGTCATTATTGTTTTTGCTTTTCCCTGTAATTACTCGTGAATTACACTGGAATATACATGCCCACATAATTTGACTAAATTTTAAAGATTAAATATCTTAAATTGTTATCTAATCGTAAAATGGGCTATGAATTTTTTTATATGATCAAAATCAACTTTTCTAAACTAGACACGTACTTATAAAGTAAATATTTCTTAATTTCTTTTAATTTTAGTTTTATAATTTAAATTTCAAACCTTAATATTCATATTCGATTTTTTTAATACTTAAAAGTTTGGAATGTTATTTTTATGTCCTATAAGTGAAGCGTATTCCTTTTTGGAGCTTCCTATTATAAGTGATACATTTCCTTTTATGCCAAAAACAACACGCTGTTTCTCTTTTTTATTTTATTCTCTCTCCTATTGTTTCTCTTTATTTTTTTTCAATCCTACCATAAGCGACTCATATTCTTTTTTACTACGTCTCAAATAAGGTATGTTTTTTTTTGTCAAGACACATTGTTCTCAGTTACTTTATTATCTATTTCCACTTTTATATTTATCTCACCTCACTTTATTCTTTCTCCACATAAACATCTTTTTCTTAAATTCTGTATTCAAAAGAAACGTCTCCCTTATAACGGGATGAAGAAAGTGGGGATAGTTGTTTTAAAATACCTCGCATGAATTATTTAAATTAAAATATACGTTGATAAAAAAGTTATTATTTTAAATATTTACTATCTTGTTCGACCCCACGATATTTAGTTTCTGGATCCGCCATTGTTTATTGATGTATAGAGTCACCTACTTGCTGAGTGGTCGGAGCTAAGAAGACAAAACTGGCGTGAAGGTAAGGAAATATTCCATCTTTTCCTAGTCAATTGTAATGTCAAAATTTTCCAAAATTGTGTTGTCCCATACTCCCATTGGAAAACGCGTGAAGCTTATGTAATCAAGTCCCACTTTTAATTAATTCTCTGTTCCACTTGAACTGTAAATTGGTGTCTCATTAATTGAAAATGAGGGAAGCTTCTCTAATTAATTCTAGAGAAATTAGTCCCTAAAACCATAAACTTTGCATAAAATTTGTATTTTCCATGAACTTTAAAATTGGAATATAATATCACAAACTTTGCACTTTGTTTGGTATTTCCCACTGCATATATTTGACTAACTTACGAAACATTTTTATCATACTTGACACAATTAAATCAACGTGGTTTCAACATGACTTTTTATCCTCCATATTATGAACTTAAACATTGGTTTAAAATATCATAAAACGTATCACAGTTACCTATGTAAAATAAGATTTTGATGAAAATATCTTATTTGAGTGAGTTTGGGAAATATCAAACAATATGCAAAGTTTGTAATATTATAGACCAATTTCAAAATTCATGGGAAATACTAAATTTTAGGTAAAGTTCATAGTTTTAGGGAATAATATCCCACAATTCTATAACCTAACCTTTTTTAACTTATCGATTAAAGTAACAGTCATACAGAGTACTCTTTTTCTACATATTTAGCCGTGGTTCAAGTAAATGAAGTGTGACTTTTATTGTAGGACGGACTAAAATGGAAAAATGTAACTCTTATTGTGGGAGGGAGAGAGTGCATAGAAGACGGAGAAATCCTACAACAAAGAGATTTCATTTTTTCCAGTATTACACTATCGATTTATCAAGCATCTGGAGTGCATAGATTACAACTGCCCTTTGTTCCACATCAATTGTTCCAACACTCCCAATTACACATATCCATTTGTAAACCGAGGTCGATCACACATTTCAATTCCTCCACCGCCCCCTTCTTCAGAAGAATATTCAGCGCCGGCAAGGAGCAGCAACTGCTGCTCCTCAGCAATGCCGGATCCAGCTTCTCGATGAGATTCCGCAGCACGACCACATCGCCGTCGACGGCAACGCAACTTCGTAGCTAATATTCTTCCTGCCGCCGCCCTTGTTCCTGTTAGTGAGATTAATCGAGCAGTGGATGTCTTCGATAACAATAATCGACTTGAAATTTTTTTTGGGAGAATGAAGTTGGGAGAGAAGAAGAGAGAAATGATTTTGAAATTTTTTTTGAAATATCAGCTGCTGTGATCAAAATCGATTAATCCGGTCAAAATTTCACTAGTCCACGATTGACCGCGGAACAAAAAAAAAATGACCGATTCGGCAATGTTTTTATTTGTTTAGTAGTCGTATTTCGAAAAAAATGAACTTTCTTAACCAACTTCGTATTCTAGCCATACGACCAAAATAGTACTTTGCTCTGCAAAAGTAGTAAAACATGACAGGCATACAAAAAAATGGTAGAAGTATTATTGATAGAAAATGAAAACACAAACTACAAACTGTCAGTCTGACTAATTTTTGTAAATGGATCAAAATGGAAAAACATGACTATTGGTTATGTACCAAGGGAGTACTAATTTTCCATAATTTTACCAATCAATTTTTTTTTGGACAGATTTTTTTTTATCAAACACAGAACACATTTTAGCTTAATACTTCAGAGCATATATCATAGATACTAAGCAAAACGACATCACTAGCAATGAAAAAAGTAGAAAGAAATAGAAAACACAACTCAAACATAAGAAGTAGTTCCAAATTAAACACTAGAAAAGCACACAATTACTCTTTGGTCTTCAATCAAGTTCCCCTACGTGTTGGTGTAGCTCTGTTGCGCCTCTTCTTCGTTTTATATTTATATCCAACGCCAAAAAAAATTCCACTAACCATATTGGCCTTCCATTTCTAATAATCATGTAACCAATTCCAATCCCAACTACGAATCCACTTCCATATCCCATCACAACACATCGCCAACCAAATCCATCGATGAATTCATAAGCATCATCACCCTCTTCTTCTACAGACTGCATCAATTCCCTATCATCATCTTTGCATTTTCTTGTAAACGGAAATCCACACACTCCCAAGTTTCCCACATATGAATCATTCTCAAATGTGGAGAACTGATTGGATCGCGGTATTTTCCCAACAAGATTGTTTATTTAAAGGTTTAATTTCGCAAGAAATGTCAACCTTTTCACTCGGAATTTCTCCATCCAATTTATTTGTTGACAAGAGATGAAGGTATATGTCCTGTGATGCTATTGTGTGAATGCTATTGTGTGACAGGTTCAAGTATTTGAGAATCTTAAGATTGCCTATGGAAGGTGGAATATTCCTAGTGAATCTATTGGAAGATAAGTCAATTGTTGTGAAGGTTTCCAATAGTCTCGTAATTAACTGATACTGACCTTTTAAGTTGAGCCTCATCTCCATGTAATTTAGAAACTCATCATCTTCAACTGCTACTGGCTCAATCATTGCATTGAAATTGTTGACATATCTTTGAGGTAGAGGGCCCACAAATTCATTATGCGATACATCAAAAACTTGCAACCTAGGAAATGGAAACTCGGTTCGTGAAGGAAACGACATTTTACCACCAAACTTGTTAAACCTCAACACTAGCACTCGAAGTTGGGATAGGTCTTCCATCCAAAAGGGAAATACATCTTGTATTCTATTATTTCCAGTATTTAGACCCCTTAGATTTCGGCAATTGATCAAGGATTTAGGTAGTCGTCCGTGGAATTTGTTATTACCCAAATTGATGGAAATAAGACTACAATTCTTAGAAAAGGTAGATGGTATGAGGCCACTAAATTGATTCTGGTTTAGATGAAAGATGGTCAAAGATCTGCTGAAGCTCCCAAAGCATCGTGGCAGTCTTCATTCCAAAGTATTATTCGAGAGAAGAAGATAAGAAAGGGATGACAAGTTGCAGATGGAGGATGGGAGCTCATCATTTAATTTGTTGGAAGACAGATATAAGAACTCCAGATTTGATAGATTCCCAATGGTGGATGGTATTGAACCTTCAAACAATTTATTTTAAAGTTAAATAAGGATATAAATCAAAATTCTTTACTTTAAAAATTGTACATGCATATCATGTTGTGAACTAAACTAATACTCCATATTGTAGATAAAACACCATTTAATTTGTGGGGACACATATAGCCATAGCTCATATTGTAATATCCCGAACAATATCCCGAACATCATTTAATTGGACTCCTTGCTTTGGGCTTCTATTATTATTCGGTTGGGCTGCTCTTGTGCTGAGCCCATAAGAATAAGTGTTGGCCCAAATTAAGTCAGGCCCGTTTCTTTGCCAGGGCTGCTAGATGCGCGCCATGTGGCAACTCCACGCGGATCCTGCACCACAGCCGTTAGATGTGAGGTGTGTTTGTTAAGTGAGAGAAGGCCTTAGGTTTCTCTCATTCGATTCATTATCTCTCTTGCTTTCAGAAACCGCCTTCTCTCTCCCTTCTCTCCAAGATTCCGGCGAATCTCGCCAGAGTTCTCCTTCGAGCTTTTTGTTTCACCGATGATTCTCAGTTCCTAAGAGTTCTACCGGTGTAGATTGAGTGTTAGGCAACTTCTTTGGTTTCCTTCTCTAATCTAGGGTTTGGTCTTTTGTCTGTGACCAATCCCGAAGTGCTTGGAGTGTTTTGTAAGGGTTCTTGTGTTCGAGGTGAAGTTTTGAGTTGTTTGTGCTTGTCCGCGTGTGAGAAGGCCGTGGTGATCGTTGAGTGGTGAGATCTAGGGTTCCACTAATCTTTGGTGTGAGTTCGTTCAATGGTGCTCTCCTTTGTGACTTGCTGTGAGGATTGGGGAGGTCTAAGGCCTAATGTAGTCACTGCTGTGCCTGAGCCACTCGTGGCCCGATTCTCTGACTTAGTCTCTTTTGTCTTTGATCCTTCGGGATCATCTTTCTTGTGTGACTAATCTTTCTACTCAGTGTGCATGTGATAAATCAGATGCAGCTAATCAGATGGATGACTTATGTGATAGTTTTGGAATCAAAAGACATAAACATTGCCTTATACCCTACAGCAAAATGGGGTTGCTGAGAGGATGAACAGAACTTTACTTGAAAAAGTGAGATGCATGCTTTCTAAGTCTGGATTGTCAAAAAAGTTTTGGGGTGAGGCTTTATTAACTGTTACTTATTTGGTAAATAGGTCCCCTTCTGTGCCTTTGGTTGGTCAGTATCCTGAATATGTGTTCTATGGAAAGCCTCTTAACTTTTCTCACATAAGGGTTTTTGGTTGTACTGCCTTTGTGCATAATAAGTCTGATAAACTTGCGCCTAGATCTAGGAAAAGGTGTTTTTCTAGGTTACCCTGAGGGTGTCAAAGGGTATAGAGTCTGGCTAAGGGATGAACCTGGGTTCAAGGTCATAATAAGTAGGGATGTAGTCTTCCATGAAGATGAATTCCCCTGCTTAAGATTGACAAGTAGCCCAGATCCTATAGATGTGGACAATGAACCCCTCAATGAGGTGGAGTCCACAGATACACTCACTGGAGTGGAGCATCCTAGTGATGCTCTAAGTGAGGTGGAGCAGCCATTTTGGAACACTTATCCAGTCTATACTCCTAATGAGACACCTGATGAAGGAAATCCAAATGTGATGCATGATAATCCTGCCCAAAATGTTGCTGACAATGTGCCTAATTTGCATGATAGTCCTGTTAGAAATTCTCCTCCTGTTCCTGCTCAGAATGTGATACATAGCCCAAGTGGTATCCAAAATGCTATTGATAATACTAACTTGCAGGATTATGTGTTATCCAGAGATAGAACTAGAAGGGTCAATGTCAATAAACCTTCTAGATATGATGGCTTTGTTGGTTTAGTTACCCTTATAAATTTGTCTTTCAATGTGTATGAATCAGATGGGGATGAGCCCAAACTTATAAGCAAGCTACTAAATCAAAGTTCCGGAGTCAATGGCATAAAGCCATGTTGGAGGAGATGCATTCTTTAACAATTAATTTTACTTGGATTCTTGTACCTTTGCCTCCTGGTGCATCTGTGGTTGATTGCAGGTGGCTTTACAAATTGAAAAATGAGGTGGAGGGCCTTAGGTACAAGGCTAGATTAGTGGCAAAAGGTTTTACTCAACAAGAGGGGGTAGATTACACAGAGATCTTTGCCCCTGAATTCACTACTGGATGATGTTAGCTTTGTGTGCTCATTTTAATTGGGAATTAAAGCAAATGGATGTTAAAACTGCTTTCTTACACGGTGATCTTGATAAGCCCATTTTTATGAAACAGCCTGAGGGCTTTGTTGATCCCAAGTTTCCCAATCATGTATGCTTGTTAAAAAACGCCTTATATGGTTTAAAACAGTCCCCAGGCAGTGGAATATCAAGTTTAACACATGTATGCAGAAGTTAGGTTTTGTCAGAAGTATCTTTGATGCATGCTTATATGTTAAGAATCTTGATACAGTGCCTGTTGTTCTTGCTTTTATATGTTGATGATATGCTTATAATGGGTCCTTGTTTGAAAACCATTAAGGGTGTGCAAGCTGCCTTGAGTGAGAATTTTGACATGAAGGATCTGGGTGATGCTTAGAAAATCATAGGGATTAATATCTATAGAGATAGAAAAACATCCACCCTTATGTTGCATCAAGAACCTTATGTGTACAAAATTCTGAAAAAGTTTAACATGTTTGATGCTAAGCCTGCTTCTGTGCCTTTAGCTGCTCATTTTATGTTGAGTAAAGACCTGTGCCCTAAATCTCAATCTGAAGTTGATGCTATGAAGAGAATTCCCTATGCTAATGCTATTGGATCTGTGATGTACTTGATGGTTAGCACTAGGCCTGATATTTCCTATGCAGTTTCTTGTCTTAGTAGATACATGTCTAATCCAGGTCCTATTCATTGGGAAGCTCTGAAATGGCTTCTAAGATACTTGAAGCAAACTGCTAAGTATGGTTTATGCTATTCTAAATGTGATGATGGTGTTTTACTAACTGGTTTTATGGATTCTAATTATGCTAATGACAGAGATAAGAGGAAGTCAACTACCTCCTATGTGTTTTCAGTGTGTAGATCTTGCATAAGTTGGAAATCCAAGTTGCAGCACATTGTGGCCTTGTCTACCACTGAGTCAGAGTATATTGCTATCACTAAGGCAATGAAAGAGGCTGTATGGTTAAAGGGAGTGCTTTGTGAACTCAAGTTTGTGAAAACTTCTCCTGTTGTATTCTCTGATTCTTAATCTGCTATTCAGTTATGTAAAAATCCTGTGTTCCATGATAGGACAAAGCGTATAGATGTAAGGTTCCATTACATCAGGGATATTGTAGAAAAAGGTGAAGTGTTTCTTGGAGTGGTGGTCAAATTATTTTTCAAAATAATGTGAAATGAGTAAATTTTGGAAAAATAGAAAAAGACTATTCACAATGCATATAATATCTTTTGAGTTGGTCATATAAGTTATATGCAATGGGACCCAGAGCAGTGACAGTAATAGAATGGACTTTGACTTAAGCAGAAATCCAACTTGCAAGTTTGAAAGACAAATGAAGAAAGTGAAGTGCGACTAAGTTATGATCACAAATAATGTACAAATTGTTTGAAATAGTTCATCTCAAGATAATGTCGCAATGGAGGTTTTAATTGACGAAAGAATTTTCCAACCAACTTATAAATCAATACAACTCAGTGATATTGATTCTTGATAATTTAACGTAAGAGGTGTGCTTATAATCCATGGGAAAGGACAAAAATAGTATAACGAAGGCTAAGACATGAAAATAAAATAAGTAGAGGAAGTAGAATATACGAGGAAACTGTCTCCATATTATTATACATATTGATAATTGTAAACTCAAACAAGAAGCCTAGAAGATGCCTTTTTGAACAAGAATGTCAATTGCATGATAAAGCTAAATCAAATAAAGCCACATATTTTCTTGTCCCATTAATGAAAAATGCATAATGAAGCTAAATCAAATAAAGCCACATATTTATATTTAGACTCCAACTATATTTTTATGCATGAAATGTCTTGTGTACTCGTTTTACTTGCGGTAAGTGGCTAGAGGTTTCTAGTTCTGAGTCTCGTTAACATATGAATTACTATATTTTTATTTTATTTGGAATAGCGATATCTTTGGGGATAGTACATGAAGAATAAGATCTCTCCAAAGATAGACCTAAATGCATATAGATAAGGTCATAATAATTATAAAAGAATACATGTATGTATATGGGCTATGAATACATTGGTAAAGCCCATCTTGAGGTTTTAATCTTGGGCTTTTATTTTTTGGCCTTATAAAATGGAAGTGCAATGAGAGTTATGTTGGTGAAAGTTCTTCCATTTGGGCTTATACAAATATGGTTTAATCAGACAAGTTCATCAATTTTATAAAAATATTTCATCTCAAGTTTAGATCAGGTGCCGGCTATATATTCTAAACTTTAATAAATTAGTTCTTTGAAATACTACAAAACAAATTTTAGCTTAAGAACATATTACAAATTCTAAATTTAAAATCGAGTACGACCACATATTAAAGTTAACTAATTACACGAAACCGATCAGTTCCTACACACCAATGCAAAATTCAATCTTCTTCTTCATTGATAAGCAAAAAAAGCGTTATTTTAAGTAATTAAAAGCCATATAACAAAGAAAAGGGAGCAATCAAGCACATCACTATCCACTAACACCTACCAACTCAAACAACATAAACTATCAAAATTAGCTCATAAATATCACACTAATTAGTGAATAAACACATAAACCACTAATCAGAACAGATTAAACTCCCATTCCCATGCTCAAAAACAATAATTGAGAGAATTAAAAAAAAACCCAAGTCATTCACAATGTAGTCTTTAAAGTTCTTCCCGTCTTTTATTTTCTGCAATAGTCTTTTATTTTCCGCAATTTTATTTTTCATTTTTCACTAGAGAAAAAAATGTACAAGTATTAGTGATATAAAATTAAATCGACCTTGTTAGAATAAGAAACAAACTAATGGAGGTCTAACTAATTTTCATAAATGGATTAAAATGGAAATACATGACTACTGGTTTTAAATGAAGGGAATACATTCTAAAATTTTCCATAATTTTACCCATCAATTTTTTCAGTATGATAGAATTTTTTTTTCAAAATACAGAACACAATTTAGCAATACTTCACAAAATTTATTAAAGATACTAAGCAAATCGATAAGTTGCAATTTAAAAGGTAAACAGAAATAGAAAACACAACTCAAACACAAGCAGTAGTTCCAAATCAAACACAATTCTCTTTGGCTTCAAATCACGTTCCCCTGCGTGTTGGTGCAGCTCGGTTGCTTCTCTTCATCGTCTTATATTGATATCCAACCCCGAAAAAGAATTCCACTAACCATCTTGGACTTCCACTTCTTATTATCATGTGACCAATTCCAATCCCAACTACAAATCCACTTCCATATCCCATCACAACACATCGCCAACCAAATCCATCTATAACTCCATTTTCATCATCTTCTTCTTCAGCAGGCTGTATTGATTTCCCATCATCCTCTATGCATTTTCTCGTCAACGGAACTCCACACAATCCCAAGTTTCCCATATACGAATCATTCTCAAATGTGGAGAACTGATTGGATCGCGGTATTTGCCCAACAAGATTGTTTATTGAAAGGTTTAATTTCGCAAGAAATGTCAACCTTGTCAATTCACTTGGAATTTCTCCATCCAGTTGGTTTGTTGAAAAGTCCAATGATTCGAGTTCACTCAAGTTTCCAAGTGATGAAGGTATATGTCATGTGAGGCTATTGTGTGACAGGTTCAAATATTTGAGAATCTTATCATTTCCTATGGAATCTGGAATATTCCCAGAGAATCTATTGGAGGAAAGATCAATTGTTGTGAAGGTTTTCAATAATCTCTTAATTAACTGATTCTGACCTTTTAGGTCGAGCTTCATCTCCATGTAAATTAGAAACTCATCATATTCAATTTCTACAGGCTCAATCATTGCTATGAAATTGTTGATATATCTTTGAGGTAGAGATCCCACAAATTCATTATGGGATACATCGAAAACTTGCAACCTTGGAAATGGAAACTTGGTTCGTAAAGGAAGCGATATGTTACCACCAAACTTGTTAGACCTCAACACTAGCACCCGAAGCTTGCGTAGGCGTTTGTTACGATCTTCATATCTTAGGTTTCCCCAATTAATTAGTATATTTTGATTCACCACATCTTCCATATCTTTTAGTTAGTTATCTTTTGATTCATAGTATCTTCCATATATTTTATTTCTTGCTCAATAAGTTAGGGTAGTAGTATTAGAGTATTATAAATAGGAGATGTTATTATCATTTTAATCATTCAATGAATACATTATTTTGGCCAAGTTCCATGTGTGATACGTTGAATCCTAAATTCCATACGCCACCGGCTGCCAGACGGAATCTCTCCGCGCACAGCCAGAAACGTATATCTGATCTGTAGTCGTTGCCCGACGGATTGGAACCCGCGCACAACCACCCAGATCCTTATCCCCGCCGACCCTCACGGGCGCCGGATTCTCTTATCTTATTATTTTCCGTTTAATCGGTTCGTTAGGAATTTAGGTTCTCTTATCCAAATCTCTTATCTTGTTACGAGCCTTTCATTTAATTAGTTTAGATATATTTGGGTTTTGCATATCTTTTATTTAATTAGGTTAGATATATTAGGGTTTTGCATATCTTTTCATATATTTCGTTTCTTATTCAATAAGTGGGAGTTGTTACGATCTCCATATCTTAGGTTTCCCCAATTAATTAGTATATTTTGATTCACCACATCTTCCATATCTTTTAGTTAGTTATCTTTTGATTCATAGTATCTTCCAATTATTTTATTTCTTGCTCAATAAGTTAGGGTAGTAGTATTAGAGTATTATAAATAGGAGATGTTATTATCATTTTAATCATTCAATGAATACATTATTTTGGCCAAGTTCCATGTGTGATACGTTGAATCCTAAATTCCATACGCCACCGGCTGCCCGACGGAATCTCTCCGCGCACAGCCAGAAACGTATATCTGATCTGTAGTCGTTGCCCGACGGGTTAGAACCCGCGCACAGCCGCCCAGATCCTTATCCCCGCCGACCCTCACGGGCGCCGGATTCTCTTATCTTGTTATTTTCCGTTTAATCGGTTCGTTAGGAATTTAGATTCCTAACAACTGGTGCTTTCATCCCGTACTCATCCTCCATCTTCGTTCATCTATATTTCCCAAAAAAAAAAAAAAAAAAAATATCAGCCACAGCACCACCATCACAGCCACATCTAATCCTCCATATTCTCTCTTACGTAACCCAAACACTCACTCATTCAAAAAAAAAATTCCACTTACAAAAAATCCTCGAACAGAAGCTACATTCCTTTTCCTCTTTTTAGTTATGGATATTTACCACCAATATCAGCCGCCGCACCAGATACACTCGATGTTTGCAAAATTTGATCGCCTATTGGACATGATGGAAGCCCGTTTGGACGCAGCAGATCGGCGCATTAACAACCTCTGTCCACCCATTCACCCCAGGCCAAAACGCTTGGATCCACCTGATCGTCGCACATGGACGGGATACCCGCCCATTGGGTACCGCGATCGCGCGCAGGATGCACGGCCTCGACACCGCGGCGGCTACCACGAGAGGGGCCACCTAATTGATCGCAGAGATCAACGAGTCCAATTAGGGTTCGATCGCTACCCAATTCACACAACGCAGCCGCATCACCCGAGGTGCTGGGACCCTCCGACGCAGCAGCAGGACCATGGTTACCCCCCCTTTGATCACCGGCCCCGACGCGCGAAGACGTGCTGGGACCGCCCTCACCAGCAGGAGGAGGTGCGAGCGCCGCGAGGCCAGTCTGCCCGCCCCACCGCCGACCAGCCACCGCGCTTGAGCCTCCCGCCGCGGGACCTGTACGGTCAGCCCGCACGAGTGTCCAATCAGACCCCGCACCAGCCTCTATGCTCGCCTACCTGTTGGGACCCGTCTGGATTGCACACGAAGAAGGAATACCCGGCAGACAACATGTCTTTTGAGAGATTTGGAAGTGATGATCTATGTTGGGAGAGAAGGTGCTCTCTCTCTCATAATATGTATATTGAGTGCTCAATGCCAAGTCCAGTGTTGAAGAAGAAAGCTACTCCTGGTCGTTGTTCCCGTGGGAGTCGGTGTGAACCAGATTACCAAGTTAGTGTTGGAATGAGAGAGCAAGAAGGAGATGAAACGTTTGATTCATCGAGTTTAGATGAGCAGATTGCATATTCATGTGTTGAAGGCAGAGTTCTTGACTGCATTGTTGATCGTGGTAAGGGTGAAGAGGAGCTTTGTGATTCAAAGGATTCCATATTCGAGACAGCAGCCAAAGAAGCCATGGATCATGGCTTGCCTAATGAGAATAAGGGATCATCTTTTGTGGAAATCTTCCTGTCTTGCAGCTCCGATATGAGTACAGAAAAGGAAGAAACGACATTGTTGAACGATGTAGAGGAGGACGATTCCACTAATGAAGTGATGAAGGTCGTCGCCTCACTGAGTGTTGTTCAAGTTCCATAAAAAAATGTTGCTGGAAATTATTGGCGCACGAAAGGAGATGGTGCGTACACCGGTTTGGCCGTAATTCTTTGTGTCGGTGATGTACCAAGTATGAATCATCGATCAACATCGCTCGACACCAATGCAAGGTTGATCCCTCCGCGGAATGACACGCCATATTTGAGCACTCTTGGGGGTGATAAAGGAAGAGTTTCAGTTGGTCGATATGTATTTGATCCGGGAGGAAACGCCTCGCGAAAGCTTTTGCTTTCAACTCTGGTCGTTGGTTTGTGGTTTCCACCTTGAGGACAAGGTGGATTTCAACCGTGGGGGAGTTGTTACGATCTCCATATCTTAGGTTTCCCCAATTAATTAGTATATTTTGATTCACTACATCTTCCATATCTTTTAGTTAGTTATCTTTTGATTCATAGTATCTTCCATATATTTTATTTCTTGTTCAATAAGTTAGGATAGTAGTATTAGAGTATTATAAATAGGAGATGTTATTATCATTTTAATCATTCAATGAATACATTATTTTGGCCATGTTCCATGTGTGATACGTTGAATCCTAAATTCCATACGCCACCGGCTGCCCGACGGAATCTCTCCGCGCACAGCCAGAAACGTATATCTGATCTGTAGTCGTTGCCCGACGGGTTGGAACCCGCGCACAACCGCCCAGATCCTTATCTCCGCCGACCCTCACGGGCGCCGGATTCTCTTATCTTATTATTTTCCGTTTAATCGGTTCGTTAGGAATTTAGGTTCCTAACAGCGTTCCATCCAAAAGGGAAATTTATCATGTATTCTATTATTTTCAATGTCGAGGCCTTCTAGACTATGGCAATTGATTAAGGATCTAGGTAATTGTCCATTGAATTTGTTATTACCCAAGTTGATGGACATAAGACAACAATTCTTAGAAAAGATAGATGGTATGAGGCCTCTAAATTGATTTTCGTTTAGGTGAAAGATGGTCAATGATCTGCTGAAGTTTCCAAAGCACCGCGACAGTCTTCCTTCCAAAGTATTATTTGAGAGAAGAAGATTAGAAAGTTGTGACAACCGGCAGATGGAGGATGGAAGATCACCATTTAATTGGTTGGAGGAGAGTTTTAAGGTACCTAGATTTGAAAGGTTTCCGATAGTGGATGGAATTGGACCTTCAGACAATTTATTTGGAAGATAAAAAAAGGATATAAATCAGATTTATTCATACCAAAAATACACATGCATGACATTTTACTGATGTAACAATATGTTTGCTATCTGCATTAGACTCCACGTACCATTAGGAGGCCCATATTTCCATTCTGACCCATTCGCAAATAGGAGTCTCGATTAATTTTCACTATAAATGATAATAGACCCCACAAAGTAAAAATGATAATAGACCCCACATATCATGACTCATTCCACTCACATTTGATTTAAAACTAATACTCCCTCCGTCCCATTTTAGGAGTCTCATTTGAGTTCGGCACAAGTTTTTAAGAAATGTAAAGAAAGTTGGTGAAAAAAGATAGTGGAATGTGACTCCTACTTTTATATACTCCCTCCGTCCACGAAAATTCGTCCCGGTTTGACCGGGCACGGGTTTTAAGAAATGTAATGGAAAGTGAGTTGAAAAAGTTGGTGGGATGTGGGTCCTACTTTTAAAGTATTAGTTTTATAATAAATTGTGAGTAAGAATGAGTTAGTGGAATATGGGGTCCACTACCAAAAATGGTAAAAGTGAAATGGGACAAATTTTGGGGGACGGACGGAAATGGAAAACTGAGACAAATTTTCGTGGACGGAGGGAGTATTAGTTTTATAATAAAATGTGAATAGAAAAAAGGTTAGTGGAATGTGGGGTCTATTACCATTTATGAAATATTTTAACCGGGACTCCTAAAGTGGGACACCCAAAAATGGTAAACCGAGACTCCTAATGTGGGATGGAGGGAGTATATAAAAATAAGATCTATATTTCACTAACTTGTTTCCCCTCACTATTCTTAATATTCCTTAAAATCCATGCCGGAAAGAAATGGTACTCCTTATGGTGGACGGAAAGTAACATTTTTATAGCAAATAGGGGATGAGAACTCACCGTTTAATTTGTTGGAAGAGAGATATAACCCCCTCAGATTTGAATGATTTCCAATGGTGGATGATATTGGACCTTCAAACCATTTATTTGAAATATAAGAAGGATATAAATCAAATTTCTTCACATCTGAAACTAAACTGTTCATGATTATCATGTTGTGAACTAAACTAATACTAGTACTATATATTGTACGGAGTAGATAAAAACACCATTTAATTTGTTGGGACATATATAGCCATAACTATAGATTCTCAATTGTAGATGGTAGAAGTTTGGGACATAGCCATAAACTCATATGGTAATACCCAGAGGAATAAAATTCGTTTTCCAGAAGGCATGTTCGTACGGAATCACTATAACAAAACATTCTAGAAATGACATAATATTTTAGATTTATATGAGATATTTATATAATGTCACTTCATACTAGTATGACATCTTGCACGCGAGTAGCTATTGAAACTTAGTATTTGGCCTACAAGATTACTCAAGATATGCCAAGTTGTTGATAGGGGATGAGAGCTCACCATTTAATTTGTTGGAAGAGAGATATAAGAAACCCAGATTTGAAAGTTTTCCAATGGTGGATGGTATTGGATCTAAAAAAATTTATTTTAAAGTTAAATAAGAATATAAATCAAAATTTTTATACTTTAAAATACGTAGATGCGTAGCATTTTTATAGCACAATTATGCTTATTAAAAGTACTAGTAGTATTTGATTCAAACTGATGGTCATTGCAATCCGTCATTAAAAAGAATAAGAAATTCACTAAGGATATGCCAGGTTGCAAAATAATTAGTATATTGCCAAGGAATATAAAGCATTGTTTTCCAAGTTCCCACTCAGTCAGTTTATGACTTAGATGTATTTCACCTGAAAAGTTATTTGTTGAAAGGTATAGCCCGAACAAATTTTGTAGGTTTCGTATCTCTGGTGGGATGGTACCTGAAAAACGAGTTATTATAGAGTTAGCAACAATATCACTATTAACCCAAATGTATGAACTTGCATCGGGCAAACTTTGACTGGGCACAAGTTTTAAGATATGTAGTTGAAAGTGAGTCCTACTTTTATATACTCCCTCCGTCCCCGAATACTTGACACAGTTTGCCATTTCGGTCCGTCCTCGAATACTTGACACAGTTCACTTTTTCCATTTTTGGTAGTGGACCCATATTCCACTAACTCATTCTTACTCACATTTATTATAAAACTAATACTTTAAAAGTAGGACCCACATCACACCAACTTTTTCAACACACTTTCCATTACATTTCTTAAAACCCGTGCCGGGTCAAACCGTGTCAAGTATTCGGGGACGGAGGGAGTATTAGTTTTATCATCAAATGTGAGTGGAAATAAGTTAGAGGAATATGAGGTCCTCTATTAAAAACGGTAAAAAGTGAAATATGACAAAGTTTGTGGAATGATCGGGAATGGAAAAATGTGACAAAATTTAAGGGACGGAGGGAGTACATGCATGTCATTTTAGCATTGTAGGTAGAGAGCTTACAAATGCAATGTGAGAGACCATTGTTACCAAGGAATATAAAGCATTGTTTTCCAAGTTCCAACTTAATTGGTTTATGACTTTAGGTATTGCACCTGAAAAACTATTGGTTGAAAGGTCCAGCACGGACAAATTTTGTAGGTTTCCTATCTCTGGTGGGATGCTGCCTGAAAACGAATTGTTAGAGAGCAACAAATACTCGAGGTATGTGAGCAAGCCTATTTCTGATGGAAGCTTTCCACTGAATTCGTTGTCTTTAATTTGTAGTGTGTTTAGTTTTCTCCAACTCATAATGAAACGTGGCAATATTTCACCAGTCAGGCTATTTTTAGATAGGTCCAACAAAGATAAATTGCCCAGATTTGACAAGGATGGTGGCAATGGCCCTGAGAGTGAATTCTGGGATAGATCTTAGTCGGTCAGTTTGTAACACAGGCTGAGCTCTCGGGAATGGAGGAATTGAATCTGTTCATTCCAAGATCTAGAGTTTGGAGATTCGTGAGTAGGCCTATAGAAGGAGGGATTTCTCCTATAAACAAATTGTTGTACAGCTCTAGATTTTGCAGGCTTGGATTAAGGCTTACAGAATCAAGAATGTTGCCAGAGAAGAAGTTGCTGCCAAGGCCAAGATCCTTCAACTTGGAGAGGCTAGTGATATTTGGTGACAGGGGGCCTTGAAAACCATTTCTGCTGAGGTTAAGATATTCAAGTGGGAAATCGAGACCAGTCAGGAGTTTCAAAGTAATTGACGCCCAAATCCAAGAAGCGCACCTTCCTAAGATTGCCAATCTGATATGGGATTTCTCCAACAATATGGTTGCTGGAGAAGCTCAGGTATTGAAGCTCTGTTAAGCGACCGATCTCTGGTGGAATGGCGCCGGAAAACAGATTGACGGAGAGGTTGAAAGTGGTGAATTAAAAATTGCAGTGAAATGGAACAGGTCCAATGTCCCTTCAAGGTCTGCATCGGGGAGATCAATCCCAGAGACAGATCCCTCGTCGTTGCAGCGAATGCCAATCCATCTGCAATGGTTGCTGATGTTGTTGACAGACGAAGACTCGAGGGAAGCAGAAGATGATAGGCTGGATTTCTATCTTATCAAAGCCTCTGCTTCACTTGTTGCTGCTCTTGAAAGACACAGACACAGTGTTAGGAGAGAAAGATATGCAAGAACAAGGTATGCTGTTTTCATGGCTGATGTTTTTCTCTATCTACTTTGCTTCATTTACCTATTTATGCTCAAAATAATAATGATATATTCCACAGATATGTCTGAAAGCTTCTTCAATAACATTTTCTAAGTCAAGTCAACTTCAAAAGTGTAAAATTTCCAGAGTGCTGATTGTAATGATATGCTAAGAAGAAAAAACTGGCAACTTTTGATGTTTCAATTGCAATGATAAAAAGATGTCTTTTACATTTATAAATCTAAAATAATATTTTCCAAAAGTCAAGTCAACTGCAAAGTGTAAAATTACCAAACTTTTGTTGCCCCACTAGAAATGAGGGCAGGCTTAGTCTTTGATAGTGTAGAGAAGTGGAAAATTGGTAAGCTTGCACTTGCAAAGATTATAACACACAATAAATTAAGTAGAAACAGAAACGACAGAGTTTGGCGTGTGGAATGGTTAGACGATGATAATGGGATAACAACTTTCTTGGAGAGATATGATTCAATGGTAAATATAATTGTATACAAGACTTTAATGTGAATCACACATTATTTTCCATGGAATAGTTGAGTTTCTTTTGGTAATTCGACTACATGGGGTGTGATTAATTGCTAACTCACCCCTTAATAGCTAATTACAACTAATTTAATACCATATGATTTGAAAGATCTAATGGTCTATAAATTGCCACATATAAATTCATTTTTAATTTTTTTAACATTAAAAACTCTAAATTTAGGGTTTGAGATCAAAATGTCAACACAGTGAATTGAATATATCAACACTATGTTTTGAATATGTCAACACAGTTTCATATTCACATTTTACATGCATTAAGTTGACATATTTTGTTAGTTATATTGACATTATCTATTTGACAAAAAATACGAAAATTCATAAAAAAAAAAATAATTTTGATCTCGAATCATATGCAATTGAGATCTCATTGGAATTTTTATTAAATTATATATGTTGTGTGAAAAAATAATTTAAATTGAGATAGTTTTATCATTTAGAGTTTAGAGATATTTTTCAAAAGTTAATTACAACTAATTTGTTGTAAATTGACCTTAATATCCTTATTGACGTTTTTTATTGATAGTATTGACATTACGGCTGATGATCTAGGCCCTTGTTTAATTATAGTTAGTTATAAAGTATTGAGTTAGCAATATAACACTCCTCACGAGTTGTTTATATATGTCAGAGTATAAGTTTGGGATTTGATTAGGACTTGGTCCTCATACAACCACATCATCTCCAATTTAAGATCACCAATTTCTTTGGGTGTAGTACCTGAAAAACAGTCTCATAAGGTTTAGAAGAACTCCTCAACTTGATTTCTACCCTACAAGATTTGGACAGAAGGTCTTAAAGAATTGTTCAGTTCTCTGCCTAGAAACGGTTGAATTTGGTTCCATTTTTGAAATTGATAAAGGAAACAAGTAAGAGAGCACGCAATTCTCTTTCTTGCACTTTTTATGCAAAGGAAATACTCCTTCCATCACTAGGTAGTTTAGTTGTATATTTTCGGACTATCCAAAGATAGTGAAGTGATTTTCTTTTTTTTTGACAAACACTTTAGTTTTATTCTTAGTCATACTTTACTATCATTTTCTCTCTCTATTTCATTCTCTCCCACGAAAAAGAGAAGACACACAAGCTCCAATAGCCATATGATAACCCAAAAATGGAAAAAATTAGAGAAAATAGCACATAATTATCCAATTCAAATTCCAATTGCGAATCCACATCGCAACCCATCGCCAACTAAATCTATTCATGAACACATATTCATTATCATTTCCTTTGTGCAAGCTGTGATGCAAATGTGTCATAAGAATGACCAAAAAGTAAAGGATAAAACACTTACTAATTGGAAAACAATGAAATCCATTATTTACAAGTGGTTTGGAAAACCTTAGCTACTCAAAAAGAACTACAAAGAAATTACAAAGGATGTCTGATTGCCAAAATCCATTGTAAATCATAGCACAACAATGACTTTGATTACTTGGCTCATTTCGCAAGCACCCTGTGAATTTGAAGTCTTTCCAACACAGCCAACGTTTTTAGCATCGGGCTGTGTTACGGGTCAACTCTCGGCGCGCTTGGAGGAGACGACCGCGGAGCAGGTAGTAGAAGAGAGTGAAGTGGATACCAGAGTGAGCAATCGGAAGGAAGCAGAAAGAACCATTGCGAGGGACAGAGCACGTCGGCAGAGACATCCGCCGAAGCATTTGGCGGACTTTGGCAAACCGTGAGAAGAAGAGCCGAAGTCTTGAATTATCATGTTTATTTTATTATTTTTGACTTTAGTATTTTGAGAACTATTAATGTTATTTTAATTATTTTAGCGTCGAGCGATCTATAAGCTCCTTTCCGGGTTTTCTTCGTTGATTCTTTCCCGGAGCGTAGGTCGAATCAACCCTAGGGTCCTAGTATAAATAGGCGTGTATTTTATTTCCCTCCTTATGAAATAAAATATTTTCACGCAAAATTTACTTTTCTTCTTCAACACAAACCTAGTTCTTGCCGTGTGCGATCGTCGAGCAAAGCACCCGCAACTTCACGGAGGAATTAATCGTGAGTTAGGGAGTTCATACCTAACAAGTGGTGCTTTCATCCACGAACTCTACTACGGATGGCGATTCGAGGCGGAGGACGTTCGGAGGCGCTAATCACTTCCGTCGCGCTTGGCAGCCGCGGATTGGAATCTCTGCCTTTATCGACGGTGCCCCTGGATGCACCGGCGTTGGCCATGGAACACATCTTGGCGTCGTTGGCAGGCGTTGAGGCTCGCCTAGACGCAAACGATCGCCGCTCGCCGAATTTGCAACAGCAGCGTCGACCAGATCCTGATCCGCCGTACAACGACACGGGGGGATGGAAAGAGGATGCGGCGAACCGGAGGCTGGTCTTCACACAAGCGGTGTGAATTACAACTCAACCACCGCTAGGGTTTTCCAACCAACATGGGCAACGTGGGCCTTTTCCGTCGTCATATCAGACGCCGTCTCTATGGGAGTGCGGCGGCGGTAGTAGTACGATGGCGCGGGGTAAACAATCGACGGCGTGGGATAATCCCGCGGCGAGACAGGATGGCCATAGTAACAGGAGACAGACGGCTTGGGATGCCCCGGGCAGCAGCAGACAGGAGTTCGCTGAATATTACGAACCCCCGCGCTATGATCAGTTTCGTCCAGAGAAGCACCGTTATGAAAAGATGAAGCCGCCTCGCTTCGACGGGTCAGATGCGGTAAACTGGATTTCGAGGGTGCAATATTATTTCGACCATATGGGGACTTCGGATGATCACAAATTGCATTATGTGGTCATGATGTTTGAGGGACCGGCGTCTGAGTGGATTTTTAATTATCGGGAGAACAACCCGCAAGCGAATTGGGCAGATTTCTTCGACGACGTGCGACGTCGTTTTGACCCACAATGTTTTCAGAATTTCATTGGCCTTATTGCTAAATTGTGTCAGACAGGTACGATAATAGAGTATAACACAGCTTTTGAAACGATGTTGAATCGGGTTCTAGGGGTACCGGAATATATATTGCTGCCGATTTATATTGAGGGGATAGCCCAACCGGTTAAAAACCAGGTCCGTCTTCAACATCCTTCTTCGGTGGCAGCCGCTATGGCATTAACAGTGGAGTTTGACAGCTGCGTCGAAAGGCCGCCACCACCGCCTAGCTTTCAGCGCAGGAATGGGAATCGTTATGAGCAGCGGCAGGTGGGTCAATCTCAGCAGCTGGCGCTGCCGGCTCCCCCTCACCAGCCTCCACGCCCAGGTCGGCATAAGTTCTCAGAGTTTTCTAAGCTGCCCGTGATCCGTTTGTCGACAGCAGAGAAGGCGGAACGATCTCGCCTTGGGCTGTGCTGGTGGTGCCCGGAAAAGTGGGTGCCTGGTCACAACTGTCGAGGGATATTGAGTTAGTGGGCGCCATCGGGGCGGCGGAGGTCCGCATTTTGGTGGACACAGGTAGCTCGCATGACTTCTTACATCCGCTGGTGGCGGAACGGTTGGCGCTACCTCTGCAGAAGATTCGCCCTTTTCGAGTCTATGTGGGTAATGGAGAATCGTTGCTCTGTTCGTGGGCGAGTAAGCAGACTCGGATTGTGGTGCAGAACCATGTATTCCTGGTGGACTTGCATATTCTTCCAGTGCATGGACCGGATGTGATACTGGGAAGAGTGTGGCTGAAGTCCCTCTGGCGGGTGACGAATGACTTTGAGGCGGGTACTCTGGAGTTCATACGCAACGGAGAGCATATTAGCTTGAAGTTGGTACCGCCCCTCGCTCAAGCGGTTTCACTGTGTCGGTTCGCATCCTTGTTATCTCTGCAGAGCGACGCAGCGGTGTTTGAGGTGGTTCAGTTGCCGAGGCAAGAGGCGAGCAATGTGGCAACGGCGGAGGTGATATTTCCCGCAGAGCTGCCGGAGGAAATATTGGCAGTGCTGCACTCGCACGTGCAGGCTTTTGAAGTTCCATCGGGCATGCCCCCGAAGCGCCATTTCGACCATAAAATTCATCTTCAACCCGACTCTAAACCAGTAAATATCCGCCCGTACAGGTATCCGTACTTCCAGAAGACGGAGATCGAAAGACAAGTCAAGGAAATGCTCGACTCGGGCATAATCATCCCAGTCAAAGCCCGTTTTCCTCACCAGTTTTGTTGATCAGGAAGAAGAATGGGTCGTTTCGCTTTTGCATTGATTACCGCGCTCTGAATGCGGCAACCGTGCCAGACCATTTCCCGATACCCACCACAGACGAGTTGTTCGACGAGTTGGGCGCGGCTCGGTTCTTTACTAAGCTGGATTTGCGCTCTGGTTATCATCAAATCCTGTTGTGCGAAGCGGATGTTTTTAAAACAGCGTTTCGAACACACGACGGGCATTTTGAGTTCCTGGTCATCCCTTTTGGCCTGACAAATGCGCCGTCCACATTCCAGGCAGCCATGAATGATCTGATCCGCCCCTTTCTGCGCCATTTTGTGATCGTGTTCTTCGACGACATCCTCATTTACAGCCCAACATTCCCGTCTCACATCCGACATTTGAATGAGGTACTGTCTATTTTAACGAAGAACCAGTTCTATGTGAAACTTTCTAAATGCACGTTTGCCTGCACAACCGTCGAGTACTTGGGGCACTTATTTGCGAACGGGGAACTTAAGGCAGACCCCTCAAAAATCGAGGCGATGTTATCATGGCCTACCCCCACTTCAGTGCGACAACTCCGTGGTTTTCTAGGTTTGACGGGATATTACAGGAGGTTTGTGGCACATTATGCGTCTATTGCGGGTCCCTTGACTGAATTGTTGAAGGACTCCTTTGTTTGGTCGGAAACGGCGGCGAGCAGTTTTGTAGCGCTGAAGGGTGCAATGTCGTCAGCGCCGGTCCTTCGTCTGCCTGACTTCACCAAAACTTTTTATCTGGAGACCGACGCGTCAGATTTTGGGATTGGGGCAGTGTTACTTCAAGAGGGTCATCCTTTGGCTTTCTTTAGCAAGAAGCTCGGTCTAAGACGACGAATTTCATCCACGTACCACAAAGAATTATATGCAATTGTGAGGCTGTGCAAAAGTGGGGCCAGTATTTGCTGGGTCGGGAATTCGTTATCAGAAGTGATCAGAAAAGCTTGAAAGAGTTGTTGCAGCAGATTATTCAGACTCCAGATCAGCAATTCTATGCTCGAAAGTTGATTGGTTATAAATTCAGAATTGAGTACAAGACGGGCGCTTCCAACAGGGTGGCGGATACTTTGTCGCGGAGAGATGTGGAGTGCAGCCAGGCCGAGCCCACTGCGAATGGCGATCCAGATCAGGACGCCCAGCTCTTGACCACGGTAGCCCGCCCGGTGCCGGAGCTGCTGGCCGAACTGCGGCAGGAGGCGACGAGCGCCGCTGATCTAATAGAACTGATCTCGATGGTGGAGTCTGGGGCAAGGGATCCGGAGTTGTCATGGGCGGAGGGACTGCTCTACTACAAGCGTCGTATTTACGTGAGCAAAGACTCTGCACTGAAAGAGCGGCTGCTGCACGAGTTTCACGCTGCCCCATTAGCGGGTCAACCAGGGATCGACCGTACGTTCAAGCGGTTGGCAGCAGTGTTCTATTGGAAGGGAATGAGGAAGGATGTGAAGTTGTTCATGGAATCTTGCTACGAGTGCCAAACAACCAAGTATTCCACGCAAAAGCCTGCAGGGTTGCTAGGGTTTAGGGTTTAGGGTTTAGGGTTGCTACAGCAGTTACCGATTCCATCTCAGGTATGGGAAGATGTTTCGATGGATTTTGTTAGTGGCCTTCCTCAATCTAGGGGCTACACATCTATCTTAGTGGCGGTGGATCGTCTGACCAAATATGCTCATTTCGCCCCGTTTCCTAAGAGCTACAATGCGTTGAAAGTGGCGACGGTTTTCATTGATACTGTGGTAAAACATCATGGCTTTCCCAAGACGTTGGTCTCGGATAGAGACCCGGTGTTTTTGAATGAATTATGGGAGGATATGTTGCGCCTAAGTGGGATGAAGCTCCATTTTTCGACGGCTTACCACCCCCAATCCGATGGGCAAACTGAGGTCCGGAACAGGGGTCTAGAACAGTATCTGCGAGCGTTTGTGGCGGATAGACCGACTAAGTGGGCTAATTTCCTTTCGTGGGCGGAATTGGCGTTGAATTGCTTTCATCACGAGGGCCTCGGGACATCGCCCTTTACTGCCCTATACGGCCGAGAGCCGCCTTCTTTGATCGCTGCTCTACCTTCGGCAGCCACACCTCCGGATGTAGCATTGATGATCCAATAGCGTGGTGAATTGATAGTGATGCTTAGGAAGAATTTGGAGAAGGCGCAGCAACGGATGAAAGTGATGGCTGATAAGCATCGTCGGGACATGGAGTATGAGGTTGGCGAAATGGTCCTATTGAAACTGCAGTTATACAGAAAACACTCAGTTGCCAAACTGTTGTCAACTAAGCATGCTAGGCGTTTCTATGGGCCTTTCGAGGTGTTGGAGAAAATTGGGCAGGTGGCGTACATGCTCAAGTTGCCCGAAGGGAGTCGCATACACAATGTGTTTCACGTGAGCTTGTTGAAGCCATTTGTCGCAAGCGCAGGGTCGCCGGCTGAAGTTTTACCGCCAGTATTTGTTCATGGCAGACTCGTGGTACGACCTCGTCGCATTGTGGACCGTCGTACAGTATGGAGTGATGGAGCTGCAGTGGAGGAAGTGTTGTTGGAGTGGTGCGACGATGGGGGCGATCAGCCAAGCTGGGAGCCGGTGGACGTAGTTCGTCGGAGATTTCCATACTTGCTCCTTGAGGACAAGGAGGTTTCCGAGGGGGGGAGAGTTGTTACGGGTCAACCCTCGGCGCGCTTGGAGGAGACGACCGCGGAGCAGGTAGTAGAAGAGAGTGAAGTGGATACCAGAGTGAGCAATCGGAAGGAAGCAGAAAGAACCATTGCGAGGGACAGAGCACGTCGGCAGAGACATCCGCCGAAGCATTTGGCGGACTTTGGCAAACCGTGAGAAGAAGAGCTGAAGTCTTGAATTATCATGTTTATTTTATTATTTTTGACTTTAGTATTTTGAGAACTATTAATGTTATTTTAATTATTTTAGCGTCAAGCGATCTATAAGCTCCTTTCCGGGTTTTCTTCGTTGATTCTTTCCCGGATCATAGGTCGAATCAACCTAGGGTCCTAGTATAAATAGGCGTGTATTTTATTTCCCTCCTTATGAAATAAAATATTTTCACGCAAAATTTACTTTTCTTCTTCAACACAAACCTAGTTCTTGCCGTGTGCGATCGTCGGGCAAAGCACCCGCGACTTCACGGAGGAATTAATCGTGCGTTAGGGAGTTCATACCTAACAGGCTGCATCAACCATGCGTGCACAACTGATATAAAAGCTACCCAAAATGGTGCAAATTTTCTTTTTTAGAAAAAGTTTTTTTGTTAAAAGGTCATACTAACATTTGATTAAAACTCAAGTCACCAAAAATACAGCACACTCTTGGTGAAGGGATGAAGTGATTAGTACCTGTATTTTAGCTTCACACCAAATTCTCAAACAAAAGAGATAGTGAATTTTTCGGTAGTTCGTTTTCATACAATCGGATTGGTGTTGGTGGTGAAGGAAGGGACTACTTTTTTGTTGGACTTTTTTTTCCTTTTTGACTTTTTGAGTTGGGCCTCTTTTTTTTTATGAAACTTTGGGCCACTCTTTTTGGGCTCACTTATTAAATTGGAGGAATAGGTGGGCTGGGATTTTAATTTGTTGGGCTGGAAATAAAATTTCTTGGGCCATTTTAATTAAATCTTTGGGCTGTTTTTAGTTAAGTAATTTTGGGGCCGATAATCGGGAAAGGAAAAAAAAAGTGTATCATCTTAAATGAGACAATGAAGCGGTATACATTTAAAACTATATAAAAATACTTGGCAGCTTGTGTCATGAACTAAGGTCGGACTTTGGATTGTCTCATGAACTTAAAGCTGGGTTAAAAAAAAAAAAAAAAAAAACCTTAAAAACTAGGTTAAAAATCACGAAATTTGATCGTGTGTGAGATTTTGTTGATTCAAACGTGGCCATTACCAGTCAATCATAATTAATGAAATGGTGCCCGTATAAAAATCAAATCTAATCATAATTAATGAAAAAATTGGATGAAGATGACTAACAAATACGGACACTAAACACTGAATCCCAAATTTTTCTATGAACAACATAAAATTTCATAAATAACTGATGGATTGACTGCAAGCTGTTCGATCTATTGATCAAAATCCATCCCTCTCATATGTGAGGTTTTGTCCCTCCCATTATTGTATGCGAGTTAGCACGGTAACCGCTCGACGTATTGTCCAAACGAAATACCTTTCCTTAAAATCTCAAATCACTTTCGATCTACAAACTATATTGACAAAAAATTGGAGCACTGAAGCCAGTGTCTGCAATTGGATCGGAGTTACTGGTGATTTTCTCCTTAATAGGGTGACTCAGTTGAACATATCGAACATGGGCCTTGTAGGAACCATCCCACGGGAAATCGGAAATCTTTCTTGTCTCGTTTCATTAGACATGAACGACAACTCTTTTCACGGCCCTCTTCCCGTATCTATCTTTAACATGTCAAATTTAGAAGTCTTGAGTTTGAGGAATTATAGTTTGTCTGGTAGTCTACCTTTTGATATGTGCATAAACAATCTTGATAGGCTCAAGATTCTTCGTGTTTCTTACAACGAGATGTATGGGAATATACCATCGAGTTTGGAGCAGTGTTTGCAGCTCGAGTATCTTTCTTTGTACAGCAACAAATTTGATGGATTAGTGCCAAGGGAACTTCAAACATTGTATATTGGTGCAAATAAGTGGACAGGTAATTTGATCTTATCTCCATGGACTACAGTCAAATTAATAATTCTTTTTAATGTCATTTTCTATTTATTTTCAATTTCTATTATTTTTTTTACAGTCATATACGTAGAGGGTCAAATTAGTATTAACAATATTATTATTATGGTTATTTATTATCATAGTTATCATTATTTATTATGCTTAACCGACTTAGAGCAAGTATAAATATATGGGTTGCCTACTTTGGTTAGTGTGTGTGAGTAAGTACACCAAGAGTGGAGTAGTAAGAGTGTACGTGTGTGTTTGTGAGTGCAAGGTGTGTCCTCGTAGAGCTAGAGGTGTGTCCTCAGGTGTCTTGTGAGGTGTGTCCTCCAAGAGTGTATTTTAGAGTGTGTCCTCAAAAGTGTTGTAGTGTTGTGTTGGTGTTGTATACACGATCATGTTGTGTGTCGGTGTTTTGTACACCGTTGTCGGGTTTAATAAAATTCCATTTGTGTGTCGATCCTGGAGTACCGCTGATACCCAACAGCCATAACTCATATTGTAATATCTTGAGGAACAAAATACGTGTTCTATCAGGCATGTAGAATATCACTATAACGAAATATTCTAGAAATGACATAATATTTGAGGTTTGTATTGAGATATTTATATAATGTCACTTAATACTAGTATGACATCTTGCAAGCGAGTACCTATTAAAATTTGATGTTTGGCCAACAAGATTAGTCTAGAAATGTTAAGTTGCAAATGGAGGACGAGAACTAACCAGTTAGTTTGTTGGAAGAGATATCTAAGGACCACATATTTGTAAGATTTCCAATTGTGGATGGTATTGGACCTACAAACAATTTATGAGTACTGCATTGCATTTTTTTTAAAAAAGTATGTAATTCAAACTGATAATCAGTTGCAAACCGTCATTAAAAAGAATAAGAAATCCATTAAGGAAAATAAAGCATTGTTTTCCAACTCCCCACTCAATTGGTTTTTGACTTGAGGTATTTCACCTGAAAAGTTATTGGTTGAAAGGTACAGCCCGAACAAATTTTGTAGGTTTCCTATCTCTGGTGGGATGGAGTCTGAAAACGAGTTATTAGAGAGATACAGCATCTCGAGGTTTGTGAGCAAGCCTATCAGAGAGGTTTGTGAGCAAGCCTATTTCTGATGGAAGTTTGTTACGAGCCTCTTTTACTATATTATTTTGTTTAGACCCTCTTCTATTATATTATTTTGTTTAGATATTATAGGGATTTAGCATATCTTTCCATATTGTATCCACATATATTTATTATAAATATGTGTGGAGTCTCTCTTATTAATCAATTAATGAAGAAATATTTTGCCCAACAAACTTGCATAATACTCTTGAAAATCTGATCACTGCTGACGGAGGAGAATCTCCGCGCCAGTTCGTTTCTTTCAGCCGCCGACCCCCAGTGTTGAGGGCGCCGGATTGTGGTATTTCGTTCGTGTTGCAGATTGATCTTCGTTAGGGAAAGGAGGATCCTAACAAAGTTCCACACTGAATTCATTGTCTCCAATGAATAGTGAGAATAGTTTTCTCCAACTCGTGATGAAACAAGTCAATATTTCACCTGTTAGGCTATTCTCAGATAGTCTCAACTGATATAAATTGCCCAGATTTGACAAAGATGGTGGCAATGGCCCCGAGAGTGAATTCTGGGATAAATCTAAGTAGGTGAGCTTGTTACACAGGCCGAGCTCTCGGGGAATGGAGGAATTGAATCTATTCCATCCAAGGTCTAGAGTTCGGAGATTCGTGAGTAGGCCTATAGAAGGAGGGATTCTCCTATAAACCAATTCTCGAACAGCTCCAGAATTTGCATGCTTGGAATAAGGCCTACTGAATCAAGAATGTTTCCAGAGAAGAAGTTGTGGAAGAGGCGAAGATCCTTCAACTTGGTGAGGTTAGCGATATTTGGTGACAGGGGGCCTTGAAAACCATTTCTGCTGAGGTTAAGATCAAGTTTGACCAAATTGGTGAACAATGATTCAGGAATTTGGCCTGTGAAGTTGTTTTGAGACAAATCAAGAAAAGTAAGGTTGAGACATGTGGTTATGAAGTGTGGGAATTCCAAGTTGAGTTCATTCTAACCAAGATTCAGGTGAGTTAGGAAAGGGAAAGTGGGAAATCGAGAACAGTCAGGAGTTTCAAAGTAATTGACGCCCAAATCCAAGAAGCGCACCTTCCTCAGATTGCCAATCTCTGGTGGAATGGTGCCCGAAAACATATTGTTAGAGAGGTCCAAGAGAGTGAGGCTTGTGAGGTTGCCAAGTGCAGCTGGTATTGAGCCGCTGAGATCATTCCCGTTGAGGTTGAAAGTAGTGAGATTCAACAATACAGTGATATGGAACAGGTCCAATGTCCCTGCTAGGCCTGCAACAGCACCGGGGAGATCAATCCCAGAGACAAATCCCTTGTCGTTGCAGTGAATGCCAATCCATCTGCAGTGGTTGCTGATGTTGTTGATGGACCAAGACTTGAGAGAATCGGAAGATGATAGGCTGGATTTCCATCTTATCAAACTCTCTGTTTCACTTGTGGCTGCTCTTGAAGGACACACACATAGAGACAGTGTTAGGAGAGAAAGATATGTAAGGAAAAGGTATGCTGTTTTCATGGCTTATGTTTTTGTCTATCTACTCTGCTTCATTTGCCTATTTATATGCAAACTAGGAGATGCCATTTTACTCGAAATTAAAATAATATATTCCACAAATATGTCTGAAAGCTTCTCCAATAACATTTTCTAAGTCAAGTCAATTTCAAAGTGTAAAATTTCCAGAGTGCAAATTGTAATGATGTGCTAAGAAGAAAAAACTGGCAACTTTTGATGTTGCAATTCGAATGCTAAAAAGACGTCTTTTACAATAATACAGTAAAATTACCCACCTTTTATTGCCCCACTAGAAATGAGGACAGGCTTAGTCTTTGATAGGGTAGAGAAGTGGAAAATTGGTCAGCTTGCACTTGCAATGAATATAACACACAATAAATTAAATAGAAACAGAAATGACATAGTTTGCCGTGTGGAATGGTTAGTCGATGATAATGGCATAACAACTTTCTTGGAGAGAAATGATTCAATGGGAAACATAATTGTATATACAAGACTTTAATGTCAACTATCTAAATTGGCTAAAAAATATCACACTAATTAGTGAATTAACACATAGGCAACTCATCAAAACAGTACAAACTTCCACAGTTGTGCTCAGTGCGAAATTAGGGATAATTCACAATTCTCAAAATTCACAAAATTACGAAGCTTCTAGAAAGATTAACAAATACTCCCTCCGTCCGCGAGTAGGAGTATCGTTTTTCCATTTTGGTTCGTCCGCGAATAGGAGTCCCGTTTTTCCATTTTGGTCCTTCCGCAAATAGGAGTCTCAATTCATAGTTACCATAAATGGTTAAGAGGCCTACGCTCCACCTACTCATTTCACTCACATATCATTTAAAACTAATAAATACAAGCGGGACCCATACACTAACTTTCTTCCACCCACTTTTCTTAACATTTATTAAAACCCGTGCCAGAATGGAATGAGACTCCTATTCGCGGACGGAGGGAATATTTTTCAATTTTTCAAAAGATTTAATAAGATTAGGGTCTTAAATTTTTAATTATAGTCTCCTGAGCCTTTCCTCGAATAACGGTGGTGCACTGTCGATCGAGTTATTTCATCGAGCACATTGTGCTTTGCGCTACTACTTGATTGAGTTCATCTAATCTTAGCCTCGAGTCTTTAAGATATTTTTCAAGTGTCAAAGATATATAAACGCTATTTTTCAGTTATGGTATACAATTATTAAAATAAGAGGGAGACATAAAAAAAAAAAAAAGAAATGGTAAAAGTATTGTTAGAGAAATATATAAACTACGAATGGATGTGTGACTAATTTTTTGTAAATGGATAAAAATGAAAAAACATGGCTCACTGATTTGTGTCAAGTCAATAAGTCAAATTATATGACTTGTTTAAGCTAATCATTATTTTTTATAGGAAAGGTCAAAACTGGTCCTGAACATATGATCATTTTATGATTTTGATTCTAAATTTTATCTTTTGGATTTTTTGGTCCTGCACATTTCAAATCGGATAACAATTGGTCCTGCGTTCAATAGTTCTATTAATTTTATAACAGTCAACGGGTTTAACCCAATTTTGACCAAGTTAGACTTTTAATTCTAAATTCGACTAATTCACCCGCCATTACTTCATCAAGACCATGAATACGAGCAATACCGTCGCCTACTTGAAGTACGGAATTAAAACCCTAATTATTTTTATCTTTAGAAAACATCGGCGCCATGGTGTAGATGGAGTGCCTCAACGTCTTCCTCGCCGCCCTCATCCTCCTCCCCTCCCTCTTCTTCTCCCGCCGCCGGTGCGTCGATCTCTCCCCCCTCGATTGTTCTTAATTTCAATTGATTGATTTTGTGTGTTGTTTGTGGTGCTAGAAGCTGTATTAATTGAAAATGCTGGAGCAGACGTGGCTGGTGATGAAGGATCGAAAGTCTTGAGGAATTTCAGAACCGTTCTCTTTGCCGCCGCTGCCGTCGATTTCAATCTCAAAATCCTCATCATCTCTTTGAAGAAATCCGGCTTCAATATCTCCAAAAAACTCGAATTCAATATTTCTACTGCGTTTTTTAACAGAATTAGCGCATCTGTTTTTTGTGAATCTTTCAATTTGCTATTCAGAATCCATAGAATCGATTAGAAAAGGTCGGGTTTCTCCTCCACGATCTGCTTGTTCTCCGCCGCCGGAGACCACACCAGAGCCGCAGGATCCTCAGCGCGAGATCGACGCCGGCGAGATGTTGCAAGCACAAATTATCATATGCAATGAGCAAGCTAAGCTGAGGTGGAGAGGAATAAGCCACGTCGACAAGTGAGTATAATCTTCTAGTATGAGCTGGCAGAATTGTGCTGACTCAGTGAGATAGTGCAGCTATAAATAGAAGGCAAAGGGCAGTTGTTATTCATTCATGAAAAATGTGTGTTAGCTTGCGAGCTAGGGTCATCGTGAGAATCCGGTGATCCGGTGATTCTCCGTTGAGCTCGGGCTGAGGATCGTGGATCCGAAGCACTTCTATTTAGCTTAGTTCACATTTCATTATCGTTCAATTCCTTTGGTCTTATTTGATCATCTGAATCTATCAAATCATCCGTATTACATTCTGCAAATAGTGTTATTAGTTGATTACTTGAGTTCTCTGTTTTTGTATAAATTGTGGTGTTGATCTTGTTGATTTGGCATTGATTGGTGGTGTTATGGTGTGGATTGTGGAGTTGTTGTGTCGATTACGCTGTGGATCGTGCGTAGGTGTGATTGAGCTTGCGATTTCAGTTCTTCCATAACTAAAATCGCAACAAGTGGTATCCAGAGCTGTTCATCCTCGGACATGACGACGACGGGAGCTACAGCGGAGGAACGTATGGCGATGGAGGGTGATAGGATAGGGGCATCTTCAGAGTGGGAGAGTCTATGGGAGAGGATTGGGGCATCTGTCTGCAAAATCCAGCGAGAACAAGAGGCGAAATTAGATAAGATATTGAAGTCACTTCAAGATCTGTACTCGACGATGGAGGCCAGGGATGCGAGTTCCGGCGGCTGCAAATCACACTTGGAGTTTCCTAAATTCTCCGACAATCTGGATTTTCAGAAATCAATCGATGTTGATCGGGCAATTGTTGATGAGGATCTGATGAAGCAACCTAGCAGTGGGAGATATGAAGAAATTGACACAAAGTTGAAGATCGGAGTTGAGGCTTGTGCAAGAGTGCCAAAGGAAATCGAGGATATTCAATTTTTGGAGGTAACGGTGACTCCACTGCAGAAAACAAAGGAGATGGAGATATTCACGTCTCTGCCTCACAACAGGAAATCAACGGAGGTGAAGAAGGGGAGGGAATTGGAGCAGGATAAACTCAAAAGGACTGAACGCCTATCACATGCTCGACAAAATGTGCTAGTGAATGAGCTGACTGTGGGTTTACCTATCTCAGCCTGCTATAGTCTGTCATTGTCGTGGCTACTCAACTGGTTTCCGAGGCCTACGGTGAAGCTTAAGTTCGTGGCTCAATGTGATGCTGAGCTCTATGAAGGGTTTGATGGTCGGAGGAATGGGTTTTTGGGGTGTGGGAGATTTAGCATCTCCGAGGATAGAGAGCACTTGGGAATTCAAGGGGAGAATGGCTATGCATTGGTGAAAATGCAACCTGATCAGAGGAGTGGTGATCCACGGTATTCAGCAGGAGTGTTTGATGGAGTGTATTACGTGTCATATTTTGGAGGTAATGTGTTGGGAGATGGAAGTTACCCTCTGGGATGTGTGGTACCGGGTGTGTCGATGGTCTCAAGGAAAGACCCATGTTCTAAGAGGAAATCCTCTCCAGCTTCTATATTCACATTGCTTAAGGAGACTGGTGGGCTTGGCCATGTTCATATGGGTGAGAAGGTTGTTGCACTCGTTGTTATGAATGTAATAATGGTGCCATTTGCTATGAAAGTGAAGTTTCTTACTAGTTTATCTAATAGGGTCTTCGATGGTGGCGGTATGGATGGGCCATTCATATGCATGCTCCACATGGAAATTTTTTGTTATATGATACTCCACACTCTGAGTGTAGCTATTATGAGTTCACAGTCGTGCAACGATGCAACATGGCATCGCCAAGCGCTTTTGTGGAATTCACGGATGAGATCAACACTCGATTTTCATTGTTCCTTGAGGACAAGGAATTCTATGGGGGGAGTACTGACAGAAAATAAATGGAAGATGCAATGGAAATCTTATGGAAAGAGTATGGCTGTGGAGGGAGAGCCGATTATGTATGTGAAGGATGTTCTTGCAATTTATGAAAAGGAGCTTGGCAATTCCAGGAATTTGTTCTTATATTTTGGTGCTGATGGAAGGGCTGGCGATAATGTTAAGGTGAAGGGAAATGAATCGAAACAGTACGTTGCTGCATTTTCAAAATACAAGACTTGTTTACAAGCAAAGAAGCTTATGGAAACTGAATGTCTAGCAAATGCTAGCCAAAACGCCCAATTGAGGAAGCTTGCTGCCATTTTGAGTGTGATAAGGAATTTGAAGCGATTGTCAGTTAGATTTCCTAAGCCAATGGTGAAGATGAAGTTAGAATTGTTTTCATTGTGGAAGTTGTTGAGAGAAGCTGATATGTTGGGAGTTTCGAGGAGAAAAGTTGTCTACCAAGGCGCTCATGCTTGGGGGTTGGAGCAAGGACTTCAAGTGAATGCATCTAAGGCTCTTCCTTCTTCAACTAAGGAGACTATGGCAGTTGCTGATGTTCTAAACTCAGCACTTGATGAAGAGATAACCCCTGATTCAAAAGTCATGGTGAAGGGTTAAGAGGTTGGCAAGTACCATGATGCAAATAAGCTTACAAAAGGGCTTCTTGACAAGTTGGTCCAGAGGAGAGGGGTGCTGGATTCTGGAATCGAGTTGGTGCAGTATATTACAGTTCAAGGCCTTTAATTGAGCCTATGACATTTCCCTTCTCAATGCAGGCTATTGATCACCTTGTTTCTGTTGGTAAGATTAAGCATTGGACTTGTCTTTGTGATTCCTTGAGGACAAGGAATCTTAAGGGGGATGGATTGTTGCAAGCACAAATTATCATATGCAATGAGCAAGCTAAGCTGAGGTGGAGAGGAATAAGCCACGTCGACAAGTGAGTATAATCTTCTAGTATGAGCTGGCAGAATTGTGCTGACTCAGTGAGATAGTGCAGCTATAAATAGAAGGCAAAGGGCAGTTGTTATTCATTCATGAAAAATGTGTGTTAGCTTGCAAGCTAGGGTTGCGAGCTAGGGTCATCGTGAGAATCCGGTGATCCGGTGATTCTCCGTTGAGCTCGGGCTGAGGATCGTGGATCCGAAGCACTTCTATCTTAGCTTAGTTCACATTTCATTATCGTTCAATTCCTTTGTTCTTATTTGATCATCTGAATCTATCAAATCATCCGTATTACATTCTGCAATTGGTGTTATTAGTTGATTACTTGAGTTCTCTGTTTTTGTATAAATTGTGGTGTTGATCTTGTTGATTTGGCATTGATTGGTGGTGTTATGGTGTGGATTGTGGAGTTGTTGTGTCGATTACGCTGTGGATCGTGCGTAGGTGTAATTGTTAGAAAGGAAAATCAATTAAGGGGTGAGAAGATTGTGTAGATCACGGTAATTAGGAAATTAGTATAATTCCTGATTTTGTGACTAGGGTAAATCTTAGCATATAGGGGTAATTCCTAGCCTATTTAAATAGGGTGTGTATATTGTGATTGAGGAGAAGTTGAATGAATACAAAAACACACTTTCAACATGGTATCAGAGCGGATCGCCGACTGTGGATCAAATTTAACTGACCCAGCAGTATATCTAGGCCGAAACCAAAAAAATGATTGATCCAGCAGTATATCTAGACTTAAAAATTTGGGCCCAGTGGTCCAACCGATCGAAAAAAAATTGGGCTGATTGTCCAATCAATTAGAAAAAGTCCAACCCCTCCAAGATTCACCTTGAAGGGTTTGAGGGAGGGTGTTGGCAATTAAAACTAAAAATATAACATATGACTGTCCCACATCGGTGTCAAGAGAAAACTGAAACTAGTATATAAGTCTCATGGGCCCTCCTCCTATCACCAATTGGTTTTAGGATGGAACCCATGGATTTCTATCAAGAACCATCCGATCATAGATAAATTAATTGAAATATATTAATAGTAGTATATGATTTTATTGTTAAAGGTACAGTTTGTTTGATGTTGGAGTGAAAGCATTGCCTAAATGGTTTGGAGGGCTCTCATCTATCAGATTTTACAAACTTGAGGAGTCTTCTTCCCTCAATGCAGAGCCTCACCAAATTACAGGAGTTGCACATTCGCGATTGTCCACAGATACGGATTGAATCTGAGAGGCACAAGATCTTGAATCGCAGCACCAATATTTGCGTTAATGGTCACAAGCTTTAGATCTGTTGCTCAATTGTAAGTATAATCTTCCCTTGTTTATTCGTACAAAAAAATTTACATAGTCTCGATGTATATCCACTAATAATATCATCAAGGTATTAATTTTACATCCTTTACAAGATGTTTATTTCGCTGCCCCTCTAAGTTTATTCGAGGCCCAAGCTAAAATGAAGAAGGCCCAAAGACTAAAAGGTTAAGGTTAAGCCTCCAACAAGGGGTACATGTATTTTTGAAATTTATAATAAAATTCACTAGAATTAAACCCTAAATTAGTCACGTGAAAAAATTGATAAAAATGTTTATATTTGACAAAATTTTGTAATTTAATTTTCTCACAATTTGGTATATTTATAAATATTACTATTATAAATATTGACAGATTAAATTATATTGTTACCTATAACTCGAAAATAGACGCATGAAAAAGTAATGAAAGTAACGATAGATGTCTAGTCAATCTATTTTCTTGAGCTAGTCCATACACATATGTGATGAAGTTGATGCCAACGACCTTGGCTTTCAGCGAGGCAACCGTGTCAAGGACAGCTTCATCATCGACTGGGCCCGGTCCCGGCCAATCTCAAAATTAATATTTTGAGTAAATGTAATCTTCAAGGCATCTTCTTGAATAGATTTGTGAATAAAAAATTTGAGGCATGGGAATATTATATCATTGCCGGCCGTCTCGGACAGACCTAATTAATAAGCTAAATAATTACTAATTTAAGGTCATTAATTTTTAATTAGCCACTGCTTTAGCTTTTCAAGAAATGCAGCTCTTATGTAATCGTGTTTTAGTTTTTTGCATAACCACTAGCTAGCTAGTCTTTAAACTCTTAATATTGAAAACCTTGCGAGTGAGTTAGGTGTATTTCCTAATTAGCTATCCTAATTAGCCCTATAATATAACTTTACCAGCCTTAAAATCCTTTATTTCTTAAACTCAAATATTTTTATGAGTGATTTAATTATTTAGTTAGTAGTTTTGAAACATATAGACTAGAAAATGTCTCTCGGAATACTGGACTGATTTGAAAAAACAAAAACAAAAGAAACCCAATGACATTTAATTTCTACATCACCATTTCTCCAATGTATTGAATTGAAACACTTATATGAACAAACTTATTTTGAGTTGTATTGTTAAAACAATTAATCATAAATGAAAATAGTATTTTTACTGTTAAATTGAGAGATTGTAGTAAAACATAGAAATAAAGCCTGATACAAGATAAAATATACTATTACCTCCGTCCCACACTAAATTTCATATTTAGTCAGGACGTAGATTTTAAGAAATGTAAAGAAATATGGATTGAATAAGATAGTGGACTATAGGTCTCACTTATAAATATTAATTTTATAATAAAATGTGAGTGGAATTGGTTGATGGAATGTGGGGTCTACTTACCATTTATGATGAAAATTAAATATGACTCTTAATGTGGGACGGAGGCAGTACTGCAGAAAGCATAGTTACATTTTTTACCAAAAGAGAAATAGGTCAATTAACCTAAGATATCCAAAATTTTTTGGAATCAATTAATTTAAAAACGGAACAAGTATAGATTAAGAGGATCCACAATAAAACGTCCTAGCCAATAGCCTTGTAATAGAACTAACTACAAACACATCTTGTCACGTCATTAGGACTTCCCACAGCATGCCACATCATCAAGACTTAACACCAGTAATAGTCTAGCACTAGGACTAGCCGACGCCCTAGCCAAGCAAATAAATTGACAGATACGATTAGTTCATTTTAATTATTGGTGTTTATCAAATACTCCCTCCGTCCCAATAAATATGAAACATTTGGTTTCCGGCACGGGATTTTATGAAGTGTTGTTTTGTGAGTTGATGAAGAGAGAGTAAAGTAGGAGAGAGAAGTAGAAAGAGTGATATTTCCATTTTAGGAAACATTTCATTTTTAGTGGGACAACCCAAAATGGAAAACGTTGCATTTCTAATGAGACAGAGGTAGTACTACTCTTACTAGATTATAAAAATGGTAACCTTTTTAAATTATAAGGGCACCTCCATTATAAGTTAACCTACTACTCTTGCGGAGAGAGCTCAGAGCTAACGATGTACGGACTGAAACGTCTCAAATCGGCCAATCGGTTCATCAATCTGTACTCCTCCGCCGCTAATTCGAGGCGGTTGCTTTCCTCTCCGGCAGCGGCAGTGAAAATCAGTCGGATTAAACGGCGGAAGAAGGTGCGGCAGCCGCTGAAGAATGTAGTGACGCTCACGTGCGAGTCAGCCGCGAAAGGAGGCGTATGCGATGTATATGTGATCGGATCCGTTCACGATTGTCCGGTGAGTAATGTTATGGATATTTGTTTTAGTCATTGAAATTGCGGCATTGTTGAGATATGACCTTTTTAGTCACTTGTTCTCAGAAATCATGGGCGGAAGTTAAGGCTGTGATGCAATTCGTGAAACCAGAGGTGCTTTACTTTGTTTTTTTATTTGATGGAGTACAATTTTATGATATTAAGTATTATGCTCCTAGCATTAATCCAGAGATGATCTGTCAGGCTGTTTTTTTTGGAGCTGTGCGCTAGTCGCCGTCATATTCTTACGCCTGATAAAAAGGTCGGTTGGTTTTTGTTTATGTAGAATCAATTGAATTTACAAGTGGTATTTGGTTTCTGTGGGTTTGAAACTTGAGAATTAACTGAGCCGATGAAGAGAATTAATTAGGAGTAAAGGGCCGGAATTCCAACTCAATTAGGCAGTAGAGTGGAGCACAAGAGGTGTTTGATGAAATGCCTCAATCTGACAATTCACACCGCTGAAGAAAGATTAACTCAATGTATTTGATAAAAGACTGACAGAGAAAATAGCAAACACAAATAAGTGTCCAAATTGTTGATTTCTTAAAACATGATAGTACCTACTAGAGCACTCCTAATCTCTGTCACAACACTAAAATAAATCTGATAAACAAATAGAGTAATACTATGAACTGATCTTCGCACCATGCTGACTGACTGACGACTGTGCTCGACGGTCCTCATATCACGCAGACTATATCCCGCATTATCTTGTTGGCCATTTTTGTAAACTTTGCACAAACAACCTATCCCAACTAATGATCTTAACTTCCCTCGTCTATCTTTCTAATAAGCATTGTTTGCAGATCCCGACCTTGCAAGATATGGTGCATATGTGGAAGAAAAATGAGAGTATTTATTCAATTCTAATTAAGTGGACTGCTGCTAAGGTATGATTCAGTTTTTCATCTACGCACTTAACAGAGAAACATCTTTTAGGATACATATCCATAATCTGTCTTTTTCTAGCATTTTCGTAAATATAATAATGATGTGATCGGTGGAGATGTTCGTGCGGCATATATCGAAGCAACAAAATATGGTGCCAAGGTCATACTTGGTGATAGACCTATAGAGGTGAGCTATTTCTCTTCTTTTGTTTATCCCTTTCCACTGCTTATAGCAAGAAAAAATCATCCGCACATCACTTCTTAGTTTCTACTTTTTTCTTTTGGTGATAGATTACATATTTGAGACATTGGGCCAACACGTCTATTTGGCCAATCTTCCTGCTACATACAGTAGGAACAAACGTTTTTTTGCCGAAAGATCTCATAGAGAAGGTATTCTTATTTACCTTATGCTCCCTCCATCGCATGGGGACCAACCTTATTAGTTGTGTTATGTGTGGTGAAAATGTTTCCGAAAATTGAAAGAAGACTAAGTGTGTGGGACGAACTAAAATGGTAAAAGGAAGCTATTTCTTCACTATGGAATGAGTAAAATATTGAAAGATACTTCATCCATCACCTAAAATTAAACTTTGGGGACGACACGAGTTGTAGTGCCAAACTGGTGAAGTATGAGAGAAAAGTAGTTGATGTAGTGTTACTGGACAATGGACCCACTTTATTAGTAGTGTAGTGTGATGAATTTTTTTCCAAATCAGAAACTGAACTAATTTTGAGGGACGGACCAAATGGCAAGAAACAGGTAAAATGAACTATTTTTTGGGGTTGGAGGGAGTCATAGACTATTATCTTGTAGAGGTGATGTTACTTTCTAATGTTAAAAGGCTCACTTTTGCTTTATGTAGGCGGTGGAGGCACAAAAGACTAGGAAGTTTGATGCTGACATGGTGAAACAAGTGATTTGTGAGGAGACCAAGCAAGATCCTATCGGTTCAAAAATTAGAATCGATGAGCGGGACCAGTTTGTTTTTTAAATTCTTCATCTCATTGTAATATTGCATGTTTGATCATCCTCAATATATTGTGTACACTATACAGATATATGTCCTTCACATTACTAGAAGCCGCACGCCAGCATAAGTCAGTCGTTGCTGTTGTGGGGAAGGCTCACGTACCAGGAATACAAAACAACTGGAAACAACATGTTGAGGTAAAAGATTATGTGCCATTTGCAAATTACTTGGTCGTTTCAAATTCTCTGGCCTTTTATACGTTGCAATTTTGGACGTCTCGTCTTGTCATAACTTCATGGTTTTGAATGTCACAGGTGGAGCAGCTTCTCAACGTCCCACTTCGAAAGAAAATGCTTAGAATTGCAACAAGAGTTGCACTAGTTGCCTGTCTCTATGGCACTTTCTCTACTTCGATGAGTTGAGACAAGGATGGATACAATTTGTTGGGGCTCTTCCAAAATTTCCAAAAGATCGAGTGGATTGATTCGATTTCGATTCTCCCGTTTGAGTGTCTCAATTTTGCCATTGAAGCTAAGCCCATATACATCATTTGGGCCCGAATTCTGCAGCCCATAACATTTATTGGGTCAGCCCTATTTGATGCTCTATTTTTCTCCTTTGTTATAATTGGGTAATTTGCTAAAACCATCGATTAAATGGAGGGTTTTATAATATTCGTAGCTCATTATTGTTATAGTATTATAGACTTATTTAGTTATAGTCATTTTATTTAGACGGAACATCTTTTTTAGTTCACGAACTTTGTCAAAGTATCATATTAGGTCCGTGAACTATGGGTTAATATCAATCGAAGTACTTTTTTTACTATTTCCAAGTTTTTTCAGACGAAAATACCCTCAAAACCTTGAAGGGTACACATTTTTAATAAACTTATCTTATACTTATATTTTTATAATAAATATCTTTACTATATATTTTGACAATTTTTCTAAATATAATTTTCCCTTTAATATTTTCACTAGTTTTGTGACATGCAAGAAAAGTTCCTTCTATAAATTTTTATAATTAAAGAATTTAAAAATATTTTTAAGGTATGGATACTCGTAAAAATTAATGTCAAAGTTAATAGACGACACTTGAAGGGGTGGTGGCACCCTAACATGCCCCTTTCATTCTATTTATAAGAACTAAATACTTTATACAGTGTACTTTATATATTTCTACTATTTCCATTTGTCAATTTCCATTTGTGAACTAAAGTAATACTCCATATTGTAGATATAAGCACCATTTAATTTGTTGGGACATATATAGCCATAACTCAAAATTCGTATTCTAGCAGGCATGTACGGAATCACTATAACAAAATATTCTAGAAACAACTAATATTTTTAGGTTTATATTGAGATATTTATATAATGTCACTTCATACTAGTATGACCCGAGTAGCTATTAAAATTTGGTATGTGACCAACAAGAATGCTCAAGGGATGTCAAGTTGCAAATGGAGGATGAAAGCACACCATTTAATTTGTTCAAACAATTTATTCGTAAGATAAATAAGGATATAAATCAAAATTCTTTACTTTTAAATATGCACATGCATAGTATTTTAACAGCACATTTATGAGTAATGCATAGCATTCTTTTTAAAAAGTACTCCATATTTAATTCAAACTCTTTGCAAACTGTCATGAAAAAAGAATAAGAAATTCACTAAGGATATGCTAAGTTGCAAATTACTGCTAATATATTGCATGCGAAACCATTATTGTCAAGGAATATAAAGCATTTTACCTGAAAAGTTATTGGCTGAAAGGTTCAGCCAGTTCAAATTTCGTAGGTTTCCTATCTCTGGTGGGATGCTTCCTAAAAACGAGTTAATATAGAGATACAGTTCCATGAGGTTTGTGAGCAAGCCTATTTCTGATGGAAGTTCCCCACTGAATTCATTGTCTTTAATTTCTAGACTGGTTAGTTTACTCCAACTCGGGATAAAAGAGGTCAATATTTCTGGTGGCGGCAATGGCCCCGAGAGTAAATTCTGGGATAAATCTAAGTAGGTCAGCTTATTACACAGGCCGAGGTCTCGGGGAATGGAGGAACTGAAGCTGTTCATTCAAAGGTCTAGACTTCGGAGATTCGTGAGTAGGCCTATAGAAGGAGGGATTTCTCCTATAAATGAATTACCGTACAGCTCTAGAAGTTGCAGGCTTGGAATCAGGCGTACTGAATCAAAAATGTTTCCAGAGAAAAAGTTGTTGCCGAGGTAAAGATCTTTCAACTTGGAGAGGTTAGTGATATTTGGTGACGGCGGCCTTGGAAACCATTGTTGGTGAGGTCAAGATATTCAAGTTTGACCAAATTGGTGAACAATGATTCAGGAATTTGGCATGTGAAGTTGTTTCCATACAAATCAAGAAAAGTAATGTTGAGACATGTGGTTATGAAGTGTGGGAATTCCAAGGTGAGTTTATTCCAACCAAGATTAAGGTGAGTTAGAAAAGGGAATGTGGGAAATCGAGACCTGTCAGGAGTTTCAAAGTAATTAGTGCCTAAATCCAAGAAACGCACCTTCCTCAGATTGCCAATCTGATATGGGATTTCTCCAACCATAGAGTTGTAGGAGAAGCTCAGGTATCGAAGCTTTGTCAAGCGGCTGATCTCTGGTGGAATGGTGCCCGAAAACAGATTGTTGGAGAGGTCCAAGAGAGTGAGGCTTGTGAGGTTGCCCAGAGCAGCTGGTACGGAGCCGTTGAGAGCATTCCCATTGAGGTTGAAAATGGTGAGATTCAGCAATGCAGTGAAATGGAACAGGTCCAATGTCCCTTCAAGGCCTGCCATGGTGAGATTAATCCCAGAGACAGATCCCTCGTCGTTGCAGCGAATGCCAATCCATCTGCAGTGGTTGCTGATGTTGTTGTGGGACCAAGACTCGAGAGAAGCAGAAGATGATAGGCTGGATTTCCATCTCATCAAAGCATCTGCTTCACTAGTGGCTGCTCTTGAAAGACACAAACACAGTGTTAGGAGAGAAAGATATGTAAAAAAAAGGTATGCTGTTTTCATGGCTGATGTTTTTTGTCTACTATTCTGCTTTATTTGCCTATTTATATGCAAACTATGAGATGCCCTTTTACACAAAATTAAAATAATATATTTCGGCAGCAATAAAGAGTAAAAACATAAACAGAAATAAAAAGTTAAGATTAATAAACACGGCAGAGTTTGGCGTGTTGAATGGTTAGAAGATGAGAAGGGGAAAACAACTTTTTGAAGAGAAATGATTGAATGGGAAACATAAATGTGAATCACATATTCTTTTCCATGGAATAGTCAAGCTTTTTTATTGGTGATATGACTAAAAGTTGTTTACATACAATGATTTCCATCTCACCAAACTCTCTGCTTCATCTGTGGCTGCTCTTGAAGGACACATACACAGTGTTAAGAGGTTAAAATATGTAAGAAAAAGGTATGTTGTTTTCATGGCTTATTAGCCTATTTATGTGCAAACTAGGAGATGCACTTTTACTCAAAATTAAAATAATAGGCCAGCTTTGATACAGGCTGCAAAGTCAAATAACATTTTTTCAAAGTCAAGTTAACTGCAAAGTGTGAAATTTCCAAACTTGTGTTGCCCTACTGGAAAATGAGAAAAGTAGAAAACTGGTCAGGTTTTGCACTCGCAAAGGAAATATCGCACAAATAATAAAGTAAAAGCAGATACAATAAAGAAATTAGATTATAAAAACAGAAAAAAATAAATTAAGAGTAAAAACCGAAACGAAAAAATAGGCCAGCTTTCATACAAGCTCAGCCCTTGACACAAATGATTCAAGCCCGACACCGGTAAGACAAAGTTCCATATAATTAGATTATATAAATTAACTCTAACAATAAAGATTCAAACGTGTTTGAAGTTTATTTACATACACAAAAAAAAAGAAACTTTAGATATAATAAACATATTATTTGGGAAGCCTAAATAAATGGAAACACATAGTAAGTTTCTTGGAGAGGTGATCCAATTATTTTTCAAAATAATGTGAAATGAGTAAATTTTGGAGGAAAAATAGATAAAGACTATTCACAATGCATAATATCTTTTGAGTTGGTCATATAAGTTATATGCAATGGAACCAAGAGCAGTGACACTAAGAGATGGACTTTGAATTAAGCATAAATCCAACTTGCAAATTTGAAAGACAAATGAAGAAAGTGAAGCGTGACTAAGTTTTGATCACAAATAATGTAGAAATTGTTTGAAAAAGTTCATCTCAAGATAATGTCGCAATTGTGGTTTTATTATGGTTTCATTGCTTCTCATTTCATTTTGACCTTTATTCGAAAACTATGATTTCTCTATTTCTCAACTGTTCAGTCTTTCCTTGTGCTACGTTTGCATTTAATTGTAAGTTCAAACAAGAAGACTAGAAGATGGCCCTTTGTTCAAAACTAAAAGTTCCTTCACAAGCTACTCAAGTCCAATGAGTGAATTTTGGAGGCAAAAGCAACAGACTATTCAAAGGTGTCAATTGCATAATTAAGCTATATGACTAAATCAAATAAACCCACATAATTTTTTTGGTCCCATTAATGGAAAATGCATGATGAAGCAAAATCAAATAAGTCCACATATTTTCTTGTCCTATTAATAGAAAATCAAAGAAGCTTCTCATCAATTCCAAGTAAGTCATTGTTTGTGTCACTAGAGTGTAAGTTTCAAATGAATTTCTGTAAAACTTTATTGTGGGCTTACATGACTGTAAGTTAGTACTCCCTGCGTTCTATAGCAATAGAGTCATTTTGTCATTTTGGTATGTTACATAGAGTCATTTCCCTTTTTAATAAAAGTCAACATATTTTTCCACACCTACTTTACTGTCTCTTACTTTTTTTCTCTCTTCATCTCTCTATCATTTTCATTTTCCACTTTATTCACCATTTACTTAACTCACCTAACACAATTTTTCTTAATCTCTGTGCCGAAAAGAACCGCCTCCATTACTATGGACAGGGGGGAGTATTTGATTAAAATATGACTAATGCTATTATTGCATCACAAACTGGTAACGTTAGACCATGCTCACTCGGTTCGAATGAGATTCCCTGAATCTCATTCGATGCCTGTTTTCTTGCCCGTTTCACCTATATTCTTAGAGCATTCTAAATAAACTCATTAAACTCCCAAAAGTCATATAATTGGTCACAAACAATAGATTTAAATGAGTAAACTTCACATGACCAATTGAACCTATCAAAACATGAGTTTATCAAGGGTCCTCTCCTTGCCCCCTACGACGAACACCATGTCTACTTCTGTCATACCAATTGTTGCCTAGTCGCTCTCAATAATGACCGAACATATGAGGGAAACGAAGCCAACACATACAAAATCTAAATTTCTTAAACGTCTAATTAAATAAAATATCAAAAAAACGATCATTCAAACTAACAATAAAGCCAAGACAACAAAAATCATAATCCCCCGTCCCAAGATAAGTGAGCACAAACTTTTCGGCACGAGAATAGGTTTTGAAAGTGAAAAGTGAATAATGTAAGAGAGTTAATAAAGTAGAGAGAAAAAGTAAGAGAGACAATGCCAAAAAAGGAAATGACTCAATTATATTTTGACCTACCAAAAAGAAAGTGAGTCGTTTATCTTGGGACGGAGGGAGTATTATAAATTGAAACAAAAAGATAATTTTAATCTCATAGGGACAATATCCGAATTCAACTTCGCATTCGAATAGGAAACAACCGCAAATAAAATCAATCCCCATAAAACTCAACTCAAAACAAAATAACTAAAATTAAAACTACAAAACAACCAAAGCACACCACTCTTACTTGAAGCCTTCAACATACATCTTCTCGAATTCGCGCGCAAGCGCAAACGTTTCACACAAGGACGTCGGCCTTCGCAAGTGAAGTTCCCACTGGATCGGATCCTTGAAGCCCGATTCACATATGGAGTCGAGGTGATTCTCCGATATCGACACACCCTTAATCTTGACCAAAAGCCTCTCGAACTCAGTCTGATATTCCGTCACCGTGTTGCGTTGTTTCAGTTTACAGAGTATTCCGAAATGATTGTCATGATATGTTGGATCAAACCTCTGTTTCACTGCTTCCATGAACTCAGGCCATGATTTTAGCAATTTGTGTTTTTTTTGGTATATTATCCAATCCAGCGCCGCTCGAAGAGTAGTCCGACAAAGTGTAGACGGTGTTCTTCCGACATTTCGTAATAGTCGAAATACATGTCAACCTTGAAAGTCCATCCCCATGGATCGTCTCCGTTGAATTTCGGAGGATCGAGCCGAAGATAGGGTCGCTGCTCCGAATTGTTGGACTTTGAATCATCAGCATCAGCCATGGCTGAACAATTTTGATGAAGGAGAAGATTAGGGTTTAAAAAAATATGAAGAACACTTAGACTACACCAGACTTTGTCGGGCATTTCGGCAAACGGTTGGAGTGCCTCTTATGATGTCATGTGAAATATGATAAATAATGAAATATAAAGATCTATTTAAGCGCAAATGTTTAAAAAGGGAACAATCGTACATGGAGTAGGTGACCGGCAACGGCGGGTGGGTGGCGCAGAGGAGGTCGCACGCCGGCGGCCGAGAGCTGGATCAGATTTGTGTGTGTGTTAAGGTACAATCTTATTCACTGGAGTTGGGCTCTCTTTTGTGCAAGTTTGTTTTGTTTAAATAGTTCAGTTGAGCCTATTTTGTTAAGAAGAAGGAAGAAGTTTTGGGCCTCTTTTTATTTGAATTGAGATTTTCTATTTTAACAGTGATTGAGTTTGTACAAAGATCGAGGTCTCCAAGATTATGTCTTCGGATCTAGTTTTGAAACTCGAAACTAACAAGACTTCTCGATTTATTTAATTAATTATTTTCAAGTAATTGAATCTTTGAATGTGATTGAGAATCCAAGCCTTAAGTCGATCTTAACTTCACTGATTTAATTATCATGAAGAATTGAAGTCCTCTGAGCAAAATTAACCACGTTTGATTAGAGATTTTGTGGAAGTGATATATAAAGATATTGTTTTCTCAGAAATATTTTGTTTTACTGAGATCCCTATCTGCTTGCTATTCCAATTGAGGAAATTGAAATCGGGCTTTGGTGCAACAAGGCAAGAAACTAAATCGGGCTTTGGTGCAACAAGGCAAGAAATTAAATGACGAAAAGCTTCAAGATTAATTATTTTGGATTTTATTTTATTGTTGTTTAGATCCCAAGAATCTTTACTATGGTTTTTGATTGCCGGTGCAATAATTAAGAGATTACTCTTATCACATTGCTATTTATTTCAGCAAAACTTTTTCTTCAATTTATTTGATTGGTCAAGCGATTAAACATATTTCACAATATTACTTAGTGCAAGTCAATTGATAGATAATTTCCATGATAATTATATAAATAAAACTAATACTTCCACCGTCCACAATTTAAAGAAGACTTTTGACTCGGCACGAGTTTTTAGAAATAGTTTGACTTTGTGAAGAAAAGAAAAAGGCGGAAGTGAGTGGAATGTGAGACCCATCTAAAGTATTAGTTTTATATTAGATTCTAAGTGTAAAAAGTTGGTGGAATGTGGGGTATGCATACTAAAATGGAATAAAGCAAATGGTTTTATAAATTGTGGACAAAACTAACATGGCAAAATGGCTCTTTAAATGGTGGTCAGAGAGAGTACTTTTCTCATTAATATATAATTCCAAATGTGTCATATTATATGTCAAAATCCATCACGAATATGTTAATATTTATGTCCAATTATGTATTAAAAAAAGCAACTTTTCAGTGATAAATATAGACTTACTTGAGATAACTATTAAGATACGTCGTGTTTTTAGCCATTGCTGAATTTGATAGAGTTTGAAGAAGATAAAACCAACCGGAGAGATGAAGGAGAAGATTAGGGTTTAGTAATATCAAGAGTAATCTTTGTCATTATCGTATGAATATCCGTGTGTTTATAGGAGGCAATATATGTAAACCTAATACAAAAAGTAAATATTATCGGAAAATATGGTTATTTAAAATGTGATTTTTAGTGGATAACTTTTTCCATAGTAGTATTTGAAGATATCAAGAACAGTTAGATTCATTTTTACTGTATTTTATGAATTATTGTTATATTGTTGTTAGGATTTGATTTGTTTTACATATTTATTAAGATTTGATTTGTTTTTCCTCAATTTGTTAGGATTTGTATCTTTACATATTACCATATGTCAGAGACCCGAATTCTTCCCTGAGAAAGCCTATTTCTCCTATTTTCCTTCACGACTTTCTCCGACTATACTCCTTCCATCCGCCGTTTATAATGTTATTTTGACTTGACACAGATTTTAAGAAAATTGTTTAACTTTGTAATGTAAAATGGAGAAATGAGTTAATGGAACGTGGGCTCAACTTTTATATATTGAATTTTATAATAGAATGTGAGTAATGATTTGGTTGAGTGTGGTCCACATACCTTAAACATTTTTTCACATGCAGAGGATGTAATATAATCAGGATTAATCCAATTTCAATAACTCTAATAGAAACAAAAACGAAAATAGAATCCAAACGTACTTCGAATAAATTAACTAACCAATCATTAGTCCAAATTTCAAATAAAGATAGCAAATGGAATAATAAATCAACTACAACAAAAATGGAAAAATGACTTTATACTACTCAAAATGCCTTCTTCCACAGTTGATCTATATCCCTTAGAAACAATATTCCTACTCCTTGATTGCATTGTAAAAAATATGCTGTCCCTTCTCCCAAACACCGTGTAATGTAACCAGCTTATCGTTATGCGTAAATTCCATCGTGTGGTTGTCATAGTTTCGGTAAATCTCACCCAAACTCTTCAGCCAGGAAGCTCCTAAGACCACTTCAGCACCACTAATGGGGAGCAAAAATAAATCAACAACAACCTCATGTCCTCCAAGTAATAACGTGGAGTAGAAATATTTTTCTTTACATAGGAATGTCGACTCATTGCCCATAGAAACACGGAAAGGATTGGTTCGCATAACCATCAGCCCATGTTTCTTTGCAATTTCGGGTTGGATGAAATTATGTGTACTGTTACCACTGATTAAGGTTTGGACATTAACCCCCCAAATTGTACCTGTCACTCTCAACGCCCGGGGAGGGTCGAATCTCTGTTTCTCGGCCTCCAAGAATTCAGGCCATGTTTTCAACAAATTGTGATCATGTTGGTGAAGGAGCCAATTGGATGCCCGATGTTCCAAAAGTAGTCCAACTAAGCGTAAACGGTCCTTTTCGGATGTTTCGAAATAGTCAAAATAGGACTGCACCTTGTAAATCCAACCTAATGGGTCGTCTCGTTGAATTTTGGAGGATCAATCTGAAGTTTGGCCTTCTTCGCGGCAAAAATTGTGTCTCCGTCTACCTTGGCCTCCAATCCAAGTTCCAACCTTAAAGATTTTATGGCTGACAGAATTTCTTCTTGAGAATTATAATCAGCATGAGTTTTTCTTGCCATGATTGAATGTGAGGGAGAGCGGCAAGGGTGAAGAAGATTAGGGTTTTGGAAAAGTTAATTGTGCTCGTTGATGATATGAATAGCCATGTATTTATATGACGCAAGAAATTAAGAAAAGAAATTTATTCTTAATATTCGAACTAAGTTGTGGAGAAACTAATTAATTAATTACTAATAATAATAGTACGTAGTAATTAAGTTATAATTTTCTTAATTATTTATTAATAGATAATATACTAGGAATGATATTAATAGTAGTACTAGCTATAATAAAAATTAACAATAATTATTTTGTTGTGTTCAGTATTAAAATAATGATATAAATAAAGAATATCTAAGTAAAACTAGGAATAAGAATTGCTGCATAACGTTTCTTATTTTTAAGATTCTTTTACATGTTTGATAAAAATTTAAGAAATTCTGAAATTTAAAAATTTTGGAATGCGATTACTTTCTAAGAGTAGGATCCTACTAAAAAACAAACAGACCCGGATAGTTATAGATTATAATTATCACTCGACATAAAATTTATAATCCACCCCTAACGGGCTCGGTTTGATCCTCTCACACTTTTCATGTTAGCCAATTGAGCTCGAACTGATTCCATGGAGATATCACATGTCATTCACAAAAATGAGTTAAATAGATTTTAGAGGCCCAATTGTAAGCTCATCATAATTTAAAAACACTAAAAATTGTAAATTAAAGACACTAAAATCGAAATTGAAGAGTTGTAGTTCCTCTGTTGCTAAAAAGTAGTATGAACTATTTTATTTTTATTCTATCCCCGAAAAGTATGGACTTTTAAGTTTTGAAACTTAAAGTATGATAATAATAATGTGGATTTCATTTTTCAGTAACACTACTTACACTACCATTTCTCTGATTTTATCAATTATACTATAAAAAACTCATATTCAACTCAAAAGTGTATACTTTTCAGGGACGAAGTGAGCATTAAATATGAAGAAATGAAACAGTAGTATATAGTTTTATTAAAAACAGCAAATATAATGGAAATAAATTGAAGAGAGTTAATCGTAATTAATGAAGAGAGGGAGGGTGTTTAAAATTGGGCACATCTGCGTTTATCATCAATTTGCAAGCAAATAAATTTTTTGGCATCATACCATCAATATTCCCAAAGAATTGCAGTCTTCAGGCAATCAAGCTGAATGGAAACAAATTGGAAGGAACACTCCCCCAAACTTTGGCCAACTGCCAAAATTTGCTTATGGCGTTTCCCTTTTGGATGGAAACAATCCCTAAACTCCGCGTCCTAGTCTTGAGGTCAAATAAGTTCAATGGTACGATATCCGTGTGTTGGCAAGATTAAGAGAAACACGATTGAGAACAAAATGAGAAATGCGAGAGAGGATTTTATTCACATACACCGAAGAATTACAAATCTAAGATCGATTACAGAAAACAATCGAGAGCTTAATTGAAGAAGACGAAGTAGAGAAATTGGGGAAAAGTCTAGCCCTAACAGAATTAACAAACTATCCTTTTAAACCCCTAAAGTGACCCAACGGCTAGTTGAATCCAACGGCCGAGATTTAATCTCAGCTTACTAAACACGATCAACGGCTGCTGAAGCTTTTAAGTTGAAAACTAAAACAGCACACATAATCCTCATTCCTTTTGCTCCATTTTCTCAGCAATCAGTATACAATACTCACAAACTCCACCTTGAATACTTACTGCTGAGAAACTATGTTTTAGCACACATACCAACCAACTTCAAGCATAACTCAAACTTCTCCCTCGGTAGAGGCTTAGTCAGCATGTCGGCTGGATTCTCCAAGGTGTCCACTTTGAAAACCTTGACCCTTCCCTTCTCTATCTCCTCTCTGATGAAATGAAGCCGCACATCAATGTGCTTACTTCTCTCATGGAAGACATGATTTTTGGCCAAGCTGATGGCACTGTTATTGTCACACCCTATTGCCACTGCAGCTTGAACAACTCCAAAATCTGCTGCAATACCTTTTAACCAGAAGCTTTCCTTCACAGCTGCTGTAAAAGCCATGTACTTAACCTCTGTGGTAGATAAAGCAACTACACTTTGCAAGCTCGATTTCCAACTCACAGCAGCCCCATACATGATGAAGATATAGCCTGATTGGGACTCCCTGATGTCTATGTTTCCTGCATAATCACTGTCACAATACCCAATTAGAGCATCTGAACCTTCTCCACCATCTCCTCTATACAGAATTCCTATACTTCCTGCTCCATTCAAGTATTTCAAAATCCATATAAGGGCAAGCCAATGGTCTTTCCCAGGTTCTGCCATATACCTGCTAGTAACACTAATGGCCTGGGCAACGTCCGGCCTCGAACCTATCATTGCATACATAATGCTACCCACATAGGGTATCATCTGCATCTCCAATCTTTCTTGCTCATTTTTGAGTCAGAGGTGTTGAAGTTGGTTTTGAGTCTTGCATTTTGAATTTTCTGATCAACCTAGAGATGTAATCTGATTGATTCAGCCACAGCTCCTTCTTGGATCTATTTCTTACAATATTCATGCCCAAGATTCTCTTGGCATTCCCTAGGTCTTTCATGTCCAAAGCTGACCTCAAATCATTCTTAATCTCTTGAATTTCCTTCTTACAGCTCTCAGCTATCAATATGTCATCTACATAAGGGAGTAAGTAGGCCACAACAACACCCTTCTTCTTCTTGATGTAGACACACTCATCATAATTGGATCTTACAAAACCATTCCTCAGAACATGCTCATCAAACTTGATGTGCCACTGTCTACTAGCTTGCTTCAACTCATATATATTTCTTTTGAGCAAGCAAACTTTCTCTTCTTCCCCAGGTCTGGCAAATCCCTCTGGTTGTTGCATATATATTGTTTCCTTTAGATCACCATGTAGAAAAGCTGTCTTTACATCAAGTTGCACAAGTTCCCAATCTAATTTTTCCACCACAGCCAGGAGGATCCTTATAGAAGTGTGCTTCACAACAGGTCAGTGTAATCAATCCCATGTTCTTGTGTAAAGCCTATGGCCACAACCCTTGCTTTGAATCTGATCTTCTCGTCATCTGCGGATTCAAGTTTCTTCTTAAAAATCCACTTGCAGCTTATGACTCTTCTTCCCTCCACCTTATCAACCAATACCCAGGTAGCATTTTTCAGTAGAGAGTCTATTTCTTATATCATGGCCTTCAACCACTTGTCTCTCTCCTTGCATTCCATGGCAGCCTTGTAAGAGGCTGGCTCTCCAAATTCCACCTCCTCAGCCACACACAAGGCAAAATACAACATCTCAGAATCTGCATATCTAGCTGGTGCCTTAACATTTTTTCTTCTGACCCTATCTCAAGCCAGCTGGTATTGAGAGAGGTCTTTAGAACTCTCATCTGATTCTCCCTGTACAACCTCATCCTCAACACCCCCATCAGCTCCACCTTGAGCCAACACATCAGGCTCCACCTCAGAACTGACAGCATATTCATCAGACAAAGAAACCTTTTCAACATCTTTTCCTTTCTTAAATGGCATGATGGATTCTGTAAAGACAACATCTATGCTCAAAATGATTTTGTGGTTACTGATGCACTATTTATTAGCACTAAATATACCTGCAAGCATACAAAGTAGATCTAGTATAGCTAAAGGTCAGTACCGGGATATCGAACACAGGGAATAAGATTGCAACTGACTACCATATACAAAGCGTCATATACTATCTAGAGACACAAAGTTTTTGATTTGATTTTATAAACTAGACAGAAAATAAATAAACAAATAAAATAAGCATAAAAACTTATGATACAAAGCAGGCGTAAGAAAGTAGAATTTAAGGATTCAAAACACAATTGACCTCCTTGAATTACGGTCTCTAGAGTTATTAAGTCGGTCACTTAACTAGATTAAACTCCCTCCCGAGGTGAGAAATCCGTAGATTATGTGTAATAATTGAAGTCCCCTTCTAATTCTTAGACCTAACTCCTAAAAGATTGTAAAGACCAATGACCTCACATGAAACCTCAACTCTCCCGAGTTCTATTGAATTAAAGTGTGAATTATCCCTCGTCCAAGTCAATTATTTCGTCTCCCGAGTACTCCAATAAACTCTAACATGTATTCAAAAGGTAGCTAATCAATTGAATATAGAAGGCATAAGGATAAATCAAATAACTGCAAGAGCTAACACGGAAAATCAATTGAATATCTTCACCAAAAAAATCCACAAAAGTTGTTCTACTCATAGACAAGTAAAAACTACAAATAAAGTACGAGACATGAAAGAATAGATAAAACCCAAGGCTGAATCTTCAATCTTTAGTCTTCTCTTGCCTGGATCTGCAGAGCTCCGCTCCAATGGAAGGTGGAGGAATATAGAGATGGAAGAAGGTGTAGAGACAGAGAAGGATTGGAGGCTCTGAGATAAAGATTAAGAATTAGGTTTAGAGGTATTTATAGGCTGGAAAAAGGGTTAATTTTTGATAATTTTCGTGGCCTATAAGAAATAGGAGAGGTTGGGCTTCACAATATAATAATTCTTTTCTTCCGTTAATTCCCGCCTAAATTCCCGCCAGCTTTGACTGTACTGCGCAATGTTCGTAGAATAGTCATAACTTTCTCCACAGAACTCCGATTGAGACGTGCGAGATATCCACGCGAAGCTCTTTCGAAGAGGAAGAGAATGATATGCATAAATCACTAATTGGACTCCAAATCTGATGGCAGAATGGGCTCAAACAGAGGCTGCTGCACCTTGGCCTTTTTGCACCTTTTTTCTATCTTTTTCTATCATTTATCAACAAACACATCAAAAGTACCAAATGTATAAAATACGCAATTTAAGAACATAATTTGCATGATTGACATTTAAAACAAATCAAATCTAGCCCTTAAAAACATGCAAAATCCGTGTTTGTCAACTCCCCCAAACTTAATTATTTGTTTGTCCTCAAACAAAACAAGAGAAAAACTAATAAAGAAACACGGATGCTAAGAACTAGACTTCATAGTTGCCTCAAAAATTGTAACAAGAAATAAAGAGTTTGACAAGAGTACAAATCAAATCAAGCAAAACTTATTAGTGCATTTTCATTACTAGCTCGTTGATCACCTTGAAGTACATGCGCTCACAGTATTTAGAAGTGTGTTTATCGCTCACTCTCAAAGTGTTTATTGGAAAAAGTGTATGCTCTCAGGTCATGCAACTTGCAAAGTTAACCATAGGCTTGCTCGAAGTCTAATCCCTCCTCTATTTTATGTGATTAAAATCAAAAATCCGAAAGGTCTTTATTTTAGGTTATAATGCATGCTCTTTGGTAAGGTGAGGAAATATGGCTAAAAAGTGACTAAACCCAAACATAGCAAAAGTGATCAATTTCTACTACATCAAACTTAGCACCCCACCAACAATTCGAATCTCAGTAAATTCTAGACTTTATCTAAATTTCTTCTTACTTCCCAAATTCCTTTGATTTTTTTTTTCTTTTCTCTTTATTTTTTTTTTACATCCTTTTTTTTTTTCCTTTTATGCACAACCGAATATCTCATTCAAACCACAAATGTCTATGCACTTTTTACAAGTAAGCACACTACTTTTCTCTCTACCTTATCTCTCCAACTCTTTTCACAAAATATAAACTAAATTCACCAAGAGTGCATGGATATTCCCCTCTATTTAGCTTCCAAAGAAAAAGGCTTTAAAGGCTCAAAGTGGCTAGCTAGGGAAAAATATTTTGAATAAGGTCATAAACTTGGATATATAAAGTAGCTAAGAAGGATGGCCTAACGTCCTCTTTTATCATTTAAAAACTATGTAGACTTAGGCAGACTAGGAGCAAGTTCTAGAAACAAGTACATGAATGCAGATAAATCACACAAGAAAGAAATTATAGCTCAAGTCTCACAAGGTATAAGCATGATTCAAAGTAAACAAGCAATTCATTAATTGTGCACCTTTTAACTAAACCTTCAAATCAATGCATCAAGTCAACTCAACCAACACATAAAAGAACTTTTTATCATAGGCAACTCGGTCTGATGTCCCTAAACATGAGTATTTATAAGTTTTCTATGTTATGCTCATGACAAGATTCACCTCGGGTTTACTAAAATAAAATAAAAAACTAAAAAAAACAACTAAACTCACGGTCCACCACTTCATCCCCCCAAACTTATTCAAAACTACGTTAAGAATAAGTTTGAAAAGTCGGTAGGGACGTAAGTAAACTAAAAAAATAAAAAAAATAAGGAAAAAAAATGATACCAATGTTGGGTTGCCTCCCAACAAGCGCTTGGTTAACGTCTTTAACTTGACGTTCTTTGAAACTCATAAGTTAGCTCCCATTCTCGGGACTTCCTTTGAGATGCCTTTTGTACCCACGCATAGTATATCAAATGTTGTTGCAGATAATTGCATCTTCCATAGGAGCGGAGAGTAATCCATTGTTGTGCTTCGTGCTCCTTGCAAAACAAATAAAAAAAAAATTAAAACAAAACTATACAAAATATTACACTCCAAATTAGTATTATCAACCGTTCTACAGTATCAGCTTAAAGCAATAATACTCCCCGGCAACAGCTCCAAAAACTTGATGGACTATTTATTAGCACTAAATATACCTGCGAGCATACAGAGTAGATCTAGTATAGCTAAAGGTCAGTACCGGGATATCGAACACAAGGAATAAGATTGCAACTGACTACCATATACTAAGCGTCATATAATATCTAGAGACACAAAGTTTTTGATTTGATTTTATAAACTAGACAGAAAATAAATAAACAAATAAAATAAAGCATAAAAACTTATGATACAAAGCGGGCGTAAGAAAGTAGAATTTAAGGATTCAAAACACAATTGACCTCCTTGAATTACGGTCTCTAGAGTTATTAAGTCGGTCACTTAACTAGATTAAACCCCCTCCCGAGGTGAGAAATCCATAGATTATGTGTAATAATTGAAGTCCCCTTCTAATTCTTAGACCTAACTCCTAAAAGATTGTAAAGACCAATGACCTCACATGAAACCTCAACTCTCCCGAGTTCTATTGAATTAAAGTGTGAATTATCCCTCGTCCAAGTCAATTATTTCGTCTCCCGAGTACTCCAATAAACTCTAACATGTATTCAAAAGGTAGCTAATCAATTGAATATAGAAGGCACAAGGATAAATCAAATAACTGCAAGAGCTAACACGGAAAATCAATTGAATATCTTCACCAAAAAAATCCACAAAAGTTGTTCTACTCATAAACAAGTAAAAACTACAAATAAAGTACGAGACATGAAAGAATAGATAAAACCCAAGGCTAAATCTTCAATCTTTAGTCTTCTCTTGCCTGGATCTGCAGAGCTCCGCTCCAATGGAAGGTGGAGGAATATATGTGTGGAATATGAGATGGAAGAAGGTGTAGAGACAGAGAAAGATTGCAGGCTCTGAGATAAAGATTAAGAATTAGGTTTAGAGGTATTTATAGGCTGGAAAAAGGCTTAATTTTTGATAATTTTCGTGGCCTATAAGAAATAGGAGAGGTTGGGCTTCACAATATAATAATTCTTTTCTTCCGTGAATTCCCGCCAGCTTTAACTGTACTGCACAATGTTCGTAGAATAGTCATAACTTTCTCCACAGAACTCCGATTGAGACGTACGAGATATCCACGCGAAGCTCTTTCGAAGAGGAAGAGAATGATGTGCATAAATCACTAATTGGACTCCAAATCTGATGGCAGAATGGGCTCGAACAGAGGCTGCTGCACCTTGGCCTTTTTGCACCTTTTTTCTATCTTTTTCTATCATTTATCAACAAACACATTAAAAATACCAAATGTATAAAATACGCAATTTACGAACATAATTTGCATGATTGACATTTAAAACAAATCAAATCTAGCCCTTAAAAACATGCAAAATCCGTGTTTGTCAGTTACCTGGTTCAATAGACCATAGTCTGTAGCCCTTGACTCTAGACTGATACCCCAGAAATACACATTTCAACGCCCTAGCTTGAAGCTTGCTCTGCTTGATATGAGCATAAGCCTGACAGCCAAATGTCTTAATCCCAGTGTAGTCTCCATACCTTCCATACCACTTGAAGTCAGGGGTATCACCATTGATGGCTGAGGAAGGGCATTTGTTCATCAACTTGACAGCAGTTACAACAGCCTCAGCCCAGAACCTTTTTTCCATTCCTGAAATGTCTTAATCCCAGTGTAGTCTCCATACCTTCCATACCACTTGAAGTCGGGGGTATCACCATTGATGGCTGAGGAAGGGCATTTGTTCATCAATTTGACAGCAGTTACAGCAGCCTCAGCCCAGAACCTTTTTTCCATTCCTGAGCTAAGCAGCATGCACCTGACCCTCTCTAGAATAGTTAGGTTAGCCCTCTCTGCCACCCCATTCTGTTGAGGATTCAATGGCACGGTTCTGTGCCTTTTGATCCCCCTCTCTTGACAGAACTTCTCAAACTCCTTAGACAGGAATTCAAGCCCATTGTTCGTTCTTAAACACTTTGTACATCCTCTTTCCTTCTCAACCAGAGCACACCAATCTTTAAACTTTGTGAAGGCCTCTGATTTCTCTTTCAAAATGAACAGCCACATCTTTCTTGAGTAGTCATCTATGATGGTCATATAATATCTCCCCCCTCCAACAGGTATCACAGGAGAAGGCCCCCACAAATCACTATGAGCATAATCAAGAGGTGCTTGTGAGGAATGGTTACCTTTTGGGTATGGTAGTTTCTTGGATTTGCCAAGAATGCATCCCTCACATGGCTCTCTAGTCTTGGAGTCCACACCTTGTATCACCCCTTTCTTGATTAGTTCTCTGATGCTTCCATCTGCAGGGTGTCCCATTCTCATGTGCCAAATCCTTACAGAGTCTGACTCAGCACTATTTAGTTGCTCCTCAGTGGCCCTCACTGCAACTCCACAGAGATAATATAAACTCCCTTGCCTTTCACCATACATGACCACCTTGGAGCCCCTCTTAATCAGCATCTTTCCACCTGCAGATTCAAAGTACACCCCTTTCTTTCAAGCATGCCCAGTGATACCAGGTTCCTCTTGACAGTTGGGATAAACCTGACATCACTCAGCACTTTCTCAGAACCATCATCCAATCTGAGTTTCACACTCCCAATTCCCTCCACATGACAAATTTGATTATTACCCAGCACCACGGTTCCAGATGACTCCTTAAGATCAATGAAAAATTTCTTACTTGGACACATGTGGAAGCTGCATCCAGAATCAAGGATCCAAGAGCCCCCATTTTCATACATCATTACATTTAGAACCTCCGGGGATTCATTCTCTTCAACAAAGTGTAGTATTCTTGCCCTGCCGAGCCTCTGATGCTTGCTTCTTCTTCCATGCAAAACAATCTTTCTTTAGATGGTCGGGTTTCTTACACCAATAGCAAGAACGCGTCTCCTTTTGATCACTCGAGGATGTCTTGGCCGCTTCACCTCCTTTCTTGAAATTCTTCTTGCCTTTGAATTTCTTAATTGTTAAACTCTCGGGCACATTCTCAGCCACTTTTACCCCGTTTCTTTGCAACTCTTTGGATCTCAGGGCTGATTGAACTTCTTGCAAGGTGACGGTCCCTTCTCTTCCAAAAAGGATAGCATCCCTCAATTGATCGTAGGACTTTGGGAGAGCATCCAGCAACAATATTGCTTTATCCTCGTCGTCTATCACAACGTCGATGTTCTCAAGATCATCCACTGCTTTATCAAAATCCTCTAATTGCTCGATAATACTTTTATCCTCCAAGAACCTCCAAGAATAGAGCCTCTGTTTCATGAATAATCGGTTGGCAAGGGATTTTGTCATGTATAGATTCTCGAGCTTCTCCAAAATCCCAGCCGCAGTTGTTTCCTTCGCAACTTCTTGCAATACTTTGTCGCCGAGACATAGAACAACCACGCTGTGTGCTTTCGCAAGAATCTCTGCGCGCTTCGCCTTGGCCTTTTCATCGAGCACCTCAGCTTCATCACCTTTGCCGGCCAGAGCCTCCGATAAGCCCTGCTGGATTAGCATCGCCTTCATCTTCATTCTCCAAAGGCCGAAGTCATTCTTGCCGGTAAATTTTTCTGCTTCGAACCTTGATGCCATCTTCAATCACCTGAACTTGGTCTCGATCGATACTCTCACCGGAAAAGGGAAAAAACCTTCCCACAGACGGCGCCACTTGTTGGCAAGATTAAGAGAAACACGATTGAGAACAAAATGAGAAATGCGAGAGAGGATTTTATTCACATACACCGAAGAATTACAAATCTAAGATCGATTACAGAAAACAATCGAGAGCTTAATTGAAGAAGACGAAGTAGAGAAATTGGGGAAAAGTCTAGCCCTAACAGAATTAACAAACTATCCTTTTAAACCCCTAAAGTGACCCAACGGCTAGTTGAATCCAACAGCCGAGATTTAATCTCAGCTTACTAAACGCAATCAACGGCTACTGAAGCTTTTAAGCTGAAAACTAAAACAGCACACATAATCCTCATTCCTTTTGCTCCATTTTCTCAGCAATTAGTATACAATACTCACACCGTGTCTTCAAAAACTGAGCAACCTTTCCCAAAGCTGCATGTATTGGATGTATCGTATAATGCGTTTGTTGGCTTTCTACCTGAAAGATATTTCAAGAACTTTTGTGGTATGATAGATGCGAAGGAAAACATGTCCGATAATGAAGCATATTGGTTTATGAGATTCATGGAAATGAAGATCACAGTGAAGGGCTTGGAACAATTATTTGAGAGACAGCTGACTACATTTACAACTATCGATATGTCCTCCAATAGATTCTCTGGGAGCATTCCACCTTCTGTATGGAACCTTAAATCTCTTAGATACTTGAATTTGTCTCACAATACCATTGGAGGCCATATACCGTCATCTCTTAGAAGTACGAGTATCCTCGAGTCGTTGGACTCGTCTTCAAAAAAAGTTGGATGGAGAAATTCCAAATGAATTGACAAGGTTGACATTTCTTGCGAAGTTAAACTTTTGATGAATAATCTTGAGGGACAAATACTACAGTCTACTCAACTTTCCACATTTGGTAACGATTCATATGTGGGAAATGTTGGATTGTGTGGATTTCCATTGACAAAAAAATGTAAGGTGAATGATAAAAACCAGTGTTTCCTCAAGACGAAGAAGATGATGATGAGTATGGATTTATAGATGGATTTGGTTGGCGAAGTGTGGTGATAATGAGTGTGGATTTATAGATGGATTTGGTTGGCGAAGTGTGGTGATAGGATATGGATGTGGATTTGTAGTTGGAATTGGAATTGGTTACATGATTATAAGAAGCGGAAGGCCAAGATGGTTAGTGGAATTTTTTTTTCGGGGTTGGATATAAACATAAGACGAAGAAGAGACGCAACAAAGCCGCACCAACACGAAGGGGGACTTAGATTGGAAGACAAAATTGAAGATTGTGTGCTTTTGTGTTTCGTTTGGAACTATTTCTTGAGTTGTTTCGAGTATGTTATACTTTTTTTCCGTTTTGGGATGTTATGAGAGCTTTTATTGGAGTTGTATTTCTATTTCTTTTACCTTGTTAATTACTACTCGAGATCTTGCGTAAGAAAACAACAAACAGAATATATAAAGATGATAAAACACGTGAATAGATAAAAAGAAAGGATCAATTATTCAAACCAAGAAACCAAAAAAATCCTAATCTCAGGATTAATCCAATTTCAGTAACTCTAAAACAAATAAAAGAGAATTCACAACGATTAGTGACTTTAAATGATTAGTCCTACTCAAAAGACAATCTCAAATAAAGATAACAAATGGAATAATAAATCAACCATGATAGATAAACTTGGAAAAGTGACTTGATCAATACTAATCACTTTGTATTGTAAAAAATATGTCTTCCTTTCTCCCAACCGCCGCGCAATGTAACCATCTTATCGTTATGCATAAATTCCATCGTGCGTCCATCATAGTTTCGGTAAATCTCACTCAAACTCTTCAGCCACGGAGCTCCCAAGACCATCTTTGTATCATGAATGGGGATCACAAATAAATGAGCAACAAATTCATGCCCTTGAAGTGAAAACTTGAAATTGTTTCACTTTTGCTTTCAAAATAATGACTCCCCATAACAATTACCCACATAAACACGAAAAGGAGGACTCGTTGGCGTAACCTCCAATCCTAATTTCTTGACTACATCGGAATGGATGAAATTATGTGTACTGCCGCCACTGATTAAGGTCCCGACATGTTCCCCCGAAATCACACCTCCCATTCTCAACGCCCGGAGAGGGTCGAATCTCTCCTCTTCACGGCCTCCAAGAATTCAGGCCATGTTTTCAACAAATTGTGATCATGTTGGTGGAGGAACCAATTGTACGTGCGGTGTTCAAACAGTAGGCCGACTAAGCATAAACGGTCCTTTTCCGACGTTTCGAAATAGTCGAAATAGGATTGGACCTTGTGAATCCAGACTGATGGGTTGTCTCCGTTGAATTTTGGAGGATCGATGTGAAGAGTGGGCCGCCTTTCCTTGCCCTCCAATGCTGATAAGGCAGCATATTCTTCTCTGTGGTTGTGAAGTTCCAACCTTAAACATTTTATGGCGGATAGAAGCTCTTGTTGAGAATTATCAGCATGAGTTTCAGTTGCCATGATTGAAGGGGTGAAGGCGAAGTCAAGAGAAGATTAGGGGATTCTACTTGAGAATTGGGGTTTGAATTATCAGCAGTCATGATTTAATGCGAGGGAGAGAAGAAGTCAAGAGAAGATTAGGGCAAGAAAGAAGTGAATCAGTTAATGAGTTAGATTTCCCTAACAAATTGCCCGTCCCAATTGTGATGGTAGGAATAGAATTGGACATCAAATATGAAGAATGATCGTTGTCTTTGACGAAATTGGTAAAATAAGATAGATGTGAAGAATGGTAGTTAAGATAATGTTAGCAGATACTATCACTCATATTATTAGTAGTTTTAGTTATGGTATAAGTTGTAAATAAGTTAATATATATGAGTAATAAATTGAAATAACTTTCCAAAAATGGAATGCACGTCTTTTTGTGGGACAGATGAAAATGGAATGTGCACATATTTTTATGAGACGAAGGGAGTATTAATTGAAAATCTTATTTTATTTATTCTTGTGTTGAGTGATGAGAATAAAATAATACACAGGAGCGTATAAATGTATTTCTACTTTTAATAATAGTAGGTCATCTTGATAGGAACAAATCAAAAATAAAAATAAGTCATCTTTTGAGATGAAGGAAATAATTAATTACTTTTTTTCAAATTAAAAAGCTTGTTTTATTTTATTTTTGCGTGATTTATTAATTTTTTCAAAATCATTACTAAAATGCCGAATTTTTTTGCCATACAAAGCATGTGAAATTGAGAATGGGTTTTGAGCTGGCCCTACTCAAATTATTTTGGGCAGCATTTGAACTCCCGATTTATAATCCTCACTTACAAATAAACAAAGCAAGAAACTAATAAAGAACTTTATTTAGGGCCTAGTCCACGGCTAGTGGGCTTAGTTCTGATTATCCTTATCCACTATCGGACCATCCGTGTCGATCCTCTTTGTGTTGACCCAATGATCTCCATCAATATGCCCATAATATAATGGAATTATTTATAAACTGATCATTGTATTTGTATCTTAATTATACTCCACTAATTATTTGAAATTTACTTTGTCAAACATTTTTCAAAAAGTTTATGAACTCTTAAATATTTTTAAAAACTAATCTAAACACCTAGTAATTGAAGCTTTTTATTCTCTTCTTTCCTTAAATGAAAAAAATAAATAAGAGAAGTTTGATAAATAAAGTGGAGGCAGACGCGTTCGTGCCCACGATGGCTTCTGGATTGACATGCGGTGACAGGAAATGGACGCTGCCTAGCTCACTTCTGGCTATGGGAGGCGTGAAGCCACCTATTTGTATGAAGTTTCTGTTGAGGAAAGTGAACGCAGGAAGTACTTGATGAAGTGCAATTTAGTTTGTAAGATATTTTCCCTCTAATTAATATATTAGGGGCTTAGGTGAATAAATGGAAACTTTAATTGATGCTCTTAAAAAAAGTGAATGCAAGGGTTGACAAATGTCTATGCCTTAAATGTCATTGTTGAAGCATTCAATGTTGTTATCAAGTTTTTTTTTTTCCTTCATTCACTCCGTATATTAGCAGTTAACAATTCAAGTATTTAACTCGAACAAAAAATTCAAAATTCTCCTTTTATTTTATGCAACCATAGGCCCTTTATGTTTTAGTATGTAAACATGCTAAAGCATTCCAATTAGACACAAATAACCCTAAATTCAGCACAATTAACATACTCAAGCAAATACACAACGTTTTCTCCTAAACTTAGAACTTATCCTTCCTCCTTAATGCTTCGAGATTGAATTTAATTTATTTTATAACCCATGTTTAAACTATGATATATTAATCACATATATACATAATTAAACGCATTTCAACACATTTCAACACATTAATTAGATGAAAATCTTAGTTTAGAAGTCGTGATTCATGTTCTATTTAGTGGAGCCGCAATGGTGGCTCCAAAAATTTTAAATTGGGATGTGATAAAATATAAATTATTTGTATTTACCTGGATCCATCACTGTAGAGCCGTAACCCACTTGTAAAATAAAGCATATGAAACAAAAATACTTAGTTAAAATAAATAAATAAATAAATAAATAAATAAATAAATAAGACTTTAGTGGAGCCGTTACTTAATTTAATTTATGCAAAACTTTATCTCGATTTTATTTGATTCGTCACACGATCAAACAATTTCACAATATTACTTTGTGTAAGAGAAATTAATGCAGCTTTTCGCCAATAAAATATTAACCTCAAGTCAATTGATAGAGAAAATTATTAGCAAACACCTCTATGGAAAATATATTTCCATCATAATATGTCGTCCACAAAAATAAAGTATCACTTTTCTCATTCTATATATAAATCCAAATGTTTCCTATTTTATGTCAAAATGCTCCCTACTATACGTTTATATTTACGTAGTACGCCTATTCATGATCACTAAATTGGACTATTAAAGCATGACGTGTTTTTTTGTTTTGTAGGGAAAGGATTTCAGTTTATATCTAATATACGGTGTATAAAATAATAAATATTGTTAAACTATTCTTGAATAAGCAAAGTCAATATAGTGAGAATGTGAGAATTATTTCAAAGCTTGCATTGGAAATATATACAGTTGATTTTTCTCCCTGCCCAAAACATGTCTTAGAAGATTAATATGGAAAAGGACATTGACTTGACTTAATGAGTTAAGAAGTCTATTAATAGAATTTATAATTAGTCAATTTATAATTAAAGGAGTATAATTTTGAAGTCAATCTTCGTCAAGTGTATGTGATAGAATATAATTTATACGTTAATTAAATTTTTTACTTGACGTCATGAAAATCTTTAATATACTACTCCCTTTGTTTCTATGCGGTAGGGGCATTTCTTTTCGGAATGAACTTTATAAAAAAATTGTATTAAGTGAGTTAAATAAATGGATAATAAAGTATGAAAGGAAAAAGGTAAAGAAATGAAGAAAAAATAAAGTAAGAGGGAGTAAATAAGAGAGAAGATAGATTGTTGTTTTTTGCCAAAAGAAATGACTTAATTAGGACAACCCAAAGAGGGATAGACTCAGAGGGACGGAGGAAGTACATGATATCATTAGTAAGATTTGCCGCATTAATGAAAGTCTCAATTTTCTTTACACATTCAAAATCAGATCCACAGCTAACATGAGATTTCTTGATGTAGAGTTCTGTTGTAACGATGACATAAGATTTCTTAACGTAAAGTTGATTTGGCAAAAATTTATAAATTTACAGGAAAGTACTCCAAACATAAATAGAAAAAGACCAAGACTTTGCCCCACTTGAAAACTTCAAACTATTCCCATTCTTTCTAACTACTTTCCACCACTAATATTCCACCACTAATATTCCACCACTATAAAACTTATATACAAAGCTGGTAGTTTCAGAGCTTCAAATTAAGCATTTAAGAAATCAAGCCTAATGGGGAGATCTTCCCAACATACCCTTCTTCCACTCCTTCTAATTCTTCATTGTCTACAAAACTCTTTACTTTCCATCTCAGCAAATACAAATATCAACACAGATCTTTCTTCTCTTCTTACCTTGAAATCCCACATAACCCCAAACCATAATAACATACTCATGAAAAATTGGACCTCTGAAGCCAGTGTATGTAGTTGGGTCGGAGTCACTTGTGATTCTCGTTATAATAGGGTGACTCAGCTGAATATATCTTCGATGGGCCTTGTGGGAACCATCCCACCCGAAATCGGGAATCTTTCTTTTCTATTTTCTTTAGATATGAGCGAGAATTCGTTTCATGGTCCTATCCCTCCATCTATTTTCAACATGTCAACTTTGGAAGATTTGAATATGAGGAATAATAGTTTGTTTAGTAGTCTACCATTTGATATGTGCAAACACAATTTGCATAGACTCAAGAGACTTCTTATGTCTCACAACGAGTTGTTTGGGGAAATACCATTGAGTTTGGGGCAATGTTCACAGCTTGAGTATCTTTCTTTGTTTAACAACAGTTTTAGTGGACATGTGCCAACGCAAATCGGGAATATTACACTACTTCAGTTTTTAAGCTTTGGTGCCAACAACTTTACAGGTAAAATCTTACATATTCATCTAGCTTAAATTCAATTAGTTTCCTTAAATATTGAGTACTTTGATTGCAGTGTCATAAGTTAATTTAGTTTTGAGAAAATTGTGCCTATATATATGAATTTCTCACCCAATATTGGTATGTGTACATGAATAAAATTTCCGTCTTCATATATATCAACTTTACTTTTTAGTTGGTGTATACCATTGTAGCGAGCCATGATTATATTACTTTGCTTGATAAGAATTTAGAGTTAGGAGTTGGACTATTTTATCACATGAACTTATAGCATAACCGTTATAAATATATAATTCGATTTTCATTTATGCAACTTTACAAGTAATATTCCAAAAGAGATTGTGAACTTGACAATGATTCAAATATTAGACTTAAGTGCCAACAATTTCAGCCAGAATATCTTTATCTGACTATAGCTCTTTATTTCCTTATTTTTTCTGTTTTATTGGTCTAAAATTGACTGCTTTAGTTTAATTCTTAATTTCTATGCTTTCCATTTGAATACTACATATCCATATTTACATTTAAAAAATTGGCAGGTAATATTCCAGAAGAGATCGGCCATCTTACTCAGTTACAATTGTTGAATTTGAGAGAGAACAAGTTCTCAGGCCCTTTACCATCAACTATTTATGGCATGACTTCGTTGGAGTATTGTGACCTTGCATTGAATGATTTGAATGGATCATTGTCAATAGATATTGGAAATATGACATCCCTTCGCAGAATAGGACTTGAAGACAATAATTTAATTGGTATGAGTTATTCCACCACTTTCCTGCATTTTAGTATAATATCTCCTAGCAACATAGAATGTTTATATTTTATAACAAGATATAATTTCTGTTTGTTGTATGGTGAATCACTTGTTGAGTTTATGGATTAATCACAAACCCTATAGGTGAAATTCCAAAAGAGATCGGCCGTCTTACTAATTTCGAGCGATTGAGCATGTGTTGCAACAAAATTAGTGGTTCAGTGCCAAGAGAACTTGGGAACTTGACAGCCATGGTTGGCATATACCTTGGCAATAATGCTTTAAGTGGTACGATTCTAACCCTTCTCTTTCTTTCACACTTTAACTGTTGATTAATAAACTTAATTGATTTTTCAAAACGATTAAATAATTTACTATATACTCCCTCCGTCCCATAAAAGTTGAGTCGTATTCCTTTTTAGTCCGTCCCAACAAAGTTGAGTCATTTCCTTTTTTAACAAAAGACAAAACATCTAATCACACTTATTTTATTCCATTATCTACTTTACTCTCTTTTATCTTTCCTACCTTTTTCATCTCTCCTATTTATTTAATATAAATTCTTAATCTCCGTGCCCAAAAGTTTTGTCTCAACTTTTATGGGACGGAGGGAGTACTTAACTTGGATTGACTATTGTAAGAATTATTTATCGTCAAAACATATATTAACTGTACTTAACGTCTTAACGTAAAAATATTTCCATTGAAAGAACTAGGTACAATGATATTAATATATTTTTAATATTATCATAATAACATCTACTCATTTTGTTTGATTAAAATGCCTCATTTTTCTTTTTTGTCCATTCCAATAAATATGATTTATTTCTAAAAGTAAAACCACTTTATACATGGGTCTGGCTAGTTAAATAGGTTCTCACATTTTCCTTTCTCAGAATCTTCTTATTTGGCATCCCTTTGAACCAATAAAAATTACTTTATGAAGAAGCTTGAAGTAAATGTGCCATAAGAATGATTAAATTGATAGAAAAAACACAAGAACCCTAGTTTCTTGAATTCAATTTTTTTTCCGGGATAATATAAAATCTTACATCATTAATAATGAAACTCGTTATTTATAATTGGTTCGCAAACCCTAAGACCTTAAAAGTAAATAAAATGAAATTGCAAAAATTAAAAATAAATTGAGAGAAATAATAAAATACTAACTCATGAGCTAGAACAGCAGCATTCTTCTTCTGTATCACATGCCATATTTGCATGATAGCTAAATTGAACATTCAAGATTTAAAATTCTTGCAGGTCATATACCAAAAGAGTTGGGTCGCCTTGTGAATTTATGGGAACTCCAATTGAAAGAAAACTTCATCAACGGACCAATACCAAAGGAATTTGGGAACATGACTTCACTTTCCTACTTATTGCTCTACACTAATGAATTAACCGGTATGATATTCTCTTTTATTGCTACATGCACGTGAGCGTGCATGGTGTAATACTCCCTTCTTCTCAAAATAGATGTCACACTTTCATTTTTAGTTTTTCCCTCAAATGATGTCAAATTTCCTTTCTTAGAAAAGTTCTGTCTTATATTAATATAAATATACTAATTTCTCTCTTCATTTAAAATGCAAAATAACATCTCAATAAATCTCGTGTCATTACCTAAGTGTGTCATCTATTATGGGATGAAGGGTGTACTTAGTTTTATCGACTATGTAGAAAATCGTTATATGTCGAGATTTAATAAAATTTTGCAGAGTTTTAATATTCAGCACTTATTGATCATCTGTATATGAAATAGGAGACGTTACACAATCTTACTATGTGGGGATCTAGTTGTTACTTCCATACTACTTTCATTTATCTTTAATTCTTTGTCATAACTTTTTTATTTATTGAAGTTTATTTTTAACTATTTATGAGGAGTAGTAATAATTATTCCAAGCAGAGTATATCATTATTCCAATTGGATTGTCAAAAGTTGATTATATGCAGGTCCTATTCCAAAAGAGATTGGAAACATGACACTCCTTTTCCGCCTATATCTCAACAACAATAATTTAAGTGGTATGCTTTTATGTATACATTTATATTGTTGGATTACAAAGTTATAGTAACTGCAAGTACTAATTAACTTATTGAATTTCTTTGTTTCCATTTTCAAAATTTGTACGACATTTTTTCACAGGTAATATACCAAAAGAAATTGGTCATCTTAATAATTTGGAAATACTCAATATTGCAACCAACAATATGAGTGGACCATTGCCGAAGGAAATTGGAAACATGATAGCCATCAGTAGAATATGGCTTTTCGAAAATAATTTAAATGGTATCACTCACTCACTCTCTCTCTCTCTCTTTATGACTCTCTATCTTCCATATGTTATTCTTGATTCCTATTCAAAATAAATTTTTAGGTACTATACCTTCCATTTTTGGGAATATGTCGAAGTTGACTTATTTAGGACTCTATCGAAACAAATTAATTGGACAAATTCCATCGTCAATATGCAACTTGAGATCCCTAGAAGTTCTCCATTTGTCAAATAATCAATTAGAAGGGGCAATTCCAAAATGTGTGGGTAACTTGAGCTCATCTCTATTAGTCCTCCATTTGAATGCAAATAAATTCAGTGGCCTTATCCCATCAACATTCAAAAAGAATTGCAGTATTGTGTCAATCAATCTGAATGGAAACAAATTGGAAGGAACACTACCCCAAACCATAGCCAACTGTCAAGGTCTGCGGGGCATAGACATAGGTGGTAATGAAATACAAGGTGCGTTTCCCTTTTGGATGGAAACACTCCCTCAACTCCGCACTCTCATCTTATCATCAAATAAGTTCAATGGTACAATGTCGGTGACTTCAAACACTGAGCAACCATTTCCAATGTTGCAAGTGTTGGATGTGTCACAAAATGCGTTTGTTGGTTCTCTACCTGATGGATATTTCAAGAATTTTCGAGGTATGATAGATGCCAAGGAAAATCAGACTGCCGATGATGCAACATATTGGTTTTTAATATTTATGGAGTTGAAGCTCACATTGAAAGGATTGGATCAGTTACTGGGGCGACTGCTGACAACATTTACAACTATCGACTTGTCCTCCAATAGATTCTCTGGGGGCATTCCACTTTCCCTGGGATATCTTAACTCTCTTAGATACTTGAATTTGTCTCACAATACCCTCATAGGACATATACCGCCATCTCTTGGAGATATGAGATTACTCGAGTCATTGGACATGTCTTCAAACAAACTGGATGGAGAAATTCCAAATGAATTGGCAAGGTTGACATTTATTGGAAAGTTGAACTTTTCAATGAATAATCTTGAGGGAAAAATACCACAGTCTACTCAACTTTCCACATTTGGTAACGAATCATATGCGGGAAATGTAGGACTGTGTGGATTTCCATTGACGAGAAACTGTGCAGAGAGTGATGGAAAACCATTGATTCCTGAAGCAGAAGACGATGATTATGATGACGAGTATGGATTTATAGATGGATTTGGTTGGCGAAGTGTGGTGTTGGGGTATGGATGTGGATTTGTAGTTGGAATTGGAATTGGTTACATGGTTATAAGCAGCGGAAGGCCAAGATGGTTAGTGGAATTCTTTTTTGGAGTTGGTTATAAATATAAGACGAAGAAGAAACGCAACCGAGCTGCACCAACACGAAGGAGAACTTAGGTTGGAAGACAAAAGGAGGATTGTGTGCTCTTCTTGTGTTTAATTTTGAACTCTTTCTTGAGTTGGTTCTAATTTTCTTTCTTACTTATTTTTTTCGTTTTTGTATGTCGTCATGAGAGCTTGTATTCGAGTTGTATTTCTATTTATTTTACCTTCTTAATTGCTAGTTCTGTGGTTTTCTCAATTTCATTTTCAGTTGTTGAAGTATATGAAATTGATCCCTTTTGATGCCTCTGCATTTTGATCGCCCACAATATATAGATAATACATCAAGAGTCCTATTTCAATAACTCTAAAACAAATAAAAACGAAATTGAATCCTGATTTGGAATCAAATAACAAACCAATAAAGAAAACAATTAGAGTTAATCAACTATGATAAAAATGGAAAAATGATTTAATACTAATCACAATATCTTCAACATTCCGTATCCCTTAGCAACATTCACTGCACTGAAAATAACTTGCCGTCCGTCCTCCCAAACGCCGCGCAAGGTAACGACCTTATCGTTATGCCTAAATTCCATTTTGTGGTCGTCATAGTTTCGGTTAATCTCACCCAAGCTCTTCAGCCACGGAGCTCCTAGGACCACGTCCGGACCATCAATGTGGAACACAAATAAACCGACAACAGTCTCATGTCCTCGAAAAGATAACTTGGTGTTTTTACACTTTTGCCCACATGCCAATGGAAAGGATTGGTTGGCCACATGCACACAGAAAGGATCGATTGTTGTAACCTGCAACTCAAATTTCTTGACAATATCGGGATGGATAAAATTATGTGTACTTGATAGGAATAACGATCCTAACGAGAACGGAGAGCACACGTTGTAGCAAAAATAATGAAACAAAAGTAACCTGAGAGCTTTAAGATGGAGAAAAAGGTTTTTTATTTCTTTAATTCTCAATGACTCCAACTATGGGGATCCTCTAGTATTTATAGAGAACCCAAAAGACTTAACTCAATCCTAAAAGAAAAACGAATGACAACCTAAGGAAACAAACTAATCAAAAAAGAAAAGGGACGACAAACTAAGGAAACGAATTAATCAAAAATAAGGAAACAAATCAAAAAGAAATCAAAATAAATCTATCGTTAATGGCTGACGAAATCTCGGTATTTGGCAGGCCGAGTCGCGGTCCTCTTCGGTAGATCCTTCTTTGTTCCTCTGTTCTTGGCGCGACCTCTCGCTCTTGGCTCCTTCGTCTCTTCCACCTCCGACGTGTCTAGCTGCAGCTCTTCATCGCTGAACGGAGCAGTATTTGCAAGGGTCGTATCAACTCCCCCCCTCTTAGCGACGACCTTGTCCTCAAGGCGAAGGTCTGGAAAATGGGAGCGCAATAGCTCCTCTGCCTCCCAGGAGGGGTTCCCTTCGGCATCGGCTGACCAACGGACCAACCATTGAATTTGAGGAATTTTATTTACCAATACCGTACGTCGTCCAATCACCTCCACCGGCGTGTCACACGGCTGACTCCGATTAAACTCTGGCGGAAGGGCCACACCCATTGTCTTGCCTGGAACGAACGCCTTTAACAGCGAAACATGGAACACGTTATGTATTTTGCTGTCGACGGGCAGCTGTAGGCGGTAGGCCACCTTCCCAATTCGTTCCAAAATTTCATAAGGTCCAAAATAGCGACGAGCGAGCTTGTTGGACAACGGCCTGTTCACCGACTTCTGCCTATATGGCTGGAGCTTAAGCAAAACAGAATCACCCACATTAAACTCAACATCCCTCCGTTTTCGATTTGTGAACTCCGTCATGGCAATCTGTGCACGCTGAATCCGGTTTTTCAAAGCCCGGAGCGTCTCCTCGAGCAGCTCTGCCACCTCTTTGTTGTTCGAGGGCCGTGCGTAAGTGTCAAACAAACTCGGCGGCTCCCGACCATAAAGGGCTTGAAAAGGCTACATTCCGATACTTGAATTGATGCTGCAGTTAAGAGCCAGTTCGGCCCACGGTAGCAACGCAAACCAGCGCTTAGGGCGCTCGTAAACAAAAGCGCGCAAGTATTGTTCCAAGGCGCGATTTGTTACCTCTAACTGGCCGTCCGTTTGTGGATGATAAGCGGTGGTAAATTGTAGCTTGGTACCGCTGAGGGAAAGCAACTCATCCCAAAACTCACTCATGAAAATAGAATCCCTATCCGAGAGGAGTCTCTTGGGAAATCCATGCAATTTAACTACCGTGTCAACAAAAAGACGGGCAACTGTTGGTGCATCGAAACCTCCTTTTAAAGCACCGAAATGAGCATACTTCGTGAGACGGTCCACTACCACCATAATTGCAGTGTACCCAAAAGATGGGGGTAGGCCAACTATAAAATCCATGGAAGCTGCCTCCCACACCATGTCTGGAATCGGTAAGGGTTGAATGAGACCGTTTGGTTTATCGCGTACGTACTTCGTAGTTTGGCAAGTGAAGCATGCGGCCACATAATCCCGAACGTCCCGACGCATACCCGACCAATAAAACAGGGAAGCTACCCTCGCAAAGGTCCTGCGCTCTCCTGGGTGTCCTGCCGTTGGTGCGTCGTGACATTCCTCCAAAATCACTCTACAAACCGCTGATTCCCGGCTAACAAACAGTCGCCGCTTGAAGTATAACATCCCATCTGTCACCGAAACATGTTTCGGTGCCTTTCCTGTGGCAACCAGTTCATGCATCTGAATCATGTCCTGGAGTGACGAGTTCTCGGCCCTGAGTACCTCCAAAACCGCCGGCATTGGCCGTGCATATAGAGCCAGTATATGTGGCCGGTCAGTCGTAGCATCGTCGGCCTGACGTGATAAAGCATCGGCCACTTTGTTGGACGCCCCTGTTTTGTACTCGATGGTGAACTTAAACCCCATTAGTTTGCGCACATAAAATTGCTGGTCCGGTTTTTGCACCACTTGCGACAAAAGCTCCTTCAAACTCTGCTGATCGCTCCGAATTATAAACTCGCGACCCAGCAAATACTGCCGCCATTTCTGCACCGACTCGACTATAGCATAAAGCTCTTTGTGATACGTCGAGGCGAGGCGTCTCCGAGGTCCCAATTTCTTGCTAAAATAAGCGATGGGATGATTCTGTTGCATTAAAACTGCACCGATCCCGAAGTCGGACGCATCTGTCTCGACTACAAACGTATCGGAGAAATCTGGGAGGCGTAGGACTGGCGTGGAGCTCATAGCCGTCTTCAAATCGTCAAAGCTCGTGGCTGCGGCGTCAGACCACATAAAGGAATCCTTTTTTAATAGCTCCGTCAAAGGGGCTGCAATTAGTGAGTAGTGCTTGACGAAGCGCCGATAATATCCAGTCAAACCTAGAAAACCCCGGAGTTGCTTCACATTTGCAGGGGCTGGCCAAGAAATCATGGCCTCGATTTTGGCTGGGTCGACGCGGAGCTCGCCTGCGCCAATAATATGGCCAAGGTAATCAATAGAGGCCACTCCAAAAGCGCACTTGGACTGCTTTATAAAAAAGGAGTTTGCGCGGAGCGTGGTGAGGACCTCCGTGATATGGTGGATGTGGTCGTCCATATTGTTGCTGTAGACCAAGATGTCATCGAAGAAGACTATCACAAATTTCCGAAGGAACGGTTGAAAAATACTATTCATAGCAACCTGGAAAGTAGACGGGGCATTTGTCAAACCAAAGGGCATGACGAGAAACTCAAAGTGACCGTCGTGAGTACGGAAAGCCGTCTTATGGATGTCATCGACATGCATCCTGATTTGGTGATATCCCGATCGGAGATCTAACTTAGTGAAAATTCGAGCTGCATTAAGTTCGTCAAAAAGCTCGTCGGCAGTCGGGATGGGGAAATGATCCGGTGTTGTTGCGGCATTCAATGCCCGGTAATCCACACAGAAGCGAAAAGACCCGTCCTTCTTCCGGACCAAGAGAACCGGCGATGTGAAGGGGCTCGTGCTGGTCTGTATCACCCCTTGCTGGAGCATTTCACGGATTTGTTTCTCAATTTCCGCCTTTTGGAAGTACGGGTAGCGATATGGTTTGACGTTGACGGGTCTCGTGGACTGAGGTAGATGGATGCGATGGTCCCATTGACGGGCTGGAGGAAGACCGGTAGGCACGGCGAATACTGGCTCAAAGGACGCTAGGGTGTCTGCTAGTAAGGGGTTGCTTGGTAGGACCATGGCTTTGTCGGTCCGCGTCGATCGATCGATCTGGACGAGTTCAAACATTTGGGCCTCAGGTTCTTGCCCGATAAGCGAGAACAAACCATTGTAAGAAATTTTCCGAGGGGGTCCGTCCTCGCCCTGGAGGCATATCGGCCCAGACTCGAGCTCAAACTTCATTTGCAAGGTTTTGTAATTTTTCGTGACGTCGCCCAAATCCTGAAGCCACTGGACCCCTAGGACTACGTCAGGGCCCTCGATCTGCAGTAGGAACAGGTCAATATCGAAGGAGTGTCCCTGCAGTGAGATCGGGATGAGCAAACTCACGTAATCGCAACGCATCGAAGCTCCATTACCAACAAACACTCGGAACGGTGAAATAACGTGCAGGGGTAGACACAATTTCTCTGCGACGGCAGGTTTGATGAAGTTGTGGGTGCTACCTCCGTCGTTCAGGACCGTGAGTGGGGAATCATGTATGTACCCGGTGAGACGAATTGAACGCGGTTTTATTTTCGGCCCCATAACCAAGATGCGTGAAACGTCCCCTGTTATTGCCATATTTACTCCATCGTCCTCGAAATCGGTGGTAGTCAACTCTTCGTCGTTGCTGTCGTCGCCCATAAGGACGTAGAACTTCTTTGCACAAACGTGCTCACGGGTGTACTTCTCTGGACAGTACCAACACAGATTACGCGCCGTCCTGTCTGCGCGTTCTGCAGCAGAAATGCGGATCAAGGGATAGTCACGGTTGGATCCATCCCGTTGTTGCCGAGTGAGGGGGGAAATCTGCTTCGGTCCCTCCACTGTTTTGATGCCCCCGGCTTGCGCGGCTGCCTGAGGGCGTTGATCACGCTGCTGCCACTGTTGCCGGTTTGATGGTGCGGCTGGTGTAGGGGACGCGATGTGGCACGCGGCTAGCTGTTTTGCCAGGGCCATAGCGTCGCTCAGGGAAGATGGGCGACGAGTTAGCAATTCATGCCTCAAGGTGGACACCAGGCCAGCAATGAAAAGAGAAGTGAGGGTGTCATCGCCCACGCTAGGTGCCTTCCCAAGAATCTGGACGAACTCGTCGAGGTAGTCGTCCAAGGAGCCCGTTTGTCGCAGCGCCGCGAGGCGGCCTACATAATCTTCGTAAAGGTCTGGATCAAAGCGACGTTTAATGTCAAGCAGAAAATCCTCCCAGCTACGGTCTTTGTTATTGGTTTCCCAGAAACCAAACCAATCCGCTGCCGCATCGTCCAGCAGGAACTCAGTCAAGTATAGTCGATCTGCAAGCGAAGTGAAATTATGGTTGTAGTATTTTTGGACCTTTTTTATCCACAGGTTGACCCCCTCACCACAAAAGCGTGGGGGCTCGATTTTCATTTTTGGCCATGCTTCGGCATCAAAACCCACCAGTTTGACGAGCACGGAACGGGGTAGAGACCATCCGCGTGTTTTTGATGCTGTCACCGTCGAGGTCCCATCCGGTGGTTTCTTGCCCAAGGCTTCGACCGCACGCAGCAGTCGGTCCATGTGGTCTTCGACGCTTTTATTAAGTGCTGTCTGCTGGCGTTCAAACGATTCGTGGGCAAATCGATTAGCCTGGATCCTCTTTTCATCGTTGGCTAGGCGCGCAGACATGTCATAGACCATCCGGCCGACCTCGTTGAGGGAGAAGTCGCCGGTCGGTCGTCCCTCAGTATGTGAAGAAGTTTCCTCCGACATCTTCGTGTTATGTGCGGGGAGGAGAAGGTCAATGAAGCACTAGGAATAACGATCCTAACGAGAACGGAGAGCACACGTTGTAGCAAAAATAATGAAACAAAAGTAACCTGAGAGCTTTAAGATGGAGAAAAAGGTTTTTTATTTCTTTAATTCTCAATTACTCCAACTATGGGGATCCTCTAGTATTTATAGAGAACCCAAAAGACTTAACTCAATCCTAAAAGAAAAAGGAATGACAACCTAAGGAAACAAACTAATCAAAAAAGAAAAGGGACGACAAACTAAGGAAACGAATTAATCAAAAATAAGGAAACAAATAAAAAAGAAATCAAAATAAATCTATCGTTAATGGCTGACGAAATCTCGGTATTTGGCAGGCCGAGTCGCGGTCCTCTTCGGTAGATCCTTCTTTGTTCCTCTGTTCTTGGCGCGACCTCTCGCTCTTGGCTCCTTCGTCTCTTCCACCTCCGACGTGTCTAGCTGCAGCTCTTCATCGCTGAACGGAGCAGTATTTGCAAGGGTCGTATCAGTACTGTGCCACCACTGATCAAGATTTGGACATGTTCCCCCGAAATCGTACCTATTAGAAATTGGCCACGCACATGAACTTCAGATTTCCACTCATGAGGAAAGATAAGAGAAGAGATAACAATATCTATCATCGATTTGGGCCGCTCTAAAAGAGATCTCACCTCCTTAAAGTGCTTTATTAGGGGGAGGAATATCCATTCATATATATGTTGTGATAGAATAGAGTAATTGTGTAATCAAGACAAACAGAAACTTAAGGGGACACAGATTTATGTGGTTCACCAACATTGTGTTGGCTACGTCCACGAGCAGATTTCATTCAGATTGTGTTTTCATATCACGAGTTATGTACCCCACTTCTATATGAATTGACACACCATACGGCTAGCCCAATATAACAATTAAGATAACATCAAACAATACAGATTCAAGGCATACTAACAGTATAGATGAGATATGATAGTCAATGTGGGATAAAATTTATTGATTTTAACAGTACCTGTCACTTTCAACACCCGGGGAGGGTCGAATCTCCACTTCACGTCCTCCAAGAAATTAGGCCATGACGTCAGCAAATCGTTATCATGTTGGTATCGGAGCCAATTGGACGCCGGGTGTTCAAATAACAGCGCAACTAAGCGTAAACGCTCCTCTTCTGAGAGCTGAAAATAGTCGAAATACGAATGCACCTTGTAAATCCAGCCCGATGGGTTATCTCCGTTGAATTTTGGAGGATCGATGCGAAGATCGGGCCGCCTTGCCTTGGCCTCCAATATAGAAAACAGCCGGTCCGCTCTGTGTGAGAAGGCAACAAATTCATGTCTGTTGTAGCGAAGTTCCGAAGATATACATTTTATAGATAACACAAGATCTTCTTGAAAATTGGTGTTTGAATCATCAGCTTGAGTTTTTCTTGCCATGTGATTGAAGGGGTGAAGGAGAAGTCAAGAGAAGATTAGGGTTTAGGAAAAAGTTAATCTTGTTCGTGTTTATTTGAATATCACATGTTTTAGGTCATTAATTATACATTACTTATCTTTTGTGTCAAGAAAAGTTAAGAAGATGGCTTACTCTACCGAAATTCAATTAAGATATCAAGAGAAGATTAGTGTTTAGGAATAGTTATCTTGTTCGTCTTATACATGTCTTTTTTGTTAAGATAAACAAACACATATTTTAGATCATTGTATATTTCTTATTTTTTGTGTGAAGTAATCAAGAAAAATTAGGAAGATTATTTTCTTTAGTTCAATTCAATTAATATATCGATGAAAGTTAAGGAAGATTACTTACTTCAGTTATATTCAACCGACTAATATACCTAATAATTAAAGTATGTTTTTAAATCAATAATAATAATCATAATAACGATGAGAATAATAATGATAATAATATATTTAATAAAATTATCCATAGTGTTTTGAATTAAGATGTTTTTAATAAATTATTAATTGAGAAAGTCATTAATAATTAATTACTAGTAATAATAATCATTACTAATTGATAAAACAATATCAATAAACTAGCTTAAAATGAGAGCCTCCTTATCTCTAGCCCCTTCTTCTGTTCGTCTCAAAATACATCGTCTCTGCTACATCTACCTACAAGATGATAAATGATTGAAAATCAATAACTGGAATCTCACTACAATCATCAAAGATACAAAAGTGGAACCTCAATTACCATCACATTTTCTTTAACTTTAAGGCAAGAACATGAAGTCCAATTAGAAATCAAAAAATGCAAGGCACATTGTCAGTAAAGAGAATTTGTATAGTGGCAAATATTGGCAGTGCCTGTACCTTGATCTAATCGAACTGATCTCATTTGGTAGCACTTCATCCCACGTTGATATTATTCTGCAAAATAAAAGAGACAACAATAAAGATACACTATTCATTCAAAACATTATCCTTAGATATGAAATGATCAACATCCAAGTTCCAAGAATCCAAATAATACTGAGATATCAGAACCACATAATTCAAAGATATATGTATATACCTACAGCAGAAAATAGGATAGTATAATTAGTTTACTTACAAAATCTTCAAACTCTGTACTAATGTTAAGAGTTAACTTTGAGCTGAATAGTTGAGATGGTATTTCACCAGACAATAGAGTGCTCCGAAAATGGCTGCATTGTTACTGGTCTTGTAATGATATATGTAGTGTTCTGTCATAAGAAAGCGTGACAGGATTCACACGAACCTTCCAACATGCTGAAAAGACATATGGCGCATTCACAATGTAATAAGTTTGTGCTTTCTCAGGGTAGTTAAGATCGTCAATAGAAGTAATTGTAGTCAGGAACTGCAAAAGAACAAATATGAGTATTGTTAGTGATGACATACAATTATACAAAAGGATCCTCTGTATCGTGAATGAAATAATGCTTCTGGTTAAGGAGCTAAGTGAATAACTATAGCTATTAATGTACCTTTATCTGGTTTAGTGCTGAGAGTTTCAAGCCAGCCATATCTAGTATCTTTATACAGTTACTGATATGCTTCCCATGCTTTTTTGTCGCAGCAGTCTGCAATAAGAAATTAAGAATGGTGAGTCGTAGAACTTAGAGAGGAAGCACGAACATTGCTTACCAAAATCACACGATCCCTGTATTCGTTAATCTGGACGTGGGATTGAACATAATAATGAACCTAAAAACGAAGAAGAATGTTGTCAGAGGTGATGAAGAAATGGTTAAACATTGGAAAACAGAAAATCCGGTTTCATGCCATGCTGTGCGCACAAATTGAGTTCATGTAAGTGTTAGAAACGATACTTACAGATGCTCTGTCGAATGTTTTTTTGCTCAGGCCTACTCCAACAGCAAATACAGGGAGAGCCTAATGATGAAATAGCTGCCAGTTAGTGAGTGTATGAGATTACGAAGATAAGGATAGTATGATCAGACAACTATTTGAAATATTTGAAAAGTGCTCGCAAATATTTGAAAAGGTATATTTTAATACTCCATAATTCAATTGATTACGAGCACCTACTGTGCTCGGAAATATTTAAATATTTTATATAATCGAAATTAAGGAGTTGCTAGCAGTAGTGCTAGGAATGGTCGAAAAGTGCTCGAAGTGTCCGAGGAAAAGCTTTGCTAGGAATTTGGTGCTAGGTAAAGTCCACTTTTTTTTGTAGTGGCATGATCCAATTATTTTATAAAATAATGTGAAATGAGTAAACTATGGAGTAAAAAGAGACAAGAATATTTACAAGCCTTATAATATCGTTTTGAGTAGGCATAATCGGACCACGAACAGCCCCTTGCATGACAGTAAGAGAATGGACTTTGATTTAAGCAGAAATCCACATAATGTGCATTGTGGTTTTAGTTTGAAAAACATCATATTTAAAAGGCTCATATTTAAATCCTAATAACTTGAGATATTTCATCTCATGTCTTATTTGGGACATTCATACATTTCGAAAATTCCTATATTTATACTCAATAATTTTTAATGGGAAATTATAACTCATTGCAGATAATCAAGTATTGATTTGATAATCAAGTATTGATTTGATGAGTAATAAGGCTAAGAGCCTAAGACAAAACAATTCAGGTCCAATATCTTCTGCCATTGGGAATATGTCAGAGCTGGATTATTTAGTACTCCCTCGTAACAAACTAATTGGAGAGATTCCATCATCCATTTGCGACTTGAGATTACTGACACTCCTCCATTTAGCAGACAATCATTTGGAAGGACAGATACCAAAGTGCTTGGGAAACTTCAATAGTTCATTGTTGGCTCTTAATTTGGGTCAAAACCAAATCACAACCCTTCAATCCACATTTGCAAAAGATTGTAGTCTTCAGGCCCTTATTCTGAATGACAATAAGTTGGAAGGAATAACACATTCCCTAATCAACTGCCAACGCCTAGAAAGCATTGATTTTGGTGATAATTTCCCTTATGGATGGAAGCATTCCCTCAACTTTGCGTCCTCATCTTGAGGTCTAACAAGTTGAATGGTACTATGTTGGAGGCTTCAAAGACCGAGCATCCGTTTCCAAAGTTGCAAGTCTTGGATATATCAAGAAATGCATTTGTTGGCTCTTTACCTGATAGATATTTCAAGAATTGTGAAGGTATGATAGATGCCAAGGATAATCTGACACGCGTTGGGAAGGATAGGGTCCAAACATATTTAGACTTAGGTGTCATTTTGAAGGGTTTGGATCAGGAATTGAAAAGATTGTTAGATACGTTTACAATGATTGACTTATCTTCCAATAGATTTTCCGGGAATATTCCAGTTTCCATCGGCAACCTTAATTCTCTTAGATACTTGAATTTGTCCAGTAATATTCTTACGGGAGAGATTCCTGTGTCTCTTGGGAATATAAGTATTCTTGAGTCATTGGATTTGTCATGGAACAGATTGAGTGGAAAAATTCCAAGTGATCTGACAGGTTTGACGTTTCTTTCGAAATTAAACCTATCAATGAATAATTTTGTGGGGCCAATACCACAATCTAAGTAGTTTTCTACGTTTCAGAATGATTCATACATAGGAAACTTGGGATTGTGTGGAGTTCCATTGGCAAAGCAGTGTGAAACAACTGATGGAAAATCAGTATTTCCTCCACAAGAAGATGATGATGATGAGTCAGGATTTATAGATGGATTTGGTTGGCGAAGTATCGTGTTAAGGTATGGACGTGGATTTGTGGTTGGAATTGGAGTTGGTTACATGATTATAAGAAGCGGAAGGCCAAGATGGTTAGTGGACTTCTTTTATGGGGCTGGATATAGTAATAGTAAGATGAAGAGAAGAAATAGAGCAAAAGCAACAACAAGGAGAAGGTGATTCAAGACAAACAATTGTGCTTTTCTTGAGTTTCATTTGGAACACTAGCTTGTTGTGTGTATGATGTTTTGCAAATAATGCATCTTAAATTGTGCAATGTTGAATTTCTAAGTTAGGCTACTTTTGTTCATAAAATTGTACAAGCAACCCTTGCATGCAATCTGCACAGATGCTAAAAAATCAAATATTTCAATGCTCAAAATTGTTTTCTAATCGTATGTCTTAGACTTTGGACCAAAATATAACTCTGATATTTTGTTTCTCTTAAACAGAAATATCAGAAGTAATTGTTCAGAACTTGATGATGATTCTAACAATACTAGCCACTTCTGTTAAACTTTAATGTGGACTAATATGACTGAAGAACTTTTCATGCCCGTTTCACCTATATTCTTAGCACGTTCTAAACAAACTCATTAAACTCCTAAAAGTCATATAATTAGTCAAAAACTATAGGATTGAATTGAGTAAACTTCACCTATCAAAACATGAGTTTATCAGGGTCCTCTCCTTGTCTCCTACCACGCGTACCACAATCACCATGTCTACATCTCTGATACCAAATGTTGCCTAGTCGCTCTAAATAATAACCGAACATATGAGGGAAACGAAGCCTAACACATACAAAAACTAAAGTTTCTAAATCTTCTATTTAATAAAATATCAAAAAGGACCTGATCCAAACTAACAATAAAGCCTAGACAACAAAAATCCTATTACAAATTGAAACAAAAAGATAAATTCAATCTTATAAGAATTATATCCAACTTCAACTTCTAATTATAATTGGAAACAACTGCAAATATATTCAATCCCCACAAAATTCAACTCAAAACAAATAAAACAACCAAAACATACCTCTCTCACTTGAAGCCTTCATCGTACATCTTCTCGAATTCGCGCGCAAGCGCAAACATTTCACACCAGGACGACGGCTGTCGCAAGTGTAGTTCCCATCGAATAGCATCTTTGAAGCCCGATTCACATATGGAGACAAGGTGACTCTCCGATAGCGACGCACCCTTAATCTTGACCAAAAGCCTCTCGAACTCGTCCTGATATTCCATCACCGAGTTGAGTTGCTGCAGCTTGCGAGTATCCAAAGTGATTGTCATGATATGTTGGATCAAACCTCTCTTTCACCGCCTCCATGAACTCAGGCCATGATTTCAGCAATTTGTGTTTTTTTTTGGTAAATGATCCAATCCAGCGCCGGCCGCTCGAAGAGTAGTCCGACAAAGGGTAGACGGAGTTCTTCCGACATTTCGTAATAGTCGAAATACATGTCAACCTTGAAAGTCCATCCCCATGGATCGTCTCCGTTGAATTTCGGAGGATCGAGCCGAAGATAGGGGCGCTGCTCCGAATTGTTGAACTTTGAATTATCAGCATGAGCCATTGCTGAACAATTTTGATGAAGGAAAAGATTAGGGTTTAAAAAAATATGGTGTAATCTTTGTCATTGATGATATGAAGAACACTTGGACTACACCAGACTTTGTCGGGCATTTTGGCAAACGGTTGGAGTGCCTCTTATGATGTCATGTGAAAAATGATAAATAATGAAATGGTGACATGTTATGATCAAATAAATAATAATAAAGATCTATTAAAGCACAAATGTTAAAAGGGAACAACCGTACATGGAGTTGGTGACCGGCGACGGCGGTTTGGTGGCGCAGAGGAGGTCACAGCTTTTCTGACTTGTATGTGATAAGGCACAATCTTATTCTCTGAAGTTGGGCTCACTTCCAGTTTGTTTTGTTTAAATAATTCAGTTGGGCCTATTTTGTTAAGAAGAAGAAATAAGTTTTGGGCCTTTTTATTTGATTTGAGATTCCTTTTGAGATTATGGCCCTTTTTTTAATCTTTAGAGTGGATCTTTACTTGGACATTTATGTCGATGTAAATTGAGATTTCTAAGGTCGAATAAAGCAGAAAAATTGAAATTTTGTTATTTAATTAGTGGATTTCAAATTTTATGGAATATACCAGATTTTGATATGGCTACTTACCTTTAAAAAAATGGAGTCCCCTGTATAAGTCAAATTGTATATATTGATCGTGCCCCATTTGTAAACCTTGGCCGTTTAATGTCAAGAAAACATTACCTTCAAACATTTACTTTCCACAATATAGGTGTCATGCCCCAATTGTTAGTTAGTCATCATGACTAACGACAATGGAAAATATTCAATCACAATTCTTCCTTCCGTTCGCCATTTATAGTTCTATTTTGACTTGACATGGATTTTAAGAAATTGTTTAACTTTATAAAGTAAAATGGAGAATTGAGTTAATGAAATGTGGGCTCAAATTTATATACTGATTTTACAATAAGACATGAGTAATTATTTGGTTGAGTGTGATCCACATACCTAAAACATTTTTTCACTGATGGAGGAAATAATATATTTAAAACTGATCCATAAGTAGATAATACATCAGGATTAATCAAATTCCAATAACTCTAAAACAAATAAAAACGAAATCAAATCCAAACGTACTTCGAATAAAATAACAAGCCAATGATTAGTCCAATATCAAAGAAAGAGAGAAAATGGAATAATAAATAACTATGACAAAAATGGAAAAATGAAGAATTGAAGTCCTCTGAGCTAAATAAGAATATAGGAAGCATAACATCATGGCGTAATTAGCTTTTAATATCTTTTAGAAAGAAAGATAGAAAATGGAATAATATCTTGGGAGATAGAATAATATGGAATAATATCTTAGGAGATGTCATGAGATTTTAATAATCTTTTAGAAAGGAATTTTATGGGGGTTTGATCTTTGATATAGGAAAGCAAAAGATATTATTCCACTTAAAAGCTAATTACGTCACGAAGAATCTCATGACGTAATTAGCTTTTAATAATCTTTTAGAGAGGAATTTTATGGGGGTTTGATCTTTAAAATGGATCTTTGCTTAGAGATTTTGTGAAAGGATATTATTTTCTCATAAATATTTTGTTTTATTGAGATCCATCTACTTGCTATTCCAATGAGTGAGGAAATTGAATTCGGGCTTTGGTGGAGCAAGGCAAGAAATTAAATGACGGATAGCTTCAAAATTAATTATTTTGGATATATTATTTTGTTGTTGTTTTGAAATCTAGAATCTTTACTACTCCTACTATTTAAGATAAGCATTGTTGTTAATTTTCTTGAGCTTAATTCGGCAGTCTCGCATGCTTGGGGCAATTAATGTGTGATGTTTTGCAAATAATACATTTTAAAATTTGCAATGTTGGGGTGTCATCATTGCTAACTTTCATAAAGTAACAATAGATAGGTAACAAACCCAAGTAGGTTATCTTCATAAGCAGTCTTTTATATAGACGCCACAATGTAGAAATGAACGGAACTAAAACTATAAATGGAAAGAGATTACTTTTTGTAAATGGACAGTTTTAACGTAAAATTAATAAATAAAAGAGATCAGGAGAGAAAATAAATAGAAAATGAAATCTCCTTTGGAGAAAGAAAATACTACAAATGAAAATAATAGATTAATTTAAAATTACGTTTTGTTTAACAATTAATACGAGCTTACATTACTGATTTTTAAGGAAAAAAAATTATAAATTATTTTAAAGCAGTTTCTACTTAGTCTAAAATGCAACACGAAAAAGTTGAATATGCTTAAACTTAGGTTCTGCCATAGTAAGAAATTTTACTAGTAAAATCATTGTTATGAAGTCGTAAATTTTTGTTTGCTTTCATGTTTCCAGTCTCCGAAGGCAATTCCCCACTAAATTTGTTATGATGTAGGTAAAACCCTTCCAAAGAAGACAAGTTGAAAATGATTGCCGGCAAATGGCCAGTCAACTTGTTATCATTCATTGTTAACACTTCTAAATTATGAAGATGACCGATCTCTTGTGGAATAACTCTTAAAAATTATAATGGCTTGACAAAACCAATTTTTAAGAAAATATATTTTGGGTTACACTCGTATAAATTTGTTTTTGGGTCACTTCCAAAAGGCCTCAAACTAATTGAGGTTGGACATGAATTATATGCACCTTTCAACTTCCCTCTGACACCCGATGTGGAATAGGTTTGTACTCATCACATATTTTGGAAATGAACTAATCACATACTCCCTCCGTCCCATAGTAAATGTCACCCTAATGTATGAACTTTACAATTTCCATGTTCTAACAATCTAGAATATTCATGCTAATATCCGGAGGGAGTATTTTTTTTCTATGGAATTAACTATTTTCAACCTCTTTTCTTTTTACTCCCTCCATCCCGTAATAGGCCATTTGAGTTTGACACAGGTTTTAATGTGTAATTGGTAAAGTAAAAGACAAGAAGAAAAATGTTAGCATAAATGGATATGACTATTTGTATGGGAACGGCGAAAAATGAAATATGGGCTATTTCTATAGGACGGAGGAGGGATTATATAATTTGACTATAGGTTGTTTATATACATAGTGTCAAGTTTGATATTTATTCGTATATGATATTTATATTAAAACGAAAAAAGAATTTTCAAAAAACGGGATTCCACACCTACATGCTATGATGAAATGTTACGTGTACTCGTTTTATTTAACTAGTGGCTAGAGTTCTTTGGTTGTCTCATCAATCTGTGAATTATATTTTTAATTTATTTGGAAGACCAATATATTAGGGAATAGTATGTGAAGAATAATACCGTAGATACTAATAATAGAAATTCATATAGAGAAGTATGATAAATAAATAAATGGGCTGAGAATTGCATTGGTGAAACCCATCTTGGGTTTTAATATTGGGCTGAGATTACAATGGTGGTGCCCATCTTGGGGTCTTAATATTGAGCTTTTACTTTTGGGCCTCTGCCTTTATGGAATTATGTTAGTGAAAGTTCATTAGTACTTTGCAAAGTTTAGATTTTATAAGTATTATGATCATGATGTAAAACCTAGTTTGTAATTTTATCCTACTCCTGGTTGTTTTATAGTTGACTTTTAAAAAAAAATAGTACAAAATGTAACTTAGAAAAAAAAATTATATGGTGGGTGTATTTTGAAATTTGAAAATGGAATGCTTCTATATTTTAAAATTTCCGAAGTTTATACTCATCAATTTTCCTGCACGACAGATTTTATATTTCAAAATAAAAAATATTATAGCTTAATAATTCATAGAACTAATTATAAATATCAAACACAACCACAGAATTAGCAAATGAAAAGGTACAAAGAAATTGGAAACACAACTCACACAGAAGAAATAGTTCCAAATCAAACACAAGAAATCACACAATTCTCTTTGGCTTTGGATCAAGTTCCCCTGTGTGTTGGTGCAGCTCGGTTGCGTTTTTTCTTCGTCTTATATTTATAACCAACTCCGAAAAAGAATTCCACTAACCATCTTGTCCTTCCACTTTTTATAATCATGTAACCAATTCCAATCCCGACTACAAATCCACTTCCATATCCCATCACAACACATCGCCACCCAAATCCATCTATGAATTCATATTCATCATCTTCTTCTTCTTCAGGCTGCATTGATTTCCCATCATCCTCTTTGCATTTTCTTGTCAATGGAAGTCCACACAATCCCAAGTTTCCCATATGTGAATGTAAATATTGTATTTGCATTGAGAATATTCATCACATACTTCACAATATATACAAGGATTTCTAAACTAAACTAGGAAGGAGATAAATCAAGGATTGATACAATCCCTTGATAGAAGGCTATTAATAATACAATCAGAGACTTAAATAATTGCATTATTTTATGCTATCATCCCCCCTCAAGCAAGACGTCGGATGAGGTCCAACGCGTAGCTTGTCTCTGAAAAATTCAAACAAAGGACGATGGAGAGCTTTCGTGAAAATGTCTGCAACCTGTATGTAAGTTTGATGATACGAATTGAGTCTCTAGCTGACCATTGGAAACAAGCTCCCTAACAAAGTGGAAGTCAATATCAATGTGCTTAGCACGTTTATGAGAACTCGGATTTGGACTGAGAAAGATAGCACTATTATTATCTGAATAAAGAGTTGGGCAAGAAGACAACTGGACTTGAAGCTCACGAAGAAGTTGGAGCACACACACCATTTCAGAAGCCGTATTTGCTAGAGCTCGATACTCAGATTCACAGCTGGAGCGAGAGACCGTGGGTTGTTTCTTGGCACTCCATGATACTAGATTACCTCCAAGGAAAATAGAATAGCCATAAGTAGATCGTCTAGTTTCAACACAACGAGCCCAGTCGACATCAGAATATGCAACAAGAGAAAACGAAGAGCTACGTGTAAAACTTAAGCCAAAGGCTGGAGTGTGTTTTACATAGCGAAGAATTCGTTTTACCGCTTGAAAATGAGCAACGGTAGGATGTTGAAGATGTTGACTAACAAGATTTACTGCAAAAGATAAATTAGGACGTGTAATTGTCAGGTACTGCAGCGATCCAACTAATGACCGATATAAAGTAGGATCCTCAAATGGCTGGCCGTCCGTTGAAAGTTGGCAACCTGCAACCAAGGGTGTAGAGACAGGTTTTGACTCTTCAAGAGATGCTCGTTGAAGGATATCACGAGCATATTTAGCCTGGTTCAAGAAAATACCAGAAGAAGTATAAGTGACTTCAAGACCCAAAAAATAACCAAGTTTTCCAAGGTCAATGATGGCAAATTCTTGATGAAGGCGAGAGATGAAAGATTTCAAGTCATCATAAGAATTTCCTGTCAGAATTATATCATCAACATAAACCAAGAGATATATAGTGGATGAGCCACGATTATAGATGAACAGTGAGGGATCAGAACGACTACAGAAAAATCCAACATGTACAAGAAAATCACTGAGTCGTTGATACCACGCAAGAGGAGCTTGCTTTAGACCATATATCGCCTTTTTAAGACGACATACATGATTTGGAAATTGAGGATCTATAAAGCCAGGGGGCTGTTCCATATATACTGGCTTGGATAGAACGCCGTTCAGGAAGGCATTTTGGACATCCAATTGATGTTGAGGCCAATTATTGGAAACAACAATGGATAACACGACTCGAATTGTAGAAGCACGAACAACTGGACTGAAAGTATGACAATAATCAAAGCCCGGAAGTTGTGTGAAGCCTTGTGCAACAAGACGAGCTTTATAGCGATCAAGTGAGCCATCCGCCTTTAATTTCGTTCGAAAAACCCATTTGGATCCCACAACATTTACATCTTTTGGACGAGGAATAAGATCCCAACTGTCCTTGAGAGCCATGGCAGAAAGTTCCTGCTTCAGAGCTTCAACCCATTCTTGTCTTTTTAAGGCAGACTTGATTCCACGAGGTGTAATCACCGTCATGAGAGCCTGAAATAAACGAGTACATGCATAATTTGGTATATACTTTGGCTTGATGATACCTGCCCGTGCTCGAGTTTGCATAGGATGAGTAGAAGATACTCTTGGTGGAGGAACAGGTGGATTCATCTCAATTGGAGGACCGGGCTCAATGATAGGATCGAGAGCTGACTCATTAACATGTTGATCGTTGATATCGGGCTCTTCTTGGTTGGGCTGTGACTGTGTCTCGTGTGGAATAGCAGGCAACTCATGACTTTTTATTGGTAAACTCTGTGCCCCCATCACTGTGAACAGTTTTAATATGACTAGACAACTGATTTTCAACAAAAATCTTAAACTGAAGCAGCACGTCATAGAAATCAGATTTTTGTCTCAATGGATATAGCCATGTAAATCCGGAATAATCATCCACAAAAATAACATAATAGCGAAAACCAGATTCAGAGTTAACCGGCGCAGGGCCCCATAAATCACAATGCACAATGTCTAAAACAGAAGACAATTGTTTTTCATCACGAACAAAAGGTAATCGATGACTTTTAGCTTTCTCACAAGCGTCGCAAATCATTGGTTTGGGTAACAAAGCACTAACAGATATGCTCCCAATTTTATGTAAAAAAGAAATTACATCAAATGCAACATGACCAAGCCGAGAGTGCCACAGTTCAAAAGATGCTTTAGGCGTACGAGCTGCAACAAGTTGCAGAGCTGACTTTGTGTCATCCAACACGTACAAACCATCCCTACGACTGCCTTGAGCCAGAATGTGTTGATTTTCCCGATGCTGAATTTTGAAGCAATTATCAGTAAAAACCACATCAATAGGTAAATCTGTAGTTAATTTGCTCACTGAAAGCAAGTTTTTAGTTAGTCCGGGAACAACTAACACCTCAGACAGATGAATAAAATTATTCAAATAACAAGTGCCAATATGAGAGATAGGTAATAAGGCACCATTACCGACTACAACTGAATCTGAACCTGTGTATGATGTAGATGAGTGGAGTTGTGCCGGAGTAGGAGTCATGTGCGCTGATGCACCCTTGTCTAAGTACCAATCACAGATGGGAGGATCAGAGGCAATACTCGATGCGGAGAAAGCCTCATAAATGTTGGCCACAGGTGTGGCAGTAGCAATCTCACGATTGAATCGATCGGGACAAACGTTGGCATAATGGCCGGTTGTCCTGCATATTTGACAGTGAGGCTGGCGCTTTTGGCTAAAACCACCACGACCACTCTTTTTCGGACCTGAACCGCGACCACGAGACATTTGGTTATTAGAAGACCGAGAGCATGTGTGTGCGGTGAAAGCAGCTGGGGACGATATGTTTGGTTCAAGTGTTTGTTGAAACATGTCCCAAGCTTCAGCATTGTTGAGAAGATCAGAAAATGATGGTAATGGGGACATAGCCATTTGAGTTGCTGAGAAGCTAGAGAAGTCAGAGCCAAGTCCTTTCATAAATAGATGGATTTTGTCTGTTTCATCAACGGATCGCCCAATTGCAGATAATTGATCGCAAACGAGTTTGAAATCTCGTCCAAATTCAGAGACCGAGCGACCTCCTTTCTTGATGGACTGAAGTTGTCCTTTTAGACGGAGTTCTTGAGCCTTAGATTGATGACTAAAAGTGTGCTCTAGTGCGAGCCAAACAGCGCGAGTGGTGGTGCAGCCGATCACCATGGACATTGCTTCCTCAGACAAGGAATAGAATATGAGACTGACAAGTCTCTGATCATCAACACGCCAAGATTGGTATGCTGGATTTGGTGTTGAGTTTCCGTCAGCGACCACGTAAGTCGGTGGTGCTGGACGTGATCCATCAATAAGGCTAATAAGCCCTTGACCAATGAGAAGTGGGTAGATTTGGCTTCTCCACAACAAGTAGTTTGTTGATGATAATTTAATAGTGAGCATATGGATCAAAGTACCATATGGAAATGTATCAGAAGAGGGGTTTGAAGAAGTAGCCATGGCTTAAGGCCTATGAACTGAGGGAGAGCAGCAGAGAAGGTTATCCTAGGCTGATACCATGTGAATGTAAATATTGTATTTGCATTGAGAATATTCATCACACACTTCACAATATATACAAGGATTTCTAAACTAAACTAGGAAGGAGATAAATCAAGGATTGATACAATCCCTTGATAGAAGGCTATTAATAATACAATCAGAGACTTAAATCATTGCATTATTTTATGCTATCACCATATATGAATCATTCTCAAATGTGGAGAATTGATTGGATCGCGGTATTGGCCCAACAAGATTGTTTATTGAAAGGTTTAATTTTGCAAGAAATGTCAACCTTGTTAATTCACTTGGAATTTCTCCATCCAATTTGTTTATTGACAAATCCAGCGATTCAAGTTCACTCAAGTTTCCAAGAGTGAAGGCATATGTCCTGTGAGGCTATTGTGTGACATGTTCAAGTATTTGAGAAACTTAAGATTTCGTGTGGAAGGTGGAATATGCCAAGAGAATCTGTTAGAGGACAAATCAATTATTGTGAAGGTTTTCAATAGTCTCTTAATTAACTGATCCTCACCTTTCAAGTTGAGCCTCATCTCCACGTACCTTAGAAACTAATCATATTTAATTTCTACTGGCTCAATCATTGCTAGGAAATTGTTGATATATGTTTGAGGTAGAGAGCCTAGAAATTCATTATCAGATACATCAAAAACATGCGGCCTAGGAAATGGAAACTTGGTTCGTGAAGGAACGGAAATTTTACAAACAAACTTGTTAAACCTCAACACTAGCACTTGAAGCTGGCGTAGGCCTTCCATCCAAAAGGGAAATTCATCTTGTATTCTATTATTTCCAATGTCGAGACCCCTTAGATTTCGGCAATTGATTAACGATTTAGGTAATCGTCCATGGAATTTGTTATTACCCAAATTGATGGAAATAAAGGTAGATGGTATGAGGCCTCTAAAATGATTTTCATTTAGGTCAAAGGTGAACAATGATGTGCTGAAGTTTCTGAAGGACTGCGACAGTCTTCCTTCCAAAGTATTATTTGAGAGAAGAAGATAACCAAGGAATGACAACTGGCATATGGACGATGGGAGCTCACCATTTAATTTGTTGGAAGATAAATATAAGACCTCCAGATTTGAAATATTTCCGATTGTGGATGGAATTGGACCTTCAGACAATTTATTTGAAACATAAAAGAAAGATATAAATCAAAATTTATTTATATTGAAAAATACGCATACATGAAATATTACACATTGTAACAATATGGCAGTTATCTGCATTAGATATTAATATTTTACAGTAGAGGGACCTAGGGGTGATCATTCGGGTTTCGGTTCGGTTTTTCTCCCAAACCGAACCGAACCCGAAAAACCGAATTTAGTTCAAAACCGAAACCGAACCGAAACCGAAAAATCGAAAACCGAATTTGAAAAACCGAACTAAACCGAAAAAACCGAAATTATATGAAAATACCGAAAAACAGAACAAATCGAAAAAAAAATATATACATGTATAATATATTTTATTTTATATATATATAAACTATATAATTAATAGAATATATGTATAATACATTATTATATAGAATATATTAAAAGAATATAGTATATATTATATATAATGTAATACATTAAATTAATAGGATATATATGACAAACACGGATTTGCATGTTTTTAAGGGCTAGATTTGACTCGTTTTAAATTCCAATCATACAAATTATGTTCTTAAATTGCATATGTTATACATTTGGTATTTTAATGTGTTTGTTGATAAATGATAGAAAAAGATAGAAAAAAAAAGGTGCAAAAAGGCCAAGGTGCAACAGCCTCTGTTCGAGCCCATTCTTCCATCAGATTTGGAGTCCAATCAGTGATTTATGCATATCATTCTATTCCTCTTCGAAAGAGCTTCGCGTGGATATCTTGCACGTCTCAATCGGAGTTCTGTGGAGAAAGTTATGACTATTCTACGAACGTTGCGCAGTGCAGTCAAAGCTGGCGGGAATTTAGGCGGAAATTCACGGAAGAAAAAATAAATTATTATATTGTGAAGCCAAATCTCTCCTATATCTTGTAGACCACGAAAATTATCAAAATAAACCTTTTTTCCACTCTATAAATACCTCTTAACCTAATTCATCATTCTTGATTCAGAGCCTCCAATCCTTCTCTCTCTACACCTTCTTCCATCCCACAATCCACACATATAATCATTCAACAACTAAAAAATAACACTTACAATTGACATATCAATGCCGAGAATATCAAATGTCAACAAATAAAAAAATAACACTTATAATTCACATATCAATACCGAGAATATCGAATGTCAACAACTCGTATTAAAATGTCAACAACTAAAAAATAACACTTGTAATTCACATATCAACTACGATGTCAACAACAAACATTATTCATGTCAACTACGAGTCAACAACAAACATTATTCATGTCAACTACGATGTCAACAACAAACGTTATTTATGTCAACTATTATGTCAACAACAACATTTTACAAATAATTAATGTCAATAACAAATATTTTCATGTCAACGACCTATATTATTTATGTCAACAATAACGTTTTACATATAATTCATGTCAACAACAATGTTTTACATATAATTTATGTCAACAGCATTTTTCATAAAATTTATGCCAACGACCTATATAATTCATGTCAACAACAAACGTTATTATGTCAACGAGCTATATAGTTCATGTCAAAAATAAACATCTTCATGTCAACAATAATATTTTAGGCAATAGCACAAACACCTTATCTACAAAACTAAAAAATTCCAGCAACACAATCGAATTAAAAGCTGCATCCATATATTTCACAAATTAATTGTAATTTGCTTTCGATTTTAGAGAAATTGAATCCACAGAATTAAGAAATAAATTCAAAGAAATAAATTCACAAATTTTGAATTAAAAAGGCAATCAGTAATTCGAACTGTAACCACTTCAAATCCCACCCTATCACACGCTTCTCTTACCTCACCTACGTAAATCAGTTACAGTCATCAATAATATACTCTATTATCTAACTTCTTTGCCAAAGCGAGATTCAATAATTTTCTCATCAATTAACTAGTGATCAATTGCAGTTATTTTAACTCATTTTACTTCATATCACTTCAAAGCAATTCCAGTAACACACCAAACAACAGCACATAATAGCAACAAAGATATCAAAGATAAACACGGTGTTACTAGCAACTTACGTGCCTTGTGAATCTGGACAGACTGAAGCCGAAATAGGCCCAGTTGCAGAGGGAGGCAGCAAGGGAAGCATTTCAATGGTCAAAGCTCCAGGTGCTCTTCTACACGATCTGTCACTCACCTTACCTATCAAGATCAAGGTTTCCAAACCAGAGACAGTGGAAAATCGTGTGAAGGAGTGAGTTCAGCTCACCTTCACTTTTGTTCACAGTTAAATAAGGTCCTTTGTACTCGAAGAGGTATTCGTATCAGTAGAAACTAATGATTCGACATTGCAACTTATCAGAATAGGAATTAGTTTTGTTCATTACTGATACAATATCTTGTTTTCTGCATCTCCTTGAACTCACTGCAAGTTTTGTGATATGTTTTATATCTTTTAACAAGATACCAACAACTAAAATAGCGAGATTAGCGAATGTCAACAACCCGTATTAAAATGTCAACAACTAAAAAATAACACTTATAATTCACATATCAATAGCTAGAATATCGAATGTCAACAACTCATATTAAAATGTCAACAACTAAAAAATAACACTTATAATTCACATAACAATAGCGAGAATATCGAATGTCAACAACTAAAAAATAACACTTATAATTCACATATCAATAGCGAGATTAGCGAATGTCAACAACTCGTATTAAAATGCCAACAACTAAAAATTAACACTTATAATTCACATATCAATAGCGATAATATCGAATGTCAACAACTAACAAATAACACTTATAATTCACATATGTAGTTGACATGGATTATACACATAGTTGACAATATATGTGTGTAGTTGACATGAATTTTATATGTAGTTGACATTATATGTGTGTAGTTGATATTGATTATATATGTAGTCTTAACTGAGGAATATCATCAAACCTAGAGTGCATAGCTAGTCGGATAGAAATCCAAAATTTTCTCACCAAATCACATGCTCTGTACCTAAATCAAACAAAAAAGGACACATATACAATAGCCTAAAACTTAGTCCAAATCCAAAAACGAAAATCCTGCATACACCTTAAAACACTAAACATCATTGCTAAGATTTGCACATATAATAGGTTGGAATTTCAAACATACAATTGCTTCCACGAAATTTAGATTTCAGTGAGAAAAATAACAAATTGCATCACGCTATCATCGGAATCAGCAACTCCATGATGATCACAGATCTGACCTCGCTTATGCTCGCGATTCACGCCGGAGAAGGTGAATTCCCCTCCACCGCCGCTCAATTCAACAATCGAGATGATCTCCTGCTCCGGCGGCGGAGATTTCTAGGGTTTGCGGCGTGCGATTCTCCGATTGGAGATGAGGAAACCACCGGAGCCGTCACCATTTGTGAAACCACCGGCACCTTCGCCTTTCTGCTTCTTCGCTATTTTCGGATCATCGTGATGCAGCGCCGCCGCGACTTCACCGTCATCGTTCGCGAATTTGATGGAAAATTTTGAAGCGTATGTATCTGGTTTTTTGACCATTATACCCTTTCATAATAAATTAATCTAAAAATATTTTTTATGTGGCAAAATCTGGACCACTCATTTAATAAAAATGAGTGGCTGTTATTGCATCTCATTTCTCATTTAGCCTAATAAATCTCATTTGATCACAACCCTATATATATATATATATATATAAACTATATAATTAATAGAATATATGTATAATACATTATTATATAGAATATATTAAAACAATATAGTATATATTATATATAATACTCCCTCCGTCCCAATAAATATGAAACATTTGGTTTCCGGCACGAGAGTTTATGCAGTGTTGTTTTGTGAGTTGATGGAGAGAGAGTAAAGTAGGAGAGAGGAAAAAGTAGAGATAGTAATGTTTTCATTTTAGGAAACGTTTCATTTTTAATGGGACAACCCGAAAAGGAAAACGTTGCATTTCTAATGAGACAGAGGGAGTATAATACATTAAATTAATAGGATACATATAAAATATTTATATTTAAAATATAATTCAGTTTTTCGGTTATTTGATTATTTTTCTGCCCGAAACTGAACCGAACCGAAAAATCGAAATTTTGTATTTTTATGTCACGACCACAAACTTCCTAATGATAGTGACTGCATCTAAACGTGATTCAATAGCACCTTAGAGTCAAGGGATGAAAAAAAATCATGATTTAAAAGGAGAAGCCTAGGACATAAGTCCCGCAGGTGAAAGTGAAATGGGACAACATAAAGTCAGAGTGCGGTCTAGGTTCACAATCCTTCTAACATAGAATCCTATTACAGCGGAAACGTCCAAGACAAGGCAGTATGTATGGAGACATACTACCCTGGGCTACCTATTGACTTATGCGAGGATTCATGCCCAACACCATCGCCTGCCCGTCCACGTTCAACCTGCACATTTGAAAATAACATGCAGGGCTGAGTATTTGATATACTCAGTGAGCACATTGCCAAAACAGTTTTAATTTTAATTGTCAAGCCACAGTTGAGAGATTCACGGGGTTTTTATTTAAAAGGCCCGAGTCTCTAAATACTTTTCCTTTCATAAGAATTTTGATTGCGCAATCACGTACCATAGATATACCATATCTGATCATTGTGTGAACCGGGAATGTGGCCACATTCCACGACGGTCACTGGACCGGCCAACCCCTTTTGTTAGCTCACGGTCCCCTTATGTGTACACTAGTCCGAGTAGGGTTTGCGGCCCTACTGGGACCCGAATTCGATTTAACATGAATTGGCATAGCCAAGCAGATAGGTAATCATAAAACAAAACATGGCATGACAACATATTTGAGCAAAGAATCACATTTTCATACTAAAAACACATTTTAAAAGAATGCCCACCTCAAAAGCTAAAGCTCCTTCCGGAAATTCCTTAACTTGGTCTTAGATGACGTTCGAAGACGTCCCTTTAGGAAATAAAAGATACTTAATTAGACTTTTGAAATATCCATTAAGCTTAGACATGAATGCATCCTAAGTGCGATGATCATTTTATTCTTCCTTTAAATTTTCTAGAAGAGTCCTAGAATTTTTGAATATTAATTAAATCGGTAGATTTAATTAAATTAGAGGAATTGTTCACTTAACTAAAGGGTGCTACCTCACATGCCATTTATTTGAACATACTAAAATTTTGGCTCGAGGTATAAAATACTCGTTAGTGTATCGTAATTTCTTAAAATTAATCATCCGAGCACTTAAGCTAAGGTCCGGAAAAATTAGACTTGTCTTCGTGGAAATAATTAGCGGACTATTAATTAATCCATAACATATAAAGGCCCATGATTTAAATAAATTCTTAGTCCATACTTTAATTAATTGGTGGCCCAATCTATTACTAGAGAGGCCCAACCAAATAAAAATAAGGGAGGCCCAAATACTCCCTACCCTATCCATCGGCCTCTCTCTCTCTTTCTCCCTCATTTCCCCCAAATCAACAAAAACCCTAAACTCTCCTCCCTCTCCTCTCTCGGCTATGTCGCCGCCTCATCCGTCGCCGCCACCTCGCGGCCGTCCGGCGAGCAGGGCTGTCGCCTGTGGTGACGCTCGGCGCCGCTCCACCCCTCTCTGTTCCTTTCTATCTCTTTTTCTTTCTCCATCGGCGGAAATCGCCGCCTCTCTGCCACCGGGGCTCCTTAGTCGCCGCCGCGACTCCGTCTTCCTCTCTGTCTTTCTCTCTCCGCCCCGCTCATGCCACCGCTGTAGCAGCGAGCGCGGCGGCGCACCGCCGCCATGCCCGACCGATCTCCTTCCTCCCTTGCTCGGTCGCCACTGCCGCGGAATCCACCGGCACTCTTCCCTTTTCGGGTATGTCGCCGCCGCCGCCGTTATTCCGTCAGATAAGGTAGGGCAATTTATTTACAGTATTTAAGTATTCATCATCTTTCCCTCTTTTTGTTTAAAGGTTGGTGCTTTTAACTTGTAGCTTGTAATTGCTAGGTTGTAGTGGCGGTTCGGAGTGTGGGGTTGTCCAACGGAGAGCCGAAGCTTGCTGCCGGAAGTCCGGCAGATTCACCTCCTCCAGATAAGTTCTCCAGTTGGCTCAGTCATTAGAGTGTCTACTTACTTTAGTTACTTCATGAATTCAGTGGTTTTTTTTTTGGAGCATTTGTCTTTTTGTTAAGGATGGCTTAGTGGTGGAAGGAGATGTTAATTTGTTGTGTATTTATTGGTGTTACTTGGGCAGATTCTACTAACAATTATATATACACATGCTTGAAAAAAAACAAAAAGGAAGAAAAGGGAGGTTTGGGGGGGGGGTTTACTGATCTTACTTATGTTGATTGAGGCTTCTAAGTTATAGAGCTCCTATATGATGACATGAAACTTGATTTGAAGGAGAGAAAAGGGGTGGAGGTGCATTACCTCTGGAGAAGTCGAAGGAGTGGCTGTCTTTGTTGTTACTCTCGGCTATGTGCCACTCTTTACTCTCTATCTTGCTGAAAATTTGGAGTGTGGGTGAAAGGAGTTGGTGTGTGGTGTGGAGGGGGATTTATAGGCAGATTGTGTACTCTTGAGCCTTAAATGGCTGCTGTACCATTTGTTGCTATGCTGCAGAAATCTCACTTTTAGTGATCTCCTTGTCTCTCCTTCATGGCTGCAAAACTTGCATTTTTATGGGTACCTAGTACTAGTTATAAATTGGGGTTTGTTGGGATTTTGGCAGAGATTGAATCTGGACTCTTTGGCTCCTTGCTAGCTATTCTTTTGGTGGTTTATGGAGTATGTACTCGTGAGAAATAAATGGCTGATGTGTAATAGTTGTTGCAGGGCTGACTTGCCTTCTATGGCAAATCCTTGGTCCTCTATAACTAAAGGAAATGTTGTTCTTTTCTTCAATTAATAGCCCCCTTTATTTTCTTTTGTTTCCTAGCCACTAAACTTGTTTTTTTTTTTTTTTTTTACTTATTTTGTAGGTGAAAGAAAAGGCTTGGCTGCCTTGCTGCTGCTTTGAGACGTGGGCAATGCTATCCCGGGCTCGACGGCTCGTTCGGATATGGCGCGGTGGTAGTGCGGCGTGGGCTCGGGAAAAGAAGTCCAAGTGCAAGCTACCCTAGACTTTATTTCCTTGAGCTTTTGGTTCATTCAAGAGTATTGTAACATTAATATCCCATCTCATCCTTTTGTAAGACCATCATGAACTTCCAAAGAAACAAATTTTTGGGCATTATGTGGACCTTTTCTTTCGGGAACACTTGAATAGCATTCCTTTTTATTCCGCAGCGTACATTAGTTGGTTTAGTTCGTTTGATTATTTCTTTAACTTTTACTTTGCAATTAACACTATTAAGTTCATCAAAGGCTCGAGTTCCATTTATTTTCACGAAACAAGAGAACGATAGATTTCTAGTTCGACGTTAACATATATGAAAAGATAATAAAAGAAGCGGGTGCTACATTCTACCCTCCTTAAAGAAAATTTCGTCCCGAAATTTTGCTTATGTTACTCAAACAGCTCTGGGTACTTTTCTTTCATCTTGTCTTCCAATTCCCATGTAGCTTCCTTGTGACCATGGTGCTTCCATAGAACTTTCACCGTTACAATAGATTTGTTCCTCAATTCCTTGACCTTCCTATCCAAGATTGCCTCTGGCTTCTCTTCATAGCTTAAGTCTGGTTCCAACACCATCTCCTCTTGGTGGATTATATGTTTTGGGTCGAACACATATTTCCTCAATTGAGACACGTGAAAAACATTGTGCACGTTCCCAAATCTCGGTGGGAGTGCCAATCTGTACGCCACAGGACCCACTTCTTCTAAAATTTCATAGGGTCCGATGAAACGTGGTCTTAGCTTGCCCTTGACGCCGAATCTCGTAATTCCTTTAGACGGGGATACTTTCAGAAAAACTTTGTCTCCCGCCTTGAACTGCAGATCGGTTCGGCGAGCATCTGCGTAAGACTTTTGCCTATCTTGAGCTTCCTTGATTCTCTCACGGATCTGGCGGACGATCTCTATCATCTCCTCTACTGAATCCGGTCCCAGCGTCTTTCTCTCACCGACCTCATCCCAATAAAGCGGTGATCTACACTTCTTCCCATACAGTGCCTCATATGGGGCCATGTTTATGGTTGCCTGATAGCTGTTGTTGTACGCAAACTCTATAAGTGGCAATACTGGCTCCCATTTTCCTCCGCGGTCGAGCACTACGGCCCTCAACATATCTTCTAAGATTTGGATTGTCCTCTCAGTCTGCCCATCAGTCTGTGGATGGAATGCCGTACTGAAATTTAACCTGGTGCCTAGCTCTCGCTGCAAGCTTATCCAAAACCTAGAAGTAAATTTTGGGTCACGGTCTGATGTGATCGTCACCGGTACTCCATGTAACCGTATGATCTCTTGCACATAGATCTGAGCTAGCTTGTCCGATCCGTAAGTGATACGAACTGGTACAAAGTGGGCGCTTTTGGTGAGGCGATCTATAATCACCCAAATAGCAGTATTCCCTCGTTGTGACTTTGGCAATCCTGTCACGAAGTCCATTGCAATGTGCTCCCATTTCCACTCGGGAATTTCCAGGGGTTGCAATTTCCCATAGGGTCGTTGATGTAGAGCCTTCACTTGTTGATATGCTAGGCACCTTTCTACAAACGACGCTATGCTCCTCTTCATGCCATCCCACCAAAAATGCTTCTTCATATCTTGATACATTTTTGTACCTCCTGGGTGGGCGGTATAGGGTGTCTCATGCGCTTCGCTCATGATCTCTTTTCTAAGAGCCTCGTCATTGGGCACGCATAATCTCCCTTCAAAAGTGAGGGCGTTATCCGCTTCTTCGCGGTGACTCACCTCTTTTCCTGTCCTCACCTTAAGTCGAATTTTCTCTAATGCTTCATCACTCCTTTGAGCTTCAACAATTCTGGCCCTTAAGTCTGGTTCAATCACTAGAGTGGCGATCCTACTTTCCACCGTCTCTGGTGCTCCCACTATTTCTAGCCGCATCTTGGAAAATTCTCGTATGAGCTCCTCATTCTGTGTGAGGAAAGTGGCCACTTGGGGAATGGTCTTCCTGCTCAAGGCATCTGCCACTACATTAGCCTTGCCTGGGTGGTAATTTATGCCACAGTCATAATCCTTGACTAATTCGAGCCATCTACGTTGTCGCATATTTAAATCCTTCTGCTCGAAAAAGTACTTAAGGCTCTTGTGGTCCGTGAAGATCTCACATCGAACTCCGTAGAGATGATGTCTCCAAATCTTCAAGGCATGTACCACTGCCGCTAGTTCCAAATCATGAGTGGGGTAGTTTAACTCGTGTGGCCTGAGTTGGCGTGACGCGTATGCAATCACCTTGCCATTTTGCATCAATACGCATCCAAGTCCGACTTTTGAAGCATCGGTGTACACTACATAGCCTGCTTCTGGTGCTGGCACGGCTAGGATTGGTGCGGTGGTCAATTTTTCTTTTAATAATTGGAAACTTGCTTCACACTCCGGCGTCCAATTGACCTTAGCTCCTTTCTTGAGCTGTTGAGTCATTGGTCTGGCTATTTTAGAAAATCCTTCGATGAACCTCCGATAGTATCCAGCCAAACCTAAGAAACTTCGAATTTCACTCGGTGTTGTCGGTGACTGCCAGCGTTGCACTGCCTCCACCTTGGCAGGGTCCACTCGGATCCCATCTGCCGTTACTATGTGTCCGAGGAAATTCACCTCGTTGAGCCAGAACTCACACTTGCTAAACTTAGCATAGAGCTTCTCGGCTCTCAACGTCTCTAAGGTGGTTCTCAGATGTTCCTCGTGTTCCTTCTCGTTCTTCGAGTAGATGAGTACATCGTCTATAAAGACTAGGACGAACTTGTCCAAGTATGGGTGGAACACGCGGTTCATTAAGTCCATGAACACTGCCGGGGCATTTGTGAGTCCGAATGGCATTACAGTGAATTCGTAATGGCCGTATCTGGTGCGGAATGCTGTCTTGGGTACATCGTCATGTCGGACTTTCAGTTGGTGATAACCTGATCTCAAGTCCATTTTTGAGAATACACCAGCCCCTCGAAGTTGGTCAAACAGGTCGTCAATCCTTGGTAGAGGGTACTTGTTTTTGAGCGTCAGTTTGTTCAACTCTCGGTAGTCGATACACATTCTCAATGTTCCGTCCTTCTTCTTCACGAAGAGCACTGGTGCGCCCCATGGTGACACACTAGGTCGGATGAAGCCTAGGTCTAGTAACTCCTGTAGCTGTATTTTGAGTTCTTCTAACTCTTTAGGTGCCATTCTGTATGGTGCCTTCGATACTGGGGCCGATCCTGGTTCGAGATCAATTGTGAATTCTAATTGCCTGTCTGGCGGCAATCCAGGTAGTGCGTCTGGGAAGACATCTGGGAATTCTCGTACCACTGCTACATCTTCAATCTTACGGTCCTCTTTCTCTTCTCCATTCAGGTAAACGAGGTATGCCGGGTATCCTTTCCTTATCATAGTGGTTGCTTGTAGTGCAGAAATTATGGACTTTCGTCGCCTCATGGAGATTCCGTGGAAGATTGTGGGTTCCCTTCCTGGGTATTGCAGCGAGATCTGCCTTTCCTTACAAAGAATGGTAGCGTAGTTTTCGGCTAACCAATCCATTCCCAATATGATGTCGACGCTCCACATCAACATCACATGCAAATTGTGAGCCACTAACCTAAGGTTTCCCATAGTGAATTCTACGTTTGAGCAAGTTCGTGTGATGTCTATAAGGCCTCCTACGGGTGAGGACACCCTCATCTTATGTTTTACTTCGTCAGTAGGCAGTTCTAAGGTATCCACACAAGGTGCTGATATGAACGAGTGTGATGCACCAGTATCAAACAAAATGGCTATAGGTATGTTGAGGAGAGTTCCCATACCTGCCAGATTGCCCTGCTCTTGGTTCCCTGGCTCCGTCTTAGGCTGCCTCTGTCTCAGTGCAAAAGCTCTGGGCTGAGTGGGAAGCCTCTGCCGTAACTGCCGCTGGTGTTGCGGAGCTTGGGGTAGGGCCGCTTTTCCTTTCGGCTCAGCTTGAAGTGCCCGCAGTTGTGGACGCTGCCCTTGGTAGTTCTGTCTCCCTCTGATTCCAGCGTTCCTATCCGGGCATTCTCTGGAGAAATGTCCGCCCTTGCCACAGTAGAAGCACCTATCAGTCCCAGCCTTGCACTCCCCATGATGATTCTTCGAGCACTTAGCACAGGGAGGGGCTCTAGGTCTGTACTCCATCATCTGATTTGGAGCAGTTTGCCTTCCACCATTCTGCGGTGGCTTCAGAGCAAGTTGTGGCCTCTTAATTTCATTTGGAGCACGATCTCCATCCCACCTCCTTTTCTCTCGGAAGTTTTGCTGTTGTTGAGGTGGTGCTGCGGTAACAAGTACAGTTGACTTCTCTTTGGGCATAGCTGCCTCGATATCCAAGGCTCGACTCAGTGATTCAGGGTACGACAACCCTCCAAGGCTTGCCAGGGCCATCTTTATTTCGTACCTCAGACCGGCACAAAACTTCTCAGCCATCTTCTCATCAGTATCGACTTGGTCAGGCGCATAGCGAGACATGTCGCAGAACATTCTATCATACTCAGTAACGGACATCCGTCCTTGTTTCAGATTATAGAATTCCACTTCCTTAGCCTTACGGTAACTCTTCGGGATGTACTTGTCATACATTCCAGTTTTGAACTCATCCCAAGTCATTTGATCCAGTTGTTCCGGTGTTAAAATTTTCTTTCGTGCCTCCCACCAGAAATCAGCTGATCCTGTCAGTTGGAAGGTCACACAAGTCAAGCGTTCCTGATCGTTGCAGTGCAGGAAGTTGAAGATGCGTTCCATGGCGCGTATCCAGTTTTCAGCCACAACTGGGTCCCCTAAACCATTGAAAATCGGAGGGTTTTGTCTCAGAAAAAGTTCCTCTACTCGCCGCTCCTGTGGAGGTGGAGGCGGCGGAGGAGGTGGTGGGGTCATCCCTCTTCCCGCTCTATTTCCTCGTGGTACATTTTGTGGCACCTCGCCATTCCTTCTTGGCCGTCCGGCACGTCTCCTTGGTGGCATTCTGTTCTAAGGATAACAAGGTTAACATGGATTTATACTCGTCGAATGTCATGATCGCAAGCATTAGGTTCATTAAATGCACCATTCTTTTGAACATAAGGAGTAAAATCAAAAAATCGAATAACATAGCCAAGAAACATCACATGTCATAAGTTAAGGGAAAAAATTGCCTCTAGCGAGGACTTAAAATCTGATACATGTGAGGGCAATAAGGAAAAGAAAGCTCCTAAAAGGTTCGATACATGGAAAGGGAAAACATGATGCTAAGCTACTACGATAAACACGCCTGAGGCCTGCTCAATCAGTCCTGCTCAGAGTCGCTGCTGATCCACATCGGGTCGCCATGACTAGTCCCCTGATGGGACGTCTCGATCGGAGGCACCGGCTCCTCGGGGTGCTCCGGCACTGCCACCGGCTCTGATGGCCCCGGGGCTGCCACTGGTGCAAAGGGAATATCGGTCCCGGCGGCCAACTCTCTGCGCATACGCCAAATGCGATGATACAGCTCGCTGAAAGAGGTCAAATCTATCGGTTGCTGGGACAACCGTAGTGTCTCCGGGTGGGGCTCCACCGGGGGTGAAGGTATCTCTGGTGGTGGTCCGGCTGGTAGTGGGGGAATGAACTCCAACTCCAAATCAGCGAGGCCGCCAACCTGTGGCTCCTCCTCAGCGGAACCATCCTCCTGCATCTCGCCCCACTCCAAAACTCCCTCGGGCTCCTCATCCGAGTCCTCTTCACTGACCTCATCGTCGTCTACGCCCTCTTCCTCCGAGTTCTCGTCGTCATCCTCATCTGCCGCGCTGCTCCCCACAGACCCGGTCTTATCACTCGAGTCGGGCGTAACCTCTACTCGGCCCCTCTCGCGGGCGGGAGCTCGAGACGACTGCCCCTCCTCGAATACTCCGCCTGCACCCCGCATGAGGGCCAAGGGTGGCAACCTGCGGAATCCCTCGCTTCCGGGCGCCTGCGTCCCTGGTGGGGGCCCATCACCGAAGTGGAAGCACCCTGCGAAGACTGCGCTAAGAAAACCGGGCATATCCCCAATAGGCTCATATGTGGGAGGCGGGGACGACGTGTACAACTCGGCAGTGGCCGTCATCCAACTCTGCCACTCCTCAGGAAACAGACCGACGAGCCTCATGATACCCTCATAGGGCTTCACCCCGTGACAGTTGGCCTCCTCCCATAACTTTGCGTAGTGAGCTACGAACTCTGCCAGCGTATCCCCATGGCAGCGGCGGTAGGACCGGTAGTAGCGAATCACTGCCTCGGAATCCGCGCCAGCTCGGAGCGGCCTACGATGGGTGTAGCGCTGTCGTGCCATCTGTACGAAAGAATGGGCTCTCAAAACGCGAAAAGAGAGAATAAGGTATAGAAGTAATATGCATAGTGAAATATATAGTACTAGCCGTCGCATCGATAACCTATTAGGGTTTTTCTCCGATAGGGTAGATCGTATTAGCATTCGTTTTGAGTGACTCGTGGGCCCTCATAATTTTGGACGTTCTTTCTCTTTTTAAACGTAAAGGTCGTAACACAGTACGCCGTAGTTCGCATTTAAAGTTCTATTTTCAAGACAAGTTAGGGGTTCGCCCTATCTTGCATCTTTCTGTTGATTTCATCGCTCTTGGAAGCGGTGTAAGAGTCGTCATTCACGACTATTCGTTCATAGATATTCTAGCCTAATGTACCTCCTTAGGCGTTCTAGGTTTGCATGCATTAGTCATTTCGTAACTTTCTAAAAACTTCCTCGAGCTATCATCATACTTCACATAATCAGGCATGCATAACTAATAATACTTTAGCATTTGTAAGACGTCCTTATGCTTAACATTTTAAACTTGAAATTCTCTGGTTCGTAGAAAAATGAAATTTACATGCTTTTCCTTGAAATCCTTGAATATTTTTGAAATATCTTTAAAAGAAATCATTTTCCCTTTTATCAAGTCCTTTCATAAATAACGGAAAATTTTCTGGTAAGAACTTCTTTCTTACCTCATTGCTGCGGTTGAACGTGACGAGTCGAGGTGTTGGGTCCTTTAACTTCCCATTTAAGTCATGTTCTAGCCTAGTGCTATCATTCTAGACTAAGGCTTGAAGGAAGGTTCTTGGGTCCAGAGCGAAAGAACGGTGCTCTGATACCACTCTGTCACGACCACAAACTTCCTAATGATAGTGACTGCATCTAAACGTGATTCAATAGCACCTTAGAGTCAAGGGATGAAAAAAAATCATGATTTAAAAGGAGAAGCCTAGGACATAAGTCCCGCAGGTGAAAGTGAAATGGGACAACATAAAGTCAGAGTGCGGTCTAGGTTCACAATCCTTCTAACATAGAATCCTATTACAGCGGAAACGTCCAAGACAAGGCAGTATGTATGGAGACATACTACCCTGGGCTACCTATTGACTTATGCGAGGATTCATGCCCAACACCATCGCCTGCCCGTCCACGTTCAACCTGCACATTTGAAAATAACATGCAGGGCTGAGTATTTGATATACTCAGTGAGCACATTGCCAAAACAGTTTTAATTTTAATTGTCAAGCCACAGTTGAGAGATTCACGGGGTTTTTATTTAAAAGGCCCGAGTCTCTAAATACTTTTCCTTTCATAAGAATTTTGATTGCGCAATCACGTACCATAGATATACCATATCTGATCATTGTGTGAACCGGGAATGTGGCCACATTCCACGACGGTCACTGGACCGGCCAACCCCTTTTGTTAGCTCACGGTCCCCTTATGTGTACACTAGTCCGAGTAGGGTTTGCGGCCCTACTGGGACCCGAATTCGATTTAACATGAATTGGCATAGCCAAGCAGATAGGTAATCATAAAACAAAACATGGCATGACAACATATTTGAGCAAAGAATCACATTTTCATACTAAAAACACATTTTAAAAGAATGCCCACCTCAAAAGCTAAAGCTCCTTCCGGAAATTCCTTAACTTGGTCTTAGATGACGTTCGAAGACGTCCCTTTAGGAAATAAAAGATACTTAATTAGACTTTTGAAATATCCATTAAGCTTAGACATGAATGCATCCTAAGTGCGATGATCATTTTATTCTTCCTTTAAATTTTCTAGAAGAGTCCTAGAATTTTTGAATATTAATTAAATCGGTAGATTTAATTAAATTAGAGGAATTGTTCACTTAACTAAAGGGTGCTACCTCACATGCCATTTATTTGAACATACTAAAATTTTGGCTCGAGGTATAAAATACTCGTTAGTGTATCGTAATTTCTTAAAATTAATCATCCGAGCACTTAAGCTAAGGTCCGGAAAAATTAGACTTGTCTTCGTGGAAATAATTAGCGGACTATTAATTAATCCATAACATATAAAGGCCCATGATTTAAATAAATTCTTAGTCCATACTTTAATTAATTGGTGGCCCAATCTATTACTAGAGAGGCCCAACCAAATAAAAATAAGGGAGGCCCAAATACTCCCTACCCTATCCATCGGCCTCTCTCTCTCTTTCTCCCTCATTTCCCCCAAATCAACAAAAACCCTAAACTCTCCTCCCTCTCCTCTCTCGGCTATGTCGCCGCCTCATCCGTCGCCGCCACCTCGCGGCCGTCCGGCGAGCAGGGCTGTCGCCTGTGGTGACGCTCGGCGCCGCTCCACCCCTCTCTGTTCCTTTCTATCTCTTTTTCTTTCTCCATCGGCGGAAATCGCCGCCTCTCTGCCACCGGGGCTCCTTAGTCGCCGCCGCGACTCCGTCTTCCTCTCTGTCTTTCTCTCTCCGCCCCGCTCATGCCACCGCTGTAGCAGCGAGCGCGGCGGCGCACCGCCGCCATGCCCGACCGATCTCCTTCCTCCCTTGCTCGGTCGCCACTGCCGCGGAATCCACCGGCACTCTTCCCTTTTCGGGTATGTCGCCGCCGCCGCCGTTATTCCGTCAGATAAGGTAGGGCAATTTATTTACAGTATTTAAGTATTCATCATCTTTCCCTCTTTTTGTTTAAAGGTTGGTGCTTTTAACTTGTAGCTTGTAATTGCTAGGTTGTAGTGGCGGTTCGGAGTGTGGGGTTGTCCAACGGAGAGCCGAAGCTTGCTGCCGGAAGTCCGGCAGATTCACCTCCTCCAGATAAGTTCTCCAGTTGGCTCAGTCATTAGAGTGTCTACTTACTTTAGTTACTTCATGAATTCAGTGGTTTTTTTTTTGGAGCATTTGTCTTTTTGTTAAGGATGGCTTAGTGGTGGAAGGAGATGTTAATTTGTTGTGTATTTATTGGTGTTACTTGGGCAGATTCTACTAACAATTATATATACACATGCTTGAAAAAAAACAAAAAGGAAGAAAAGGGAGGTTTGGGGGGGGGGTTTACTGATCTTACTTATGTTGATTGAGGCTTCTAAGTTATAGAGCTCCTATATGATGACATGAAACTTGATTTGAAGGAGAGAAAAGGGGTGGAGGTGCATTACCTCTGGAGAAGTCGAAGGAGTGGCTGTCTTTGTTGTTACTCTCGGCTATGTGCCACTCTTTACTCTCTATCTTGCTGAAAATTTGGAGTGTGGGTGAAAGGAGTTGGTGTGTGGTGTGGAGGGGGATTTATAGGCAGATTGTGTACTCTTGAGCCTTAAATGGCTGCTGTACCATTTGTTGCTATGCTGCAGAAATCTCACTTTTAGTGATCTCCTTGTCTCTCCTTCATGGCTGCAAAACTTGCATTTTTATGGGTACCTAGTACTAGTTATAAATTGGGGTTTGTTGGGATTTTGGCAGAGATTGAATCTGGACTCTTTGGCTCCTTGCTAGCTATTCTTTTGGTGGTTTATGGAGTATGTACTCGTGAGAAATAAATGGCTGATGTGTAATAGTTGTTGCAGGGCTGACTTGCCTTCTATGGCAAATCCTTGGTCCTCTATAACTAAAGGAAATGTTGTTCTTTTCTTCAATTAATAGCCCCCTTTATTTTCTTTTGTTTCCTAGCCACTAAACTTGTTTTTTTTTTTTTTTTTACTTATTTTGTAGGTGAAAGAAAAGGCTTGGCTGCCTTGCTGCTGCTTTGAGACGTGGGCAATGCTATCCCGGGCTCGACGGCTCGTTCGGATATGGCGCGGTGGTAGTGCGGCGTGGGCTCGGGAAAAGAAGTCCAAGTGCAAGCTACCCTAGACTTTATTTCCTTGAGCTTTTGGTTCATTCAAGAGTATTGTAACATTAATATCCCATCTCATCCTTTTGTAAGACCATCATGAACTTCCAAAGAAACAAATTTTTGGGCATTATGTGGACCTTTTCTTTCGGGAACACTTGAATAGCATTCCTTTTTATTCCGCAGCGTACATTAGTTGGTTTAGTTCGTTTGATTATTTCTTTAACTTTTACTTTGCAATTAACACTATTAAGTTCATCAAAGGCTCGAGTTCCATTTATTTTCACGAAACAAGAGAACGATAGATTTCTAGTTCGACGTTAACATATATGAAAAGATAATAAAAGAAGCGGGTGCTACATTTTAAAACCGAACCGAACCGAATTTCAAAATTTCGGTTTGGTTCAGTTCAAATATTCGGTTTCTGATTTTTTTGCTCACCGCTAGAGGGACATCATAAAAATCAAAATGTCAGTTGTCAAGATGACCAATCTATCATGAAATAACTCTCATAAATCAGAATGTTTAAATAAAGTTAGCATAATTTTCAAATAACTCCCGCAAATATAACTATTCACCCTAATGTATGAACTTTTCAATGTCCGTGTTCAAACATATATGGATTATTCATGTTAATATCCAGAGTAATGAAATTCAGGTCCAACTATAACATTATAGGAAATCATTACAACAAAAACAATTATAAAAATGATATAATATGCTATGTATTCTGAGAGTTATAAAAATGCCCAACAAGATTATTTTGATGAATGTCAAGTTAGATGGGGGATGAGAGCTCACCATTTAATTTATTGAAAGAGAGATCTAAGGAATACAGATTTGTAAAATTTCCAATGATGGATGGTATTGGACCTACAAACAATTTATTTAAAGTTAATTAAGGATATAAATGAAAATTCTCTACTTTTAAAAACGTAGATGCATAGCATTTTAATAGCACATTTATGAGTGCATTGCATTCTTTTTGAAAAGTATTTAATTCAAACTGATCGTTGCAAATTTATATATTGCCAAGGAATATAAAGCATTGTTTTCCAAGTTCCATGTGAAATCGGTTTATGACTTGAGGTATTTTACCTGAAAAGTTATTGATTGAAAGGTCCAGCCTCCACTAATATTGTAGGTTTCCTATCTCTGGTGGGATGGCGCCTGAAAACGAGTTATTATAGAGATCCAGATAATTGAGATTTATGAGCAAGCCTATTTCTGATGGAAGTTCCCCACTGAATTCATTGTTGGAGAGGTCCAAGTAAGTGAGGCCTGTGAGGTTGCCAAGAGCAGTTGGTATAGAGCCGTTGAGAGCATTCCCATTGAGGTTGAAAGTGGTGAGATTCCGCAATGCACTGAAATGGAGCAGGTCCAATGTCCCTGCAATGATGCAGTTGTAGAATATAAAACTTAGTGGCTAAGAAAAGTATATTTTTGGTTTTATTTATTTCCTAGTTAATAGAATTAGGAGATGGAAAAAATATTAGTTATTTTTGCTTATTATCTTTTTAGTTATTTTCTTTCCATAAGTTTAGGATTTTCTTTGCCTATATAAAGACTTAATTGTTGATCTTAAAAGACAGGCTTTGAATATATATTTTTACATTGAGTTTTATACTCTGAAGTTCTCAATTTGTTGAGTTCTTTTTATCTACCAGTTCAGTCATTCTCATACCTGTCTGTTCATTTGCATCATGCAAGGTCTGCACCAGAGAGATCAATCCCAGAGACAGATCCCTCGTCGTTGCAGCTAATGCCAATCCATCTGCAGTGGTTGCTGATGTTGTTGACGGACCAAGACTCGAGAGAAGCAGAAGATGATAGGCTGGATTTCCATCTCATCAAACCCTCTGCTTCACTTGTGGCTGCTCTTGAAGGACACAAACAAAGTGTTAGGAGAGAAAGATATGTAAGAAAAAGGTATGCTGTTTTCATGGCTGATGTTTTTGTCTATCTACTCTGCTTCATTTGCCTATTTATGATCAAAATTATAATAATATATTCCACAAATATATCTGAAAACCTCTCCATTAACATTTTCTTAGTCAACTTCAAAGTGTATGATTTTCAGAGTGTTAATTGTAATGATGTGCTAAGAAGAAAAAACTGGCAACATTTAAATTTAAAATAATACTCCCTCGTCCCAATAAATATAAAACTTTTCTACACGAGATTTTATATAGTGTTGTTCTGTGAGTTAATAAAGAGAGAGTAAAGTAAGAACGAAGAAAAAATAAAGATAGTGTTGTTTCTATTTTAGGAAATGTTTCATTTTTAATGGGACAATTCAAAAAGAAAAACATTTTATTTTAATGGGACACGAGTATTTTTATAGTCAATTCAAGTCAACTGCAAAGTGTAAAATTACCAAACTTTTGTTGCCCCACTGAAAAATGAGGGCAGTTGCAACTTGAACGCATGCCTAATTTTTATTTAAAAATTATTACAATTAGAGGAAGAATTACGACATAGTTTGTCGTGTGGAATGGTTAGTCGATGATAATGGGATAACAACTTTCTTGGAGAGAAATGATTTAATTTGAAACATAATTGACTTTACAAGACTTTAATGTGAATCACATAACAACTCTCGGTCCATGATTACTCTTTTTTTTTCAATCGACTTTTTACTATTTTTAATAATGGACTCCATGTTCCACTAACTCATCCCATAATCCACTAATCTTTTCTATCCACTTTCAATTACATTTCATAATACTCGACTGAGTCAAACGGTGTCAATCAATCGTGAAGGGGCGGAGTAACCGTGTAAGTATGTCATAAGGTTTAGAACAACTCAACTTGATTTCTACCCTACAAGATTTGGACAGAAGGTCTTAAAGAATTGTTCAGTTCTCTGCCTATGATACGGTTGAATTTTGTTCCATTTTGAAATTGAAAAAAGCACACAATTTTCTTTCTTGCACTTCTTATGAAAACAATTCAAATCCCAATTATTAATCGACTTCCATATCTCATCACAACACATCGCCACAGAAGCTGATGGAGAAAACACATAACCCTAGCTTCTTAAATTCTAAAATTATCAATAATATCTGAAACCGATTGAAAAACAATGAAATCCGTTATTTATAAGTGGTTTGAAACCCTGATTCAGAAGGAAGTAACAAAATTACAAAAAAATAAGCACGCAAAACAAATAAAAGGACAATTTAGTAACTTAAAGGATGTCCGATGGTCCATCGAACATCATAGTACAACGATGACTTTGATTCCTCAACCTGTTCTGCCAGCATCACGTGAATTTGACGCCATAATTCAAGTCCTTCCAACACAATCAACGCTTTTGGCATCATTTGCTGGAACTGCATCAAAATGCATCAACCATGTTTGCACAATTGATATAAAAGGGACCAAAATGGTTCAAAATTTTCTTTTTAGTACCTTAGTTTAGGTCCGTCCCCATTTGGATACAAGCATGAGACCCATAACGTAGAGCCAATCTCCAACAGCATCAAAGAAGTTGAAGAATGCGAATCTCCATGATTTCTTTAGTAAGAAAGAACCAATAACTCCCCAGAATCCGAAAATAAAACCAAAGGCCATTGATATGCCAACTTCTTGCATAAAAGATAGGTTGTTGCTTTTCTCATCTGCGGGGTTTATCGTTGGCCCATTCTCATCTTTGCATTTTCTTGTCAACGGAAGTCCACACAATCCCAAGTTTCTCATATATGAATCATTCTCAAATGTGGAGAACTGATTGGATCGCGGTATTTGCCCAACAAGATTGTTTATTGAAAGGTTTAATTTCGCAAGAAATGTCAACCTTGTCAATTCACTTGGAATTTCACCATCCAATTTGTTTGTTGACAAGTCCAACGATTCGAGTTCACTTAAGTTTCCAAGAGATGAAGGTATATGTCCCATGAGGGTATTGTGGGACAAGTTCAAGTATTTGAGAATCTTGAGATTTCCTATGGAAGGTGGAATAGTTCCATTAAATTTATTGTAGGATAAGTCAATTACTGTGAATGTTTCCAATAGTCTCTTAATTAATTGATCCTGGCCTTTCAAGAAGAGCCTCATCTCCAAGTCATCTAGAAAGTAATCATTTTCAATTTCTACCGGCTCAATCATTGCTTTGAAATTGTTGAAAAATCTTTGAGGTAGAGTGCCCTGAAATTCATTATGAGACACATCGAAAACTTGCAACCTTGGAAATAGAAACTTGGTTCGTGAAGGAAGCGACATATTACCACCAAACTTGTTAGACCTCAACACTAACACTCGAAGTTCAGGTAGGCCTTCCATCCAAAAAGGAAATTTGTCTTGTATTTTATTATTTCCAATGTCGAGACCCCTTAGACTTCGGCAATTAATTAAGGATTTAGGTAATTGTCCGTGGAATTTGTTACTACCCAAATTGATTGACAAAATACTACAATTTTTAGAAAAGGTTGATGGAATGATGCCACTAAATTGATTTTCGTTTAAATGAAAGATGGTCAAAGATCCGCTGAAGTTTCCGAAGCATCGTGGCAGTCTTCCTTCCAGAGTATTATTTGAGAGAAGAAGATAAGAAAGGTGTGACAACTTGCAGATGGAGTATGGGAGCTCACCACTTAATTTGTTGGAAGAGAGATATAAGGACTCCAAAATCAGAAGATTTCCGATTGCAGATGGAATTGGACCTTCAAACAATTTTTGAAAGATTAAAGAAGGGTAAACAAAATTTCTTGTATCGAAGGTTACATGGATGAATTTTACTCATTGCAAGCATATGTCTATTATCTTATCTTGTCTGCATTAGATGTTAACATTTTCCGACTCATTTGTGTCCTATCGTATCCATAGTAATTATGTTAGTATCCGGAGGAATGAAATTCATGTTCTAGCTGGCATGTAGGGAATCACTATAACAAAATGCTCGAGAAATAATGACATACTAATATTTTAGGCATTTTGAGATTTATATATTGGCATTACATAGTACTACTATGACATCTTGTATGTGAGTAAATATTCAAATGAACTATTTGCCCAACAAGATTATGCAAGATATTCAAGTTGCAGATGGAGGATGAGCGCTCACCATTTAATTTGTTGAAACGAAGAACCAAGTGCTTCAGATTTGATAGATTTCCAATGGTTGATGGTATTGGACCTAAAATTGTATATGCATATTATATGCTGTGAACTTATATATTGTAGATATTTTAATGGACCTTCAAACCATTTATTTGAAACATGCATATTAATGGACCTTCAAACCATTTATTTGAAACATGAGAAGGAATGAAGGATATAAATCAAATATCTTTAAATCTAAAATTGTACATGCATATTATATGCTGTGAACTTATATATTGTAGATATTTTAATAGACCTTCAAACCATTTATTTGAAACATGCATATTAATGGACCTAAAATTGTACATGCATATTAATGGACCTTCAAACCATTTATTTGAAACATGAGAAGGAATGAAGGATATAAATCAAATATCTTTAAATCTAAAATTGTACATGCATATTATATGCTGTGAACTTATATATTATAGATAAAAGATTTAATTTTGTGAAATAAAATATACCACTTAAAGAATTATTCGATAGCGATAAGTCAGAAAGGCTTGTCATGTTCCCAACTTCGTTTGGGATTGCTCCACTGAGTTCGTTAAAGCCCAAACGCATCAACTCCAATTTATTCAAAAGACCAATCTCTTTGGGAATAGTACCTGTACAATTAATTTCAATAGGTAAGTGTAATGATCATAGCATATAATGTGTACATAGATTCTTGCTATAAATATAAGATCACACCTTTTAGATTGTTGTCATAAATGCGTAATCTCTTAAGGCTTGTAATGTTCCCAATTTGTGCAGGCACATGTCCCACAAAGTTGTTGTATGACAAGGCAAGAATCTCAAGCTGTGGACATTCACCCAAACTAAGTGGTATCTCTCCCTCCAAAGTATTATTGGATAGCTGAAGTTCTTTGAGTCTTGGAAGGTTGTTGTAGCTGCAAACCTCCTTTGGCAGGTAACCATGAAGAGAGTTTCCACTTAAATTTAGAGAAACAAGAAAAGAAAGATTTCCAATTTCTGGTGGAATGCTACCTCCGAGTCCCATATCCGAGAGATCCAAATGAGTCACCCTATTATGAGGTGAATCACAAGTAACTCCGAACCATGTACAAAGAGAGGTTCCGGGGTCCAATTTTTTTTCAATATATTGGAAGGATCCGAAGTGATGAGGGATTTAAAAGCAAGAAGTGGAAACTCATCAGTATAGAGTTGATTAGTAGTAGCAAGGCTAAGACAAGAAAACAATACAAGAAGAGGAAGTATGAAAAATGGGGAAACTCTCTCCATATTGTAGATGCAAGAGAGCTATGTGTTGTGATGTTGGGAAATAAGAAGCCTAGGAGATGCCCTTTTATACAAAACTAAAATAATATTTTCAAAAGTCAAGTCCCACTAAAAAATGAGTCGAGCTTGTCGGTTCAATTTTGCTCTCTTCGTTCTCCATAAATATCTCATATTATCATTTTCAGATTTCTATGATTAAATCTCTTTTACTAATTTTGGTTATTATATCTTACATTTCATTAATTCATTTTACTCAAATTTTATCATAAAACTAACATATACTCCATTCGATCCCCAATAGATGTCCCATATTTTATCGGTGCACATTTTAACAAATTGTTTGACTTTTTGAGAAAAGTGGATGGTAAAAAGTTAATAGAATGTGATCTTACTTTTATATATTAATTTAATAATAATTGTGAGTAGAAACCAATAGCAGAATATGGAATCCACTGACTTGGACTGTGATTGGGGCTAAGAGGAAAAATTGGCTACTTTGAATACATTCAAAGATAAAATTATTGTAGCATTTGAAGTATAATGATAAAATAGTTGTTGCATTTGAAAAAATATTGGCTACTTTTCCATGTCAAGTTAACTGCAAAACGAGTGAAGCTCATGTAATCAAGTCCCACTTGAAGTATAAAGTCGCATTTGGTGTCTCATTATTTGAAATTAGGGAAAGCTTCTTTAATCAATTCAAACCAAACTTTTTTTGACTTGACGATGCAATTCACTATTTTGGACCTTGAAAGTAGAATTATTTTGGGACAAATTGTCTACTAATCTTTTGGGCCTTTGTAAAATTAGATAGTGCATGGAAAAGAAAATGACCCCAAGTTTGTATTCTAATCATTAGGCCTTGAGAAATTATTTGGTAAACAAAATAAAATTTTATTTTGGGTCAAATTATATGTTTATCTTTTGGGCTTCCGTGATATTAGATTATTAGAGCTTACAATCTCTTTGGGAGTAGTACCTGAAAAATCTTTCTGTCCACGACTAACTGAAAAACAATTTCAACTTGTATTTTCTGCCCTACAAGATTTGGGCAGAAGGTCTTAAAGAACTGTTCAGTACTCTGCCTATAAAACGGTTAAATTTTATTCCATTTTTGAAATTGATAGAGGAAACAAGTAAGAGGAAAATCCCACAATTCAAATCCCAATTGTTAATCGACTTCCATATCTGATGGAGAAAACACAATGAAATCCATTATTTATCAGTGGTTTGAAACAATACCAATTCAGAAGGAAGTAACAAAAGTACAATAAAAAAGCCTGGGAAACAAATAAAAGGACAATTTCGTAACTTAAATGATGTCCGATGGTCCATCGAACATCATAGCACAACGATGACTTTGATTCCTCAACCTGTTCCGCAAGCATCACGTGAATTTGACGCCATAATTCAAGTCATTCCAACACAATCAACGTTTTCGACGTGAATTTGACGTCATTTGCTGGAACTGCATCAAAATGCGTCAACCGTGTGTGCACAATTGATATAAAAGGGACCAAAATGGTTCAAATTTTTCTTTTTAGTAAAATAAATATTGGTTAAAAGTCGTACTATTTCCATATAATTTACTGCTAATAACATTTAATGAAAACTCAAGTCAACATCAAAATGGTAAGTTGAAGGTATGAAGTGATTAGTACCTTATTTTAGGTCCGTCTCCATTTGGATACAAGCACAAGACTCCTAACGTAGAGCCAATCTCCAACAGCATCAAAAAAATTGAAGAATGCAAATCTCCATGATTTCTTTAGTACGAAAGAACCAATAACTCCCCAGAATCCGAAAATAAAACCAAAGGCCATTGATATGCCAACTTCTTGCATAAAAGATAGGTTGTTGCTTTTCTCATATGCGGGGTTTATCGTTGGCTGAAAAGAAGGGATTTTGCATGCGTGTCGTAGGCGCGTGTTCTTCCTGTTCAACAATACTTATACGTTCCCACTTCCCAAAATACTATTAATTAGTACGTGGTAAGTCGGATGTTGAACCCACGAGGAACGGTAGCATCCGTTATGTAATTCAACACTTAAGAGTTTGGCGATGCTGCCACGCTTTAATTTAGGAGGGAAAGAAAATTTAACTACGGAAATTAAACCATACTTACGAACAAAGTGGGAACTAGAAAATAAAGTAAAAGGAAAGCAAACAACGAACTTCAGATTAAGCAAATAAACTGGAATGCAGACTGGCCAAGGTAACAAACTGGCCAACTCAGACAATGACGAAAATTAGAACTCTACGAAAATAAAACAGAGCAGCAAAGTGACAAAATGGAATGCATGAGTGTTACTAAGTTCAGAAGCAAAAGGAACTAAGTTAAAAGCTAAGGAAGAATAAAACTAAAAGGAACTCCTAAAGGAAAGCTAGAAAACTAGGAAAGTGACATGTTCAAAAGGTGAACTTTAAGGCCCTAACTAATGTGACTTAAAGCTTAAATGAAAAGCATGTGGAGTGCAGATATTATCTAATCTAAATGGCTGCCAAAAGTGAAAAGAAAGCATGTACTTGTTGTCTCCCTAAACCCTATTACCCAAGGTGTAAAACCAATGGATAAAAGCCTACAACTAATGGTCCTTTCACTTAACTTCTAAAAGCTGATCCTAATTCCCTAATTCCACTCCTGTCACACGCAAGAAATGAGGAAGGAAAAGAAATGGCTGCCACACAATTAATTAAACCTTGGAAACACAAAATCATCAATTAAACCAACCAAAACATGCATAGAAAACATTAATTTAAAAGCTGAAAATTAAAGGCTCAATGAAGAAGATAAAGAAGCTTAACAACACTTAAACATGGTGAAAGAAATGCTGAAAAACGAGACCAACATGAACCATGCAAAAACATACAAATCGGACCCAACTAAACGGCGGAAATCACGAAATCAACCGGCAATCTTGCACAAACGTTTTTTCCTTCCATTTTCTTCCACAAAATTCGAACACAATTGAGGAAATGAGCTAAGAGAAACTGATTTAAAAGTTTCAAAAGGTGTTTTAACTAATAAGAAAGCAACAAACACTAGAGCTAAATAACAAGCTAAAGCCTAAACATTCAAACAAGAACTAAACTTAAAATATTTTTTGATGCTTTCTTTTTCTTCAAAATAATTGAACACAAACTGAAAATAAGACTTAGAAGTAATATAAACTCAAGCTAACAACTAAATTATAACAATGAAAACGAAAATTAAATGCAATAAGCAACTAGCTAACAAACACAACTAAACAACAAGAGCAATAAATACACAAGAACTTAGAGCAATTACTACTTGAAATAAGATTTTAAAACAAGAACAACAACAATAACTAAGAGTGAGATTGATGCAAAAGAGCTTCAAAAGTTAAGGACAAACAACTAGAGAAATTAAACACTACTACTAAATTACTACTACTTCAACCCATGGTGAATTAAGATCTTGGCAGCCTTGAAGTTGAAATATCTCTTCTTAAGGAAGAGAGAAAAGTTTCCTAGAGAGAGAAAATAACTAAAACTAAACTAAAGCTAAGTGATAAAGTGACTAAGTCTTTTTAATACATATATCCAATAAAAGATATTTTCCCTCTTTTTTTACTCTCCAATGGCTGATATAGGCGTGTGTAGAAAGTGAGAATTGTCCTTGACAAATGTGTGGAAGTGGCTTTAGTCATTTTCCCGTCAGGTTCAAACTGGCCAGTCCAACAGCTTGGCCAGTTTGGGTCTTCTTTGCCTTCTTCCTTCACTTTCTTCCATTCCTTGTCATTTTACCCTCTTTCTTGCATGTTTTCCTCTCCATGCCTTCATTAAGCAGCTTTCCAACTTAATGCTCCATTCCCTGCCAAATAATATCTTTTTTCATGCAAATATTCAACATATAGTGCAAATAGTGATCAATTCCGAGTGACGAAAACTAGCCTATCATTGGCCCATTCTCATCATTGCATTTTCTCGTCAACGGAAATCCACACAATCCCAAATTTCCAATATATGAATCATTGTCAAATGTGGAGAACTGGTTGGATTGTGGTATATGCCCAACAATATTGTTCATTGAAAGGTTTAATTTCGCAAGAAATGTCAACCTTGTCAATTCACTTGGAATTTCTCCATCCAGTTGTTGGGGTTTGTATACTAAAAGATGCTTCGAGCGTACATGCCTTTGTACAGTCAGCTTGTGCATGTATACGAGAAACGCCACATCCACTTGTTTACCTATTTATGAGAATAAATAATATAATATAAATGGTTTATTATTGAAATATGATAAACAAGTCTAAGGCTTTTTACTAAGAATGTCAAGTAGGGAAATTCGATGAATCTCCTCACGAGTTTTCCAGTAGGGGACTTGGCCAGATCTAGTAAGAAGAAAAACGTATTCACAACCTAGATAGGCTTTGGCTACCTATTGGAACAGTTGCGGTGTTTGTGATAATTCTCTCTTACCTAAGATGAGATTAGTAACACAGGTGTGGTAAAGCAGTGAAAGGATCTAATCCGAAATGTATTCTTTATTGCTATCTACTGAAAGAATATATTTCAGAAAGTTTAGTATTTTCTAGTCTATGATATTAATATCAATATTGTTTATTCAATCAAACGCCACTTTGACTTATCAATATGTGAGAGTTTGTACGTAACTCAAGTTCATGATATCTTGGGTGGTAGTAATTGAATAACATGAAGGTATTGGAATATTATTTCATAGAATTCGCGTGCCCAGTGTGGTATGATTAAATCCCTAAAAGGGTGATCCCCAATGAGGTGTTTGAAAGAGGAATTTATTATTCAGAAATAAAGTTTCAAACTAGAAAAACTCTTTGGAGTTAATTCCACGAATAATAAATAAAGTTTCAAACTAGAAAAACTCTTTGGAGAATTAATTTAATTCTAGTCACATAGCAGACAAAAGAATTAAATTGATGGATCAAGATAATCTTAAACGCGGGAAATATTATAAAATAAAATGGACCCAAGTTATTTGTAATTTGGTGATTTAAGTGGGAGTGCAATATTATTCTTTAGTGGAATAAAATAATATTCCATTGATAATATATTAAATCATGGGTCATTTGATTTAATTAGTAATTTATCTAATGGGTGAGCCCAACACTTAAGTCATTCCATGGATCCCCTTACTAGCCCAATAAGGTCCACTATAAATAATGAATGAAAGGGAAACCCTAGCACACAATCCTAGACACACTAAACCCTAACCCTAGCCGCCAAAATCGGCGTCTCCTCTCTCTCTCACTTGGTCTCGATTTTCGTGCCTAGCACGTGGGAGAATTAGGGTTTTGATTATTGTTCTTGATCTATCCTAATTCATAGGATTAGATCTAGACAATTTGGTGTTTGAATTGGGTTCCCCTAGATCCATTCAAAGTTATTTAATTGGTTTTCTAAGATCCGCCCACACGGATGGAGAATCAAGGACGAGGGAATAGTACGGAAGATTCGTGGTCGATAAACCAAGGATCTCCGGGTGGTGCAGCTAGCAACGTCAATCCAATGATGGATTATGAGGTAACAATCGAATCTACATCGAATATGCATGATTATGTGTTTATTTGATGTTATATCTATAGATCTATGTAAATTGCATGAAATTGGAGTCGAATGCATAATCACCTAAATAGATCCGTTCTAGGACCTGTTTGGTTTCCGTGTCTTCCGCTGCGGTAGTCCCAACAACTGGTATCAGAGCCTTTTTTTTAGGCTCTGATTATGTATTTGATTAATTGAATTTTTCGAAAATTATAGTGTTAAAACTTGGGATTTTCGAAAATAATGCAATGTGTGTTGGATCTATGTTTTTCTTGATTTTATTTTTGGATCTATGATATGATGTTCTAGATCGATGAAAGAATATTATGAATCTTGAATTTTATTCAAGTTTTTCACAAAAATATTCTAGATCTATGATGAACATCATTAGATCTATATATTCTAAGTAATATGTACTAGATTATATGTTTGATGATTACATATATGTATGTGTTTAAGTGAATATATGTTTTTGAATCAAGAAATAAAGTGGTCCATGATTGAATACTTGGATCGATGAAAGAATATTATGAATCTCTAATTTTATTTGAGTTTTTCACAAGAATATTCTAGATCTATAGTTTTATGTTCTTAATATGCTAGATCTATTTAAATTGCTAAATGCTAGATGTTTAAATATGCATATTTGATATGAACATAAAAGATTGTTACAAATTAAGAAACGATTAATTAAGATTTAAGATCGCGGTCAAGCGTAGCGACCGCGATGAATCGAGTTAATTAAAAAAAAAAAAAAAAAAAATTTGAACTCGGGTTTCGAAAACCCTAGCTTCACGCCGACCGGGGATCGCGACGGAGGCGGAGCTCGGGGCGGCGGCCGGCGATGGTCGTCGACTAGAGGGAGCTCCAGTCCAGTGGGAGAGGCGGCAGACGGCGAGCAGGCGGCGGAGCTGTCGGAGGTTCCAGTTGGCGGTCGACGCCGGAGCAGTTCCCGACGGGCCAGAGGCGGCGGCGGTGGCCAGACGCGGCAGCGGCGGCTGCTGCGAGGCAGTGGTGGCCCAAACCCTAATTAGGGTTTGGATTGCGCCGTCTCGTCGTCTCGTTTTGGTTTTCGTGTTTACATTTCGTTTCTTAACACGCAAGCTATTTATAATTGTGGTTTAAAATCCTAAACCTAGAATAATTAAAATATCTTGTGGTAATTAGAATGTTTTTGCAATTAAGTCAAATAATTGCCAATTGATTAATTAGGTCAAATAAGTTGATTTAATTTGTTAATTAGTTGATTTTGATGGATTCTTTCCATCTAGATAATATCATGGTAATTAACATAAGGAAATTCAATATTTGATTGATCTAATTTTTGGCTTTTCCTTAATTGGATGGATTTTTAAAGAATATTCTCTTAATATGCTTTCATGTTTTAATTTTAAAGTTTAATTGAAAATTGTCTATATTTTATTTGGTGTGTTATGGAATTATTTCCTAGATATATACCTAAGGAAAAGACATGAGTTTTTCAATTGTTTTAAACCTTGAATACTTCGAAAATTACATAAGTAATAATTGGATGGATTTTAATTGGAATCCTATTCCTAGTTTGAATTTTGTCTTTAATATGATGTAGGTGAATTTTATTTCATCTAGATAACATCGGTTTAATTAAAGAAGTGAAAAATTCATTTGGCATTAACATGCTACTTAAATCCTAAATTATTAAAGTGTTAAATGATTAATTGGATTTTAATTGGAATTCAATTCCTAGTTTAATTTGAATTTTATCTTTAATTTTGATGAAGGTGAATTTGTTTCATCTAGATAACATCAAATGTGATTTAAAGGTATGAAAATTCATAGAGCATTAATTTTGCTATTAAAATCCTTAATTATTTATTAAGTTGAATTTTGTCTTTAATTTTGATGAAGGTGAATTTTATTTCATCTATAAAACATCATTTTGAATTAAAGATGTAATAAGATTCTTCTTGTCATGTGATTTTATGAAAGCTATGAGAAATTTTAATTCTCGAATTTAATTGGTGTGTTTTAAATGGATTTAGTCTTAATTGGATAAATGCAGATTTATGTATCCAAGTGGGCATTTTAAATTAAGACTTAGCTAATCTTTTATGATATACACCTAGACATTAATTTTAGGATAAGGATGGATTAATTCTATCTAAGTAAATCCTAATAATATTAAAAGGTAATTCTAATAATCAAGATACGTTATTTTAACTAATAATGTATGATTGTTTAAGATTGGACTTAATGTCTAGATAATCTTGTTTATGTGGAGATAGAATTTTAATTCTATCTATTTATTTTAGATGCTTAATGAAATGATCAAGTTTCGTCATTATGTTTATGTGAACCTTATGTAAATGTGTTTACATGTTTTATTGATGAATGATGGATATTTAATTTGAGTTATGATTTTATTTGTTAAAATCTAGTTTAACTCGTGCATCGCCTATGTACTTATTGCCTTGCATGCATAGCTAGTACATGTTTAATTATTCTTTGAATGTGGATACCTGCCTTATCTGCTTAAGTGATAATTAAACTATTAAAACCACCAATAAGAAAATATGAAGCGATAATTACAACACGTTTGTATATGGCCTCCATAAAATTGGTCTTGGTGCGAAGTAGTGACCGGCCTGTCTTTACGGGAGGAACATTACCAGTTCGTAAGTTTTGACTTCTCTAGATAAAGGTTATTAAAATCGTAAAATTAGTTTTTCAGTAATATCGCGACTAGTCTTTACCGGAGCAATATTGCTGCGAAATTCTAAGGATTGTATTTTAATAATGCTTAGAGGGAGCTATAGGAGGAGGTGCTTGTCCGGTTCGACCTTAATTTAGAGGAGTTCACGCACAAGTAAAGAATCCTTAGTGCTTAATTTTATGGTTATACGCTTTAGCATTGTTAGTCAGCCATGCCATTCTTATGGTCTCTGTACTATCTGTCGACATTGTGGCCAGTAAAAATAATGAATTTCTTGCATGAATAAGACTCGGCTTCCTAGTAGAAGAACGTTTGTGCTTGATTTTTGTGGATGTAAAATTGATGAATTGTTTTGTGGTTATTTGCAATTCCTTGAAATTTTACATGTTTATATTATTGGTTTTTATTCTCAGCTTGAACGAAAGATGTTTACTACTTGGGAAGTTTATAGTGCGATCCTTAAATCGAAGGAACGCGATTCTGATTCTTATTTGGATTGGAAAAGGAGACTTGACATTGATCAATTGGCTAGTGATTTGAGGTTGGTCCTCACTAAGGATCGCCCCTCTGCTTATTACATATCAAACAAGGAAAAGGATGCTTGTGATCAATGGGATACCGCGAGCGGTCATGTCAAGAAGTTTTTGTTGGCCTCGGTCGGCAATGCTCTTGGCAAGGTTGACAAGCCCGACAGGTCATTGATTGAAGAACCTAAATGGTTTGATGAAATGTCCACCAAGTGTCTCATGAGATCGGTGGTGAACATTTTGAGGAGAACGGTCTTGAAGGAGAACCAAAACATTAATGACTATGTCGTGGAAATGGTTGATGGTTTTGATAGGCTCGAGGAGTTGGGTGGGAAAATAGGCCTAGAAACCCAACAACTCATGATTCTCGACGGACTTCCAAAGAACTATGAGAAAGTAAAGAAAGAGATAATGGACAATCTTTGGCCAACATCTCTTCTAGTACTCTCTAGCAAGCTCATTGAGGCACAAGTCCAGATAAGGAAGATGGAGGGTGGGATGTGATGCACTTTTTATTTGCACTATAAATACCTGCAAGTATACAGAGTAGGTATAGTATAGCAAAAGGTTAGTACCGGGTATCGAACACGGGGAAGATGTACACAAAGTGTCTATCTTCTACTAGAACTCAATTACTATCTGGAGAAACAAGAATTTTCGGAAACTTTTGAAAACAGTAAATATTAAAAACAGTAAACAACTAAATGCAAGCAAATCACGCAGAGAAAAGTATAGAGATAAGGGGAATTCCAGGGATGTGCTTTCACTTTTATGGTTATACAAATTCCAAACTACAATACCCTAGCACAGTTAATACTTTGAAAGGACGAGTCACCTAGCTTATGCTCATGCGATACAAACGTTGATTACTAACATTAGGGTTGTCAATCCTAACACGTAACTCCAAAAAGCTCCTAAGACCCTTGAAAAGTCCTCACTCTCAATTAACAGTGCCGTTTTAAAGGAAGCTAACTGTAGTGTCTACTAAGTGGATCTAACTCGCTAGAACTCTGTCACATTTATGAAGCAAGTTGTATTGAATCATACATAATTGTGTCACTCAATTATGAAGCATCATGATTAACTTAGGGAAGAAACAAAGTAAAAACAAAACGGATATTAAATAGAAAACGGAATTGTATAACCAAAGTTGCTACTAACACATCCCTAGAATCCTATGAGTTTAGTTACACATGACTGAATAAACTAAAAACATAGATTGAAGGGAAAACAATTTGAACATAAAACTAAAGCAAATAAAACCCGTAGGTTGAATCCTTGTCGTTCTTGATGTTCTTGAAATCCTTCTCCAACTCCTTGCACAATTGAAGTACTCTAGCTTTTGATCTCTATGAATGTTGCAAGTAGTCACTCTCTTTCTCTATGAATGTGTTCTTGTTGTGTGTAAACTCTTTTTGATGAAGCTTGAGGTCCTATTTATAGGGGAAGATTATTCCTCATCATAGAAGGAAAAGATCTTCAAAGTTTGGTAAATCTTGGAGCAAATCTAGGGCTGGTCGGATTCGCCGCCTTTCTCCGGCGGGCCGCCGCACCTTGGCCGGCGGTCGCCGCGTTGGAGTCCAGAGACTCTGACCCTTCGGTGGCGGACCGCCACATGTCCTCCGGCGGTCGCCGGGCGAGACTCTTCTCCTAGCGTAAATTTCCGAGGCGGGCCACCACATAGCTCTGACCGCCGGGCGCCGGCGGTCGCCGTACAACTTCGCGGCGGTCGCTGGTCGCCGTCTGACTCCAGATTTCCAGACTATGCGTTTTTACTCCCCTTTTCGGCTCAAATATGCACATTTCTCACAAAACACGTCAAAATACCAAAATGTATAGAATATGCAAATAATGGACATGTAGAGTGATTTTGATAACAAAAACGGACCAAATAATGGCCTTAAAACAGTACAAAATCCGGGCTTATCAACTCCCCCAAACTTACATTTTTGTTTGTCCTCGAACAAAACACTAAAGACACAAGAATAGACGCACGGAATGCACAAGGACTAGACGTCATAATTGCCTCAAAAGATGAAAGAATAGATTAAGCATGGATTAACACAATCAAATCAAGCAAGGCTTAATAGTGCACTTTCATTACTAACTCGTGGAACACCTTGAATTCAAGCACTCACATGTGTCAAACTTCCAAAGATGGGAAGTGTTCTTTCTCTCACTCTCAAAGTGTATAAAGGTAAAGTGTAAATCACTCAAATCATGCATCATGCAAAGTTTACCATAGGCTTGCTCAAAGTCTAATCCCTCCTCTACTCAATATGATTAAGCATCAAAAGTCCGAAAGGTCTTTCTTTTCGGTTGTAACGTAGGCTCTTTGGTAGGTGAGGAATATTTGGCTAAAAAGTGACTCAAATATAAAAATATCCCAAGTAGAGTTAAGATGACTCCACTTTTCTAAAACTTAAGGCACTTCTAACACTTTATTTTTCTCCTTCAATTTACTTTCAATCCTTTGATTTTATTTTCTTTTCACAACCTTTCACACATTTTTTTTTTCTTTTTTTTTTTTTACACATCCTTTCTTTTTTTTTCCTAAGATCAAGCACATATTTGGAATTTTTCTCAATTTCACAACTTGTACTTTCTTAATATTAAGCACACTACTTTTTATACTTTCCTCCTTATCTCTCCAATTCCTTTACAAAAGAAGATAACAAAAACTATACTAACCCAAGGAATTGTCCCCCCATTTATTTTGGCTTCCAAAGAAAAGGCTCAAAGGCTCAAAATTGGCTCCAAAGGAAAAATTTGAGAGGGTCGAAAATTTTGGATATAAAAGTAGCTAAGAAAAGACGGCCTAACATCCTCCTAAATCAACTTAAACACTATGTAAACTTAGGCAGACTAGGAGCAAATTCTAGAAACATATACATGCATACAGATAAATCACACAAGAAAGAATTTAAGGCTCAAATCTCACAAGGTAAAAGCACGATTCAAGGCGAACAAGCAATTCACTAATTATGCACCTTTTCACCCAACCATCATATCAAAACGTTAAGCCACACTTAAACATAGATGGAATATAATATCATTGGCAACTCGGTCTAATGTGTCCCTAAGCATGCGTGTTTCTAAGTTCTTCATGTTATGTTCATGACATGGATTCAAGAAAACATTTTTAGAACACAAAAATCTCCTACGGGTTTTTGGAAAATTAAAGAAAAAACAAACTAACAACAAAAAGAAAACCCTAAACTCACGGTCCACCACTTCATCCCCCCAAACTTATTTACAACAAAGTGTAAAATAAGTTTGTAGAGTCGGTAGGGACGTGAGTATACTACTGAAAACAAAAACGTACCCTGAAAAATTTCGCGTAGAGGTTGAGCGGGGCGAAAATTCGAAGAATTTTGAAAAATCGCGCTGGAAAATTGTGCCCAGGTGGCGGTCCGCCGCAGCTGTTCGGCGGTCGCCGCACGTCAAAGATGCTTTCCAGCGTTCAGGTGGCGGACCGCCGCAGAGCTTGCGGCGGTCGCCACGGAGAGGTCAGAACCTGCGAAAATCTTTGCAAAGCACAAAATTAAACCAAAACCAAAAATACTTAAAATTAAAGCAAAAATTGTTAAAACAAGGAAATAAATCGTCTCAAAAATATCCAAAAACATGGTACAAATGCTCATTTAAAGTCATCGAGCTTGACTTCTTCAATCTTGAGGAGGTGGAGGGAAACGGGCGCTAAGATCCTCGAAAGCTCCAACGAGGTACGTGATATCACTCCTCATTGTCTCTCGTTCCTCTCTAGCTTCGGCGGCCATCCTTCGGAGCTCTTCATATTGTTGACGCCGATGAACGTCTTCCAAACGTTGTTGCTCCCAAAATTCTTGCTCCGCCGTGCGCCAATCGCCTTGAGCCGTCCACCCTTGGCGGTTGTAGGCATTCTCCGCTTGTTGCTCCGCCCATCGATTGTCCCAAGCGTTGGACATGTTTTGCATATAGGAGAAAATTTCTCCTAATTGGGCGGAGGTGTTGACTTGAAACTCCTCTTCCGGATTTGGCCTCCCGCGGCGGCAGTTCGCTCTTGTCCGGCGGCGATGTCCTTCCACTTCCTCTTCTTCTTCTTCCTCTTCTCGTCGTGGTTGGGATTGCGGTGGTGGCGGTGCTTCACTCCTTTGAGCTTGTGAATGCTCCGCGCCTTCTTCATAGTTATCAATGGCATCAAATGCGGAATCCTCATCGGGCTCAAATTGAGGAATGCGAGAGGGAATGTTCCTCTTTCTAAATTCCCCATTGACGGGGTTAGCCTCGATAGCTCTCCGGTGGGCGGGTGTGTCGAGCTTCCAATTGGCTTGGTTTGCCCAAACAGCGACCTTGGTCAATTGCGGGAGTGGAACGGGAAAGTGATCCCCCGCTACTTGCATAAAATACCCTTGACCCCAATGATCGGTCTTCAAAAGCCCCACCGAAAATAGCACCTCATAAGTGATCAACTTTTCTCCACCATCCTCCGTCATACCGGCAAAAGAGACCCCCAAATGTTCGCCAATTGCCGTAATCAATCCCCCACAACAAATGACGCCCCCGTCTTTCTTCGTGATCCTATCCACATAGTAAGTAAAGAGGGTCCCATAATCGATTCCCTTCTTGTTGAGTAGGCACCACATCACGTTGAGCTCCGTTTGGGAGACACTTCCCCCATCGATACGAGCAAACATAAGCTGAGTCATAGCACGATGGAGGTACCTCAAGACGGGGTTGCGAATTGATGAAGACTTGGCATAGCCCGCTGCATGCTCTTGCTCATTTGTCATCGCCCCCCAAACCTCGGAAAATTCATATTCATTTGTCCTCTTCGGGGTTGGGGTCGAAGCAATGGAAGATCCCACTAAGCTCTTCCATGGTGAGCGAGTGCCAACGGTTCCCTAGGCGGAAATCGATGCTAAGTGGAAAATTTTGGCGGCGATCCTTAGTAACCTTTAGCGAGCTGAGGAACTCGAGAGTATACTTTCGAAACGATGGCCACTTCCTTTGGAACATGTAGACGAGGCCATTCCCATCACCCACGTCGCACAACTTCCAAAAATCCTCCATGATCCCCAAAGTTTGGAGAGGGAAATCGTGGGGATATCTAGAAGGTGCCGTTTCTCGGGCCGACACTTTCTTCCACATAGCCTTTTGCTCTTCCGTGGCAAGACTAATGCCAAAGTTCTTTGCATTCTCCGGTTTCCCTTTTGATCCCATTATCCTACAAAAGAAATTACACTCTTAAAAGAGCATCAACAAGTAGGAGATCAAAAGTTCCCCCAAACTTGCATTCAACCAAGTAAAAATCAAGAGATAAGAACTTATATGCAAGCTTGGGTAAAATAGCATCCCAATTTTTAGCATAATAACATTTTAAGCAAAAATAACCAAATTAGGACACAAAAAATCATCCCCCAACGTGAATTCATCCCCCATGCAGAGACGTATCAACCAAATATCCATAAAAACCAACAATCTCTACAAAATCACAAATATTGCAATTCATGGAAGTAATAATAGCCTCACAATGCTATGAACATGATTGCTACTTTTAAACTCTAAAAACCAAGAGAGAATCATCATTCACAACTTAATAATCACCAACCAAGCAAATTTTAAACCATAGAATTCAAAAATTCATACACATAATCATCCCCCATCATGAATTAAGAGATTCTACCGAACAATTCACCCAAAATAAAGCACAATCCATGGAAGAAGTAAAGAAAAACCCAGAAATTGAGTTAGGATTCATACCTTTTTGTGGAGAGAATTTGTAGAAGAAGTGCTCTAGACTTTGAGAGAATTGAGAGAATGATAGTGTGGGTGTGTGAATTTGGTGATTTATATAGGTGGGGGTTGTGTGCAAGGAAGGAATTTGAGAAGGAATGTGAAAAGGAATGGAAAACATACCTTTTATGGTGGAAATCCCGTCTCTGGACTGCGTGTGGCGACTGCCGTGGCTCTCGTGGCGGGCCGCCACACGGGCCTTCGTAAACAGCAATCCTGGCGGGCCGCCGCGGCCCGTGCAGCGGTTACTCTGGCCCGCCCTAAGCCTGCCCTAGGCCCGATCCTTCCTGCCCATGTTAACACACGTGTGGCGACCGCCGTGCTTTAAGTGCGGCGACCGCCACCAATTTTTTTTTTTTTTTTTTAACAGAACGTAAAAAAAAAACGAGAAAATAAAAAAAGTAAAAGAAAATTGGGTTGCCTCCCAATAAGCGTTTTTGTTAAAGTTGTTAGCTCGACTTGAAGTGGCCCACTAGTTGGGCGGATCAATAACTCGAGTGTTGAAAATTGGCATAGGGAGCAATTTGGTCCCTAGCTTCTTCCACCACTTGTACTTCCCCTCTTTCGTTTTGATGACGTATATCTCGGGGTCCTCTTTGGGTGTTTTCTTTCTCTTCTGTTTCTTCTTCTGTGGAGCAGATGTAGAAGAATTAGCATCACCCTTTTTAGAAGAGTGTCTTACCTCTTTGACAATGTAGATAGTGGAGGTAGAAGGATCCTCCGCTTCAAAGGGATCTTTGGACTTGGTCAAGTCGGTAGTCATGACTGCTCTGCACTGTTGTTCCATTTTTGCCCGCTTTGCCTCCTCAAACTTTAGCATCTCGCTCTCGATCTTATAGGTGGATTGACCATGATTATCACTGATTGTGATCTCGCCACGACCTACATCAATCAAAGCTTTGCAAGTGGCAAGAAAATCTCTCCCTAAGATTAGAGGGACGTTCTTGTCTACTTTCATGTCAAGCACAATAAAGTCGGCAGGAAAAATAAAATCATCAACTTTAACTAAGACATCCTCAATCATACCTACAGTCTTGATGGACGAGTTATCGGCCAACCTGAGTGTTACATCTGAAGATTTGAGTGGCCCGATGTTGAGCTTTTCGTAGTACTTCAGTGGCATGAGATTGATGGACGATCCTAAGTCGCACAGTGCTTTGTCAACCTTCCCTTCTCCAATTTGGCACCTAATGATGAACTGGCCCGGATCTCTTTGCTTCACTGCCCTTTCCTTTTGGATGATCTCGCTGCAATGATGCGGTAGCTTAAGGTCGGCTTTAGTCGGCTTTTTTTTCCTCATTACCGCCTCCCTTAGTAGCTTCGCATACTTTGGTATCTTCTGCAACGATTCAACAAGTGGAATGTTAGTATGGACTTTGCAAAACATGTTAAGGAATTGCTTGAACTGCTCTTCAAGCTTGAACTTCCTCTTTGGCTGAAAAGGGAGTACAATCCCGTTGTGCCGCACAAGCTCCTGCTTAGTGGACGATTCTGCCTTCTCAGTGGCGGGCCGCTGCGGGGTGTGCGGCGGTCCGCCGGCGACTGGGCAGTCCTGCGTGGTTGACTCTGCCGTCTCAGTGGCGGGCCGCTGCGGGGTGTTCGGCTGTCCGCCGGCGACTGGGCAGTCCCCAGATTTCTGCTTTGCCACCCACTTCTTGTTAATATCATCCACTCTTGCTGCTGCCTTTGCTCTATCCTCATCTAACTTCTTCTGAATTTGCTCCATTTGAGTGGTAATATTGGTTACAGCTGCCGAGATTGTGTTCATTCCTTGCTCGAGGTTGTTTATCCTTGCTTCGACCACTCCGATCTTGGTGTCATTAATCTTCCTATCTTGCGTAATTACCTCCAAAATCTTCGTGATTCCTTGTTCATACTTGTCTTCCTTCTTCATCGGCTCAACCACTCCTCCTTTGCTAACATTAAATCCTGCAGGGGGTTGCAAGTAATTATTGTTAGAATAAGAAAGATTTGGGTGCGGACGGTTCCCATTATAATTATTGAAATTACCGCCCCCCTGATTAGGGCGATAATTGTTATTGTAGTTTCTGGGACCGCCTCCTTGCACGTAGTTGATTTCTTCCACAGTTGATATGGCAGTTTCGGGTGCCTTGACCGCCACTATGGAAGTTGCCGGAATTGGATCTTCCTTCCTCGAGATGTCCATTTGATCAATCCTGACTCTAAGTTCTGCTAACTCCTTAGCAAAAGAACTTTCTTCGGCCTCTTCTATGGCTGCTACTCTTCTCGTGGCATGCCTTTCCTTCGACCACCCCCGACTGTTGGTGGCGAACTCCTCGATCACCGCCATGGCATCCTCTCCTATCTTTCTTAGAAATCCTCCATTTGCCCCTGAATCAAGCATAGCACATATTTTCTCATTAAATCCATTATAGAGGATTTCTACCTGATGGTCTATGGAAAAACCATGGTTTGGGCACTTTCGAAGAAGAGCTTTGAAACGAGCAAATGCCTCATAGAGGGGCTCGTCATGGCCTTGTGTGAACTGAAAGATCTCACTTTTGAGCTTCAAAATAGTGCCTGGCGGGTAGTATTTGTCGAGGAAGGTAGCTACGATGTCCTTCCATGTGGAGACCTTTTCTGGTGGCATACACTCAAACCACTCCTTAGCAGAATCAATCAATGAGAATGGAAAAAGTCTTACCCGTATGGCATCGTCGTCGACACCATTTAATTTAAGAGTGTTTGCGATTTCCACGAATTTGGAGAGATGGCGGTTAGCGTCTTCAGTCGCCCTACCTGCAAAAGGAGTTTGCTCGACCCTTTGGATAAGGGGCATGCGTAACTCAAAATTGTTAGCATCAATACGAGGGCCGTTAGGAAAAGTGATCATATTCCCATGATTGAACATGTTCATCACAGGTAATGTTTCTCTGTTCTTCTTTTCCATGGCTTCTCGGGCTGCTCTCTCCGCATCTCTCTCATCCATCAGCAACTTCACCATTTCCTGCAGCTTCTCAATATCTGTTCGGTCACCCATTGTTCCTGATCCTTTTTCACTTCTTATTATTCTACGAGTTCTTTCAAGTTCTAAATCAAGCGGCTCTAAGATGTACTTCCCAGAACGCATTCGCATACAAAACCTGCAAGACTCGAAAACAAAAAAAAATTAAAACAAAAAGCAATAAAAATCCAAAGTAGTAAAATTATCGTTTGAAGATATCACTCCAAAGTGAATTGTCTTCCCCGGCAACGGCGCCAAAAACTTGATGCACTTTTTATTTGCACTATAAATACCTGCAAGTATACAGAGTAGGTATAGTATAGCAAAAGGTTAGTACCGGGTATCGAACACGGGGAAGATGTACACAAAGTGTCTATCTTCTACTAGAACTCAGTTACTATCTGGAGAAACAAGAATTTTTGGAAACTTTTGAAAACAGTAAATATTAAAAACAGTAAACAACTAAATGCAAGCAAATCACGGAGAGAAAAGTATAGAGATTAGGGTTGTCAATCCTAACACGTAACTCCAAAAAGCTCCTAAGACCCTTGAAAAGTCCTCACTCTCAATTAACAGTGCCGTTTTAAAGAAAGCTAACTGTAGCGTCTACTAAGTGGATCTAACTCGCTAGAACTCTGTCACAGTTATGAAGCAAGTTGTATTGAATCATACATAATTGTGTCACTCAATTATGAAGCATCATGATTAACTTAGGGAAGAAACAAAGTAAAAACAAAACAAATATTAAATAGAAAACGGAATTGTATAACCAAAGTTGCTACTAACACATCCCTAGAATCCTATGAGTTTAGTTACACATGACTGAATAAACTAAAAACATAGATTGAAGGGAAAACAATTTGAACATAAAACTAAAGCAAATAAAACCCGTAGGTTGAATCCTTGTCGTTCTTGATGTTCTTGAAATCCTTCTCCAACTCCTTGCACAATTGAAGTACTCTAGCTTTTGATCTCTATGAATGTTGCAAGTAGTCACTCTCTTTCTCTATGAATGTGTTCTTGTTGTGTGTAAACTCTTTTTGATGAAGCTTGAGGTCCTATTTATAGGGGAAGATTATTCCTCATCATAGAAGGAAAAGATCTTCAATGTTTGGTAAATATTGGAGCAAATCTAGGGCTGGTCGGATTCGCCGCCTTTCTCCGGCGGGCCGCCGCACCTTGGTCGGCGGTCGCCGCGTTGGAGTCCAGAGACTCTGACCCTTCGGTGGCGGACTGCCACATGTCCTCCGGCGGTCGCCGGGCGAGACTCTTCTCCTAGCGTAAATTTCCGAGGCGGGCCGCCACATAGCTCTGACCGCCGGGCGCCGGCGGTCGCCGTACAACTTCGCGGCGGTCGCTGGTCGCCGTCTAACTCCAGATTTCCGGACTATGCGTTTTTACTCCCCTTTTCGGCTCAAATATGCACATTTCTCACAAAACACGTCAAAATACCAAAATGTATAGAATATGCAAATAATGGACATGTAGAGTGATTTTGATAACAAAAACGGACCAAATAATGGCCTTAAAACAGTGCAAAATCCGGGCGTATCAGGATGGTCAATAACTCCACTGACCTAAGACGCAAGTCTGACATGGCAGAGAGTTCAAGCCAACCCAATGTGATTAGGAGGAAGACATGATCTTGATCTAGCTATGACATTCATGTCTTATTTTGCTTTATTTACATTGTTGAATTTTAAGAGTTTTTGATATTGTTTGATTTTGATATCATATGGATTATTGATATGGAATTTTATTCCTAGTTTATCAATTGTGTTTTTGGATTATTGATGTCATTTTATAATGCTTGCATTATTAGATAAATGAAGTTTTGATTATCCAATTATTTATGACATCAAATGTAACATGGTTAATATCAAAATGTTTACTTGTGATTAAATTTGTTGATTCAATTATTATGAAGTTTTCTTCTAGAAATATTGATTATTAAGTTTCTTTAATCCTTAAATCTTTTGAACCATTATTTTGTTGATGAGTCAATAGAACATTAATGTTCGACATGGATTCAATACAAAATAAAATGATCTTATGATCGCGTTTGTTCAAATAAAGGTGTAAGAAAAATAATCACAATAATTGATTACAAGGCAAGTAAATTAAATTCAACTAGAAACAAGATTAGTATTTATTATAAATACTAGAAATTCTTGTATAGTAAATATAGTGTGCACATTAAATTTGTTTTATTGTTCCAAGCCAAGAGTTAACTATTTAAATAGTTGATATTTTATTTATTTTGTTGTGAAAGTGATAATTAAAATAGTGGGAGCTTTTCTTAAATGAATGATTAAATTCTAAGTGTTTAATAAGAGCTTCATAGCTCATTTTATTAAACTATGATGAATTTAACTCCAAGCACTATTTAAATTGTTTTAATAGTCTTAAAGAATATTGAGACTAGTATTTTTCTACTTTTAAAAGTGGGAGCTAAATTTTGTCTCATAGAATATTCATAAATGGAATTAAAGTAATGTTTGATAGAGTTAAAAGGGTTCACACCCTAGAATGAAAGAAGTGATGAATTGCACACTTTCTAAGACTCTAATAACATTAAAAGACATTTCCAAGTTAGCTATTAAAATTAGAATTACTTTTGGATTTCCAAAGAAAGTATTTCTAAAGATCACAACAAATGGCTAAATAAATGAACTCTTGGAATTTATGACTATAAAACAAAGAATGCAATCATTCGGTTTTATTTTGTCATAAGGACTAATTTCCAATTAGTCATTGTGATGAAGTAATTATGTTTATGCATAAATTTACATCACAAGTTATATAGCAAGGATAATACCAAAATTGGTATTATATAATTAAAGTTTTTGGAATCATATTCGACATGATTAGAACTTTATATTTGCTATAAGTATTCTACTTTAATTAGTAGAAATTTAGAAGGATCAAAATAGTGGATTTTGATAGAGGAATATGTATAAGTGCACTTGAGAAAGGCACATAAAATTATTCCACTGGATCAAAGGGCCTAGAAATATTTTGATCAAATTATCGTGCTCCTTAGCAAGAACTAAGGTTATAAATTACAAGTATATTTTCATTTTATGTACTCTAGAAAACTATGTTGGTAGATTCTTTTAAAGAATTATAGCTTTGAGTACATAGTGGCCAAAGCCTGCTTTGAGTATAAGTGGGAGAAAATGTGTGTGAATGTGTAGCACAAGGCCAATAAAGCGGTTGGTATACTCGAAAGCATTCTTTGAGTATAAGTGGGAGATTGTTGGGGTTTGTATACTAAAAGATGCTTCGAGCGTACATGCCTTTGTACAGTCAGCTTGTGCATGTATACGAGAAACGCCACATCCACTTGTTTACCTATTTATGAGAATAAATAATATAATATAAATGGTTTATTATTAAAATATGATAAACAAGTCTAAGGCTTTTTACTAAGAAGGTCAAGTAGGGAAATTCGATGAATCTCCTCATGAGTTTTCCAGTAGGGGACTTGGCCAGATCTAGTAAGAAGAAAAACGTATTCACAACCTAGATAGGCTTTGGCTACCTATTGGAACGGTTGCGGTGTTTGTGATAATTCTCTCTTACCTAAGATGAGATTAGTAACACCGGTGTGGTAAAGCACTGAAAGGATCTAATCCGAAATGTATTCTTTATTGCTATCCACTGAAAGAATATATTTCAGAAAGTTTAGTATTTTCTAGTCTATGATATTAATATCAATATTGTTTATTCAATCAAACGCCACTTTGACTTATCAATATGTGAGAGTTTGTACGTAACTCAAGTTCATGATATCTTGGGTGGTAGTAATTGAATAACATGAAGGTATTGGAATATTATTTCATAGAATTCGCGTGCCCAGTGTGGTATGATTAAATCCCTAAAAGGGTGATCCCCAATGAGGTGTTTGAAAGAGGAATTTATTATTCAAAAATCTGCGCAGTTGGAATTTATTCCACGAATAATAAATAAAGTTTCAAACTAGAAAAACTCTTTGGAGAATTAATTTAATTCTAGTCACATAGCAGACAAAAGAATTAAATTGATGGATCAAGATAATCTTAAACGCGGAAAATATTATAAAATAAAATGGACCCAAGTTATTTGTAATTTGGTGATTTAAGTGGGAGTGCAATATTATTCTTTAGTAGAATAAAATAATATTCCATTGATAATATATTAAATCATGGGTCATTTGATTTAATTAGTAATTTATCTAATGGGTGAGCTCAACACTTAAGTCATTCCATGGATCCCCTTACTAGCCCAATAAGGTCCACTATAAATAATGAATGAAAGGGAAACCCTAGCACACAATCCTAGACACACTAAACCCTAACCCTAGCCGCCAAAATCGGCGCCTCCTCTCTCTCTCACTTGGTCTCGATTTTCGTGCCTAGCACGTGGGAGAATTAGGGTTTTGATTATTGTTCTTGATCTATCCTAATTCATAGGATTAGATCTAGACAATTTGGTGTTTGTATTGGGTTTCCCTAGATCCATTCAAAGTTATTTAATTGGTTTTCTAAGATCCGCCCACACGGATGGAGAATCAAGGACGAGGGAATAGTACGGAAGATTCGTGGTCGATAAACCAAGGATCTCCGGGTGGTGCAGCTAGCAACGTCAATCCAATGATGGATTATGAGGTAACAATCGAATCTACATCGAATATGCATGATTATGTGTTTATTTGATGTTATATCTATAGATCTATGTAAATTGCATGAAATTGGAGTCGAATGCATAATCACCTAAATAGATCCGTTCTAGGACCTGTTTGGTTTCCGTGTCTTCCGCTGCGGTAGTCCCAACACCAGTTTGTTTGTTGACAAGTCCAACGATTCAAGATCACTCAAGTTTCCAAGAGTTGAAGGTATATGTCCTGCGAGACTATTGTGTGATAGGTTCAAATATTTGAGAATCTTAAGATTACCTATGGAATGTGGAATACGACCAGAAAATCTATTGGAGGACAGATCAATTGTTGTGAAGGTATCAAGTAGCATATTCAACAACTGATCCTGACCTTTCAATGTGACTATCATATCCACAAAACTTAGATAATAGCCATTGTCGTCGTCATATTTTTCCTCTCTTTGCTTTTTCTCTATCATTGCTCTGAAATTCTTGAAATATCTTTCAGGTAGAGAGCCTACAAATGCATTATGGGATATATCTAGAACTTGTAACATAGGAAATGGAGGTTTCATTGGTGAAGGAAGTGATAAGTTGCCATCAAACTTGTTAGACTTCAACACTAGCACTTTAAGCTTGGGAAGGCCTTCCATCCAAAAGGGAAATTCATCTTGTATTCTATTATTTCCAACGTCAAGACCCCTTAGACTTCGGCAATTTACTAAGGAATTAGGTAATCGTCCGTTGAATTTGTTATTACCCAAATTGATGGACAAAAGACTACAATTCTTAGTAAAGGTAGATGGAATGAGGCCACTAAATTGATTTTGGTTTAGATGAAAGATGGTCAAAGATCCGCTGAAGTTCCCAAAGCACTGTGGCAATCTTCCTTCCAAAGTGTTGTTTGAGAGAAGAAGATAATACAGCTGCGACAAGTTGCAGATGGAGGATGGGAGCTCACCATTTAATTTGTTGGAAGAGAGATACAAGCCCATCAGATTTGAAAGATTTCCGATTGTAGATGGAATTGGACCTTCAAACAATTTATTTGAATGATAAAAGAAGGATATAAATCAAATTTATTGTAACAATATGGCGGTTATCTGCGTTAGATATTAACATTTTACCACACAAAATCTAAATGTCAGTTGTCAAGGTGACCAATCTTTCATGAAATTACTCCCGTAAAATCAGAATGTTAAAGTTAGCATCATTTGTTAGGGACCAAAAGGCCACAAACTTAATGTATGATACCAAAAATAATTTTAGAACAAATATAAAGGGACCAAAATTGAACTTTAGTCTATCACTATTCACCCTAATGTATGAACTTTTCAATGTCTGTGTACTAATATATCTAGATTATTCGTGTCAATATTCAGAGTAATGAAATTCCTTGCACATAGGAAATTATTATAACAAAAACTATTATAAAAATGACATATGATGCTATGTATTCTGAGAGTTATAAAAATGCCCAACAAGATTATTTAATGAATGTCAAGTTGCAGAGGAGAATGGGAGCTCACCATTTAATTTGTTGGAAGGGAGCTGCAAGACCAGCAAATTTGAAAGATTTCCAATAATGGATGGTATTGGACCTACAATTAAAGTTAAATAAGCATATAGTAAATAAAAGAAATCTTTACTTTTAAAAACGTAGATGCATAGCATTTTAATAGCATATTTATGAGTACTGGGCTGCATTATTTTGAAACAAGTATTTTAAGTCAAACTGATGATCGTTGCAAACTCTCAATAAAAAGAATAAGAAATCCACTAAGGACATGCCAAGTTGCAAATTAATACTACATTGCATGTGAAATTCACCTGAAAAGTTATTGATAGAAAGGTCCAGCATCTACAAATTTTGTAGGTTTCCTATCTCTGGGGGGATGCTTCCTGAAAACGAGTTATTATAGAGATACAGATACTCGAGGTTTGTGACCAAGCCTATTTCTGATGGAAGTTTCCCACTGAATTCATTGTCTCCAATTGTGTTTAGTTTTCTCCAACTCGTGATGAAAGAGGTCAATATTTCACCAGTCAGGCTATTCTCAGATAATCTCAAATCAGAGAGATTGCCCAGATTTGATAAGGATGGCGGCAATGGCCCCGAGAGTGAGTTACCGGACAAACCCAAGTAGATCAACTTGTTACACAGGCCGAGCTCTCGGGGAATGGAAGAATTGAATTTGTTCATTCGAAGGTAGAGTTCGGAGATTCGTGAGTAGGCCTATAGAAGGAGGGATTTCTCCTATAAATGAATTCTTGTACAGCTCCAGAAGTTGCAGGTTTGGAATAAGGCTTACTGAATCAAGAATTTTGCCAGAGAAGAAGTCGGTGAGGCGAAGATCCTTCAACTTGGAGAGGTTAGTGATATTTGGTGACAGGGGGCCTTGTAACCTGTTGTTGGTGAGGTTAAGATATTCAAGTTTGACCAAATTGGTGAACAATGATTCATGAATTTGGCCTGTGAAGTTGTTTTCAGACAAATCAAGGAAAGTAAGGTTGAGACATGTGGTGATGAAGTGTGGGAATTCCAAGTTGAGTTTATTGAAACAAAGATTAAGGTGAGTGAGGATAGGGAATGTGGGAAATCTAGACCAGTCAGGAGATTTAAAGTGATTTAAGCCCAAATCCAAGAAGCGCACCTTCCTCAGATTGCCAATCTGATATGGGATTTCACCAACCATAAGGTTGTCGGAGAAGCTCAGGTATTGAAGCTCTGTCAAGCGGCCGATCTCTGGTGGAATGGCACCGGAAAACCGATTGGTGGAGAGGTCCAAGAGAGTGAGGCCTGTGAGGTTGCCAAGAGCAGCTGGTATGGAGCCGTTGAGAGCATTCCCTTTGAGGTTGAAAGTGGTGAGATTCAACAATGCAGTGAAATGGCACAGTTCCAATGTCCCTGCAAGGCCTGCAAAGGGGAGATCAATCCCAGAGACAGATCCCTCGTTGTTGCAGCGAATGCCAATCCATCTGCAGTGGTTGCTGATGTTGTTGACGGACCAAAACTCGAGAGAAGAAGAAGATGATAGGCTGGATTTCCATCTCATCAAAGCATTTGCTTCACTTGTGGCTGCTGTTGAAAGACACAAACACAGTGTTAGGAGAGAAAGATATGTAAAAAAAAGGTATGCTGTTTTCATGGCTGATGTTTTTTGTCTATCTATTCTACTTTATTTGCCTATTTATATGCAAACTATGAGATGCCCTTTTACACAAAATTAAAATATTATATTTCAGCAGCAATAAAGAGTAAAAACAATAAACAAAAATAAAAAGTTACGATTAATAAACACGGCAGAGTTTGGCGTGTTGAATGGTTAGAAGATGATAAGAGGAAAACAACTTTTTGAAGAGAAATGATTGAATGGGAAACATAAATGTGAATCACATATTCTTTTCCATGTAATAGTCAAGCTTTTTTATTGGCGATATGACTAAAAGTTGTTTACAAACAATGATTCAAATTTGTGATTTATTCCTATATTACATTTATATTAAGATCACATGAGGTCTAATACTACAAATACTTTATTGAAACCATTTAGTGTTTATGTTCAGATCACATGAGGTCTAATATATTATTACTATATTACATTTATATTTAGAATAAACCATTTATCGTTCATTTTGAGAAGGCATTAGGTGATAAGCTACATGGAAAATAACTTTATAATAACAAATAGACTAAAGTTCAAAATTGGTCGCGTACATTTGCCTAAACAAATTTTTTGGTCCTATACTGTAACATCTGCAATTTTTGGATATTAAAACTTTTTATGAACGCGATATGGTGATCAGTTAAAGGAATTTTCTGAAAATAATATTTACTTTCTCGCGAAGCAAGTAATTAAATATTTTGAGATTTGCACAATATTTGTGGAGCACGATGAGTTATTTTAGTTCTTTATGAACCTAGCGAAATACGAACCTTGTGTAAGTAATCAAGTGGATGTGATGATGAATTATTGTAGTACTTGGCGTAACACCAAGGGACTAATTATTGTTGATTGAGCGAAGGGAAGTGCGTACGTTGATAAAATAGTCATACTTGTGTAGTGTGATTTTTTTGTTCAGAGAAATAATTGCTTCTTGTGGAAATTAATTAAAGTACTCCCTCCGTCCCATAAAAGTTGAGTCGTATTCATTTTTAGTCCGTCCCAACAAAATTGAGTCATTTCCTTTTTTAGCTAAAGACAAAACATCTAATCACTCTTATTTTATTCCATCTACTTTACTCTCTCTTATCTTTCCTACTTTTTTCATCTCTCCTATTTATTTAATATAAATTCTTAATCTCCGTGCCCAAAAGTTTTGTCTCAACTTTTATGGGACGGAGGGAGTAATATACATCCCTCTGTCCACGAAAATTTGTCCCATTTTTCCATTTCTGTCCGTCCACCAAAATTTGTCCCATTTCACTTTTACCATTTTTGGTAGTAAACCTCATATTCCACTAACTCATTCCTACTCACATTTTATTATAAAACTAATATATAAAAGTAGGACCCACAATCCACTAACTTTTTCAACTCACTTTCAATTACATTTCTTAAAACCCGTGTCCGGTCAAATTGGGACGAATTTTCGTGGACGGAGGGAGTAAGTAATAATCAACGTATTTAAATCTGAGGATTAATCTTGAAATTTATATTTGGAATAACACCAAATATTAGTTGGACTGCATTGGGCAATTTAATATTTTTTCGTTGGGAGCGGGAGGGATGTAGCCAGAAATTCTACATAGGCGGCGCAAAAATATACATAAACATATTTTAATACGTTAAAAAAAGACAAAAATAAGGATATTTAAAAAAATTTAAATCATTTTCATTCAATCGGAGTGGTTTCGGTGGTGAAGGGTGGGAGAGAGAGAGAAAGAGAAAGAGAGAGGAGCGAGCGAGTACCGATATTGAAGGAAGGGAGTACTTTTTTGTTGGACTTTTTTTTTTCTTTTGATTTTTTGAGTTAGGCCTCTTTTTTTCATATCACTTTGGGCTCTTTTTGGGCTACTAATTAAATTGGAGGAATAAGATGGGCTGGGATTTTAATTAGTTAGGCTGGAAATAAAAGTTCTTGGGCCAGTTTTATTAAGTCTTTGGGTTGTTTCAGTTAAGTAATAGTGTAACCATATTATATTTTCCCAGTCAAGTCCCATTGTAAAAATGAGTCAAGGTTCTGCAATCAAACTTAATTGTGGAGTGTGATTGGGGCTAAGGCAGAAGGTACAAAGACTATTAACAAGTCTTGTTTAGTGAAACTTTCCATTTTACATAGTATATAGTTTATATATTTAAAGATTTTAGATATAGTTTTTTTTCTTCCTTTTTTAGTACTATTATGTTCGTACCCTCAATTCAAAAAGTCTAGATCTGCCACTGACTGAAACCAGCCACATGTTGTTTAGTCTTATTATTTGAAAATTAGCGAAACTTTTGACTTAGTGTTTTTAAATTAATCTTCAGCCCATATACCGTGAGATTATTTGCTGCAACAAAATACTCGTAGAAAATAGAATATGTATAGTCATTTTTAATTAATATTCTGCATTTTAACCGTGAGTTTGATTATTGCAACGAATTAGCAAAATATTACTAATACAGTCTCCGTTCAAGGAGCGAAAATATCAATTTATTGTTTATACTCACTTCATTGCATTTCCTAAACCCTTCATTGCATTTCTTAAATGTGTACCGAATTAAAAAATAATATTTATTAATGATCTGATGTATTAACTTTCTTGGAGTGTGATTGGGGCTAAATAAAATAAACTGGCTACTTTTTAGAAGAGGAATCTTTTTCTAACTCAAGTGGTGAAAATTTTTCAAAATTGTGTTGTGAAGCGAGTGGTGTCCTAACCTTTTTGACTTGTCGGTTCAAGTCATTAATTATTTTGGGTATTGAAAAATATTTGGTTAAGAAAATACTCCCACTGGGAAAATTATTTTATTTGGGGCCAAATTACCTGATACTAATATTTTGGGGATTTTCGAAAATTAGAGTGGTCATGGAAAAATATAAATGAGCCAAGTTTGTATTCTAAACATAAGGCCATAACTTTTGCTACACGACTCGATCTAACGGAATATCATGATATTTGCATAAATTTAGAAATGTATAACGAAATAGTGAACACAACTTAAACACACAAAAATGAAGAAAAAGTTAAAAAGAAAATCGACACAACACAAGCAAGAGTTCCAAATTAAACACTAGAAAAGCACACAATTATCTCTTTGGTCTTCAATCAAGTTCCCCTACGTGTTGGTGTAGCTCTGTTGCGTCTCTTCTTCGTCTTATATTTATATCCAATGCCAAAAAAGAATGACACTAACCATATTGGCCTTCCATTTCTAATAATCATGTAACCAATTCCAATCCCAACTACGAATCCACTTCCATATCACATTACAACACTTCGCCAACCAAATCCATCTATGAATATGAACTCATATTCACCATCTTCTTCCTCTGCAGGCTGCATCAATTTCCCATCCTCTTTGCATTGAAGGTGGTCATCTTGAATGACACGGAGAGAGTAATTTCTTAAAACTCGTGCCGAGTCAAAAGAGCTCTTAAATCATGAATGGAGGGAGTAAAATATAGTATAGGGATACTAGGAGCTAATATCATAAACTAAGGCGGGACTCTGGATTTTCCCATCAACTTAAAACTGGGTTATAAAAATCACGAACTTTGATCGTGTGTGGGATTTGCAATGCTTGCGTGAATGGCGGTCGACACTATATTCCTGGAGTTATCAATTGTCGGAAATCTGAAACACAAGTCAATGTTTATGATTTTTACAAAAAATCAAAACCAAGCTATAAAAATTCCTGAAACACATTCTTCCACACACAACATTGAATTTTTTCATTGATAATTGAAGCAAAATGTGAAATTTGAGATAGCAAGGAATAACCTCATGGGATTTCTGTAAACCGAACGGAGCTCCCACAGAATCTGACTTAGACGCCGGTAATATGGAATGACTTTATATTGTTATAAAATCAATATTCCTACACAATATCTAATTCAATTTTCGATATAATATTTTCAAAAAACACTAACTGAAGGAATGACCTCAACCTGTTCGATCTATTGCTTCACTGAATTCCTTGGATCTGTTCACAACGGGCGCACATGCAGAGTGTTGGACACTTTGTCGAACAGAAGTAGCAGATGTGTGGTTTCCCTCCCATGCTTCTATGCGAGTTAGCACGGTAACCACTCGACGTATTGTCCCCAACGAAAATACGAAATACCTTGTACCTGTTCACATTTTGTATAAAATAGAAACTAACTTGTCTGTAGAAAGATACTAGAGAATCTGGCATCATGTGGATATTTCTTATTCCCGAAATACAACTTTCCGGTCACGTAATCATGTGAGATTTAATCAAACATTTAGAGCAATTTTTTGTTGGGTATTTCGGCAACCAGTTGAAGAGCAATATACCATGAGTATTATTTAGATAATGGAAATCAACAAAATTTAAAAATAAAATATTAAGATCTATGTGGGATATTTGGCATCAAGAAATGGGATATTTCTTATTCCTTAAATACAACTTCCCGGTCATGACATCGTGTGGGATTTAATCAAACATTTAGAGCTCTTCTCACCACACAATTTTTTGTTGGGTATTTCGGCAAACAGTAAGCGCAATAAATTTTACATGATGAGAGTTTTATTTAGATAATGGAAATCAACAAAACTAAAAATAAATTATAGAGATCTATGAAGGATTATATTAAGATGATAACCACTTTTAAAATGAAAATGTACCACCAATGTGAAGAACCCTTAGATTTAGGTGTAGATTCAATCTTAGCATGCTTGCCTATGTATCGTAGATTGCTTGATTATCTTTGATTTCGTATCACATATAGCTTAGAATCATATGCCAGGTTGTTTGCCTATATACCGCATATTGCTTCCCTATGTATCACAGATTGCTAGCCTAGGTTGTCATTTTAACTATGGTGTCACGATAGTGCTCTGATTTCGTATCTCATATTCCTTGCATATAGGGTTTAGTGCATATAATAAAATGAGAAAAAAAAATTTACATCGCTTTTGCGTGTTTAAATATTCTGTCAACTTGTTAAATGTCACTTCAGTTATCGTAAAAATATAAAAGATATCAACATTCATATTGTTTGACTTAAACGCTAGGAATCGTCGTATTTTAGAGAAGGTGGTAACCAAGTCTAGTGGTATCTATTTAATTCAATCTCTTACATTTCAATCTTTGACAAAATCTGATGAGATTGTTCATGAAAAAGTAAAAAAACATAATAATTGGTGGATACATATTTTAGAAATTGAGATCACTTTCATTGAGTTAATAAATAATTCTACAAGTGTAATCAATTATGAAGCCGCCGCGGCGTCATCAATTATCAGATAGATAGCACGTTAATTCATGGCTTTGACTTTACCTAATGCTTTCATATTTGTTACAATCTCCTTAAAATAAATATCCTACACACATACATGTATATACATCGTAGCTCAATCACAAAAATACTACAGTTGAAATCAAGTCAAAAATGGAAAAATCTTCTCATTTTCTCCTCCTTACTCTACTCTTGTCGTCTGTTCACTATTTGATGTATTATAGCTTAGCCACCGATATCAACACTACTCTTGTCGTCTGCACTTCTTGCCTTAAAATCTCAAATCATTTCCGATCCACAAACTATATCGACAAAAAATTGGAGCACTAAAGCCAGTGTCTGTAGTTGGATCGGAGTTACTTGTAATTTTCTCCTACTTGTGATTTTCTCCTTAATAGGGTGACTCAGTTGAACATATCGAACATGGATCTTGTTGGAACCATCCCACTAGAAATCGGAAATATTTCTTCTCTCGTTTCTTTAGACATGAGCGACAATTCTTTTCATGGTCCTCTTCCCGTGTCTATCTTTAACATGTCAAATTTAGAAGTCTTGAGTTTGAGGAATAATAGTTTGTCTAGTAGTCTACCTCTTGATATGTGCATACACAATCTTGATCGACTCAAGATTCTTCGTATTTCTTACAACAAGATGTATGGGAATTTACCATCGAGTTTGGAGCAGTGTTCGCAGCTCGAGTATCTTTCTTTGTACAACAACAAATTTGATGGAATAGTGCCAAGGGAACTTGGGAACTTGACCAAGCTTCAAACGTTGTACATTGATGCAAATAAGTTGACAGGTAACTTGATCTTATCTCCATGGACTATAGTCAAATAATTCTTTTTAATGTCATTTTCTATTTATTTTCAATATCTATTATTTTTTTACAGTCATATACGTAGAGGGTCAAATTAATATTAATAATATTCTTATTATTATGGTTATTTATTATCATAGTTATCATTATTATAATTAGGTATTGTCCATATTTTAAAACTTATATTAAAATTTATTGAAGTTATTATTAAATAATAATAATAATAACAATAATAAAGATTCAATAAAACTTAGGGAATAAGAATTCTTGAAAGTTGCACCACTTTGAATTTTAATTACTTATCCTGTTATATAAAAAGTCCAACAAATACGAATAAACATTTCAAGGTCAAGAGTCATAGTATTATTTTTTTAGGTCATAATCTTACTAAACAAATAGGCCAATGAGATAAGTCTAATTGTATTCTCTATTTCTCTATAGACATAACTTTCTTCTCCCTACGTGCGCGAATAGGAGTCCCATTTTTCTATTATGGTCCGTATGCGAATAAAAGTCCCGGTTTATAATTGATAAAACAATATTAATAAATGATAATAAACAATTATTATTATTTTTGTAGTAACTATTATTATGATTCTTAATTTTCTTAAGTAATTATTAACCAATTATATAATAAATTAATAATATATTAGTCAAAAGTTAATAATTAGAATTACTCCCTCCATCCACGAAAATTTGTCTCGGTTTGACCGGGCACGGGTTTAAGAAATATAATGGAAAGTGAGTTAAAAAAGTTAGTGGATTGTGGGTCCTACTTTTATATATTAGTTTCGTCTCGATTTGACCGGGCCCGAGTTTTAAGAAATATAATGGAAAATGAGTTGAAAAAGTTAGTGGATTGTGGGTCCTACTTTTATATATTAGTTTTATAATAAAATGTGAGTAGGAATGAGTTAGTGGAATATGGGGTCCACTACCAAAAATGGTAAAAGTGAAATGGGACAAATTTTGGGGGACTGACGGAAATGAAAAAAATGGAACAAATTTTGGTGGACGGAGGGAGTATAAATTAGAATATATAAGAAAAACTTGGATTAAGAATTCTCACATGTACTACTTTACTTGCTAGCGGGCACGGTTTGTCTTGTTAGCCCATTGGTCTCCTGTTAGAGTTTGTATACTAGAAATCACGTTTCGAGTGATTGAATACTGTAAAACTCTTTTTTTTTTTCAATGAATAAAACAGATTATTTTTGTCATAATGTTGTTATGTTTTACATTTAATGGATGTTAATGCATGTTTAAATGTATAAGTTAACTTAACAAAGTCTAAGTCTTTGTTTTAGTAGACCGGTTGTGGGCGTCGTCCACTTTAAGGAAACACGGTCAGTTCTAAACAAAGAAAAAGATGAATTTCACAACCTAGTTGGAATTTGACTATCCATCGAGAAAGGTTGCAATGTCAGTCCGCATATTTCTAAGCCTTACTGAAATAAGATGACATTGGTGTGGTATAGCACTGAACGGATCTAACAACAAGACTTGTCCTTAGGCTATCTACTGAAAGGCGAGGTCTTGATAAATATTTGTTTCTTAATCAATGTAGGTTAGCATTGAGCATACGGTATTGATTATGCATTACTTTGACTTATCAAATGGTGCGGGTTTTTCGTAACCCAATGATCCTGATATATTGGGTAGTGGTGATCAATATCTAGCGGTGCTAGGATTGCTATTATATTGAATCGTGCGCGAGTTGAGTCTCGTTTGATAATGTCCTCAAGAGGAGCGTGAAACAAGGTTTTATTATTCGGAACCTAGCTAGTTGAAGTTTGATTACTCTATGAATAATAAATAAGCGTTTCATGCTAAGTCCACTTTTAGAATTAAAAAGAAGTTAATTAATTAAGTCCATAGCAGATATTAATTAATTAATGGATATTTTTATCTTAAGCGCGGGAAATGAAAGTTAAACGAAATCCCGGACTACTTGTAATTTCGGATTTAGATGGGGAGAGTTCAATATTACTTCTAAAGTGGCTGCTCGTAATATTTCAATTATAACTTATATTAAATTGTGTATTCAATTTAATTAGAAAAAAAGTAAATTGGATGAGCCCATATCCAAAACCTTCTATAGATCCCTGTTTGGGCCCAAAATGAACTTAATATAAATAGGAGAATAAAGGAGACAGAAAAATCACAATTTTATTTCCTAAATTTTTTGAAAATTTCGAAAATCCCCAGCTGAAGGAGATTTCGAATTCTTCACATTTTTCCAAAAGGATTTCTTATGTCTTCTTTATTTAAGTCCTAGTATTCTAGTAAGATCAGCCCACACTGATATTGGAGTACAGTTCGGGAACCAGAGAGAAGATTTGTGGTCTAGTATTCAAAGCGTCACGTGGAGAAGCAGCTAGCTATCTTCAATTCTTTGGAGAGTTAATTAGGTAATTTTCTGCTCCGTAGAAAAGCATGTTTTAGGTTTCAATATTCTTAAAGCATGATTAATTCAAGTTATGAGCATGATACATGTGAGAATTACGCGAATAGATTTTTTCTAAATAATCTTCTAAATAGATCCGATTATTATCTGATTTATTGGTATGATTAATAATCATTAAATTATGATAATCCACGTAACACCGCTTCCGCTGCCGGTTCCATCAGTCTCTATCGCAAGCCCATGTCAAGTGCTCTAACTGATTCAGTGAAGAGATCACATATCATTCAACAAAAATCGAATTCATATATTAGAGGCCCAAATAAAGGTCCATTTCTTATTAAAAACACTGCAAGTTTACCTTATACCCAGTTTGTAGTACTAATGCTAATTATATTTAACGACGTTGAAATTGATAAAGATATGTAAAAATATATATTTCAACAACAATGGGATTAAAACTTCTCTATATTTTTTTCTATGTAATTAACTATTTTCAACCTCTTTTATTAATATATAATTTGACTATAGGTTGTTTATATACATAGTGTCAAGTTTGAGATTTATTTAGTATCTGATATTTATATTAGGAGTTTAGGACCACATATATATGTTATGTATGAAATGTTACACGCACTTGTTTTATTTATAACTAGTGGCTAGAGGTCTTTGGTTTGAAGTCTCATCGATCTGTCTGTGAATTATATTTTTATTTTATTAGGAAGACCAATACATTAGGGAAATTCATATAGAGAAGTATGATGAAAGAATGTTTGTATGTAAATGGGCTAAGATTACATTGGTGAAACCCATCTTGGGGTTTTAATATTGGGCTTTTACTTTTGGGCCTGTGCAAAATGAAAGAACAGTATAAATTATGTTAGTGAAAGTTCTTTTTATTTGGCTTTTGTCAAGTTTAGATATTGTTTATAATTTATAAATATAGCATATTAGGTCAGAAAACTAGGAAACCAAACAGATTCCAGAAATTTAAAAAACCTATCATAATCTGAGAAAAAAAAGACACTCTTTTTAATTTTGAGCTCTATTCATATATCTCAAACACCATCATTTTTAGAAGGTTTAGTTACCTTAACAGCCCTCATTTATCCTAACAACCCCATGTACTTGCATCTCCTGAAACTTGTCGAAATCTATGAGTTAATCGAGTGAGTTTCTTCCCTCGATTCTCCTGAAACCCCTCTAGAATTCGCCTTCCCAGAAGAAAAGTTTCTTCCCTCGATTCCATCTCTGAAACTTGTCGACCGATCCAAAGAGGAGGCAAAATAACCCCTTTGCCCATTCTGGAAGTTACCATCAAAAGCAGAGTCCGGATTAGCCGAGGTCAATTCAAATCTTGGATGCATTTCCCACAAGATATTAATATTACGACTCAAAAACTACCAAACCGAGAAAAGAAAAGGAAAGTCATTGACAACATCAGCAAACACCAATCAACAAAACAAAAGAAACTCAGCATTGATTGACTAATGAAATCCACCGGCCACAATTAAGAAACTCAGAGACAAGTTCTACAAACAATTTCATAGAGACATCCATTCAACAAGTATACAGCCTTCTAAAACGTCATAAAAATACAAGTACACTTAGTTAAATGGTTGCATAAAACAGAACCCCAACAGAAAAAATGCAATCTTCATATTAACAGAATGCTAAGCACTTCATAAAAACAGAGGCATATAAAGTTAACTAATTACAAATATGGTTGCCATGCCGCTGGTTTAATCAGACAAGTTCATCAATTTTATAAGAATATTTCATCTCAAATTTAGATCAGGTGACGGCTATACATTCTAAACTTTAATAAATTATACTCCTTATCAACTTTTCTGCAGGACAGATTAATATTTTTGAAATACAGAACAAGTTTTAGGTTAAGACTTTACATATAACAAACTCTAAATTTGAAATCGAGTACGACCACATAACTAGCAATTAAAAGTAGTAACAAACTGTTAAGGTTTTCATCCTTAACTGGGGTCGTCGGCGACGCGCGGCGACCAAACAAATCTTCCAGCGCCTTGCGTAGGGTCGGCGGTTGGTAGATAACGGCTGTGCGCGGAGATCTTCTCCGTCGGGCAGCGGTTAGTCTAGGGTTTGCAGTTTCTTACGTGCAAGTATTGGGCAAAAAATTATAATTCTTATTCAATGAATTCCATGTTTGACAATTGGCCTATTTATATATCTAAGGATCCTAGGGTAGATTCGACCTAATCCTAACCATCTCGGAAAAAATCAACAAAGAAAACCCGAAACAGAGCTTATAATTACGCTCGACTCGAAAAGGAAATAAAATAACTAAATACTCAAAATAAATAAAAGACTCCAAAGAAATAAAAATAGCTATAAAAAAATACGTGTCTCTACTTGGGAACGTAGTCACCGAATCTATTCAGTTGACGTGCGTTCCTCTTCGGTTTCGTCTTCGCAATGGACGCCTGCACCGGCGCAGTAACAGCCCGCTTTCCTAGGGTACAATAAATGCGGCAACTGCTACCAAACGGACTCGAAGAAATGAACAAAGGATAGGGTTTCATTTAAAGAGTGTTGACCAAAAGATTTGAAGGAACTATCAGAGTATTTAAAACAACAACTTCACCTAGAAACTTGAATAAGAAAAAGGAAGGTATAATAAATGACGTTAAAAAATTTCCAGAGTATGACATAGTTCCGAGATAAAAACCACAAGATAGTCTAAAGCCTCTAAACCGAAAGGAGAGTGCAAAATGGTCAAAGATACTGAAGTGTTTCAAAACGAATTCAGCGGAAAACGACCAAGAGAAAACGCAGCTATGTATGAAGATACAACTACGCTTGAAGTTCAAAGCCATCCATCTTAATTAGTTAACATGCTAAACACCCGCCACCGCTCATCATCGTTCAACCTGCACATAAGGAAAACACATGCAGGGCTGAGTATTTTGAAATACTCAGTGAACTCGTTGCCAAAACATTTTATAAGTTATGCCACCCTTACCAAGTGAACTCGAGTTTTAAGCAGTTTAAAGAGAATTTCACGAGTATCACAAAAATATTTAAGATAGATTGACCAATCAAACAACTCCCCATTTTCTCATCAATTCATAAATCACAATCTTTCCATAGTGCGACGAAAGTGTGGCCACACTTTTCGCCCACGAGACCGGCCGACTAGCAAGGACGGCTTCCGATCCCCTCGTGTACACAGCCTGGTAGGGTTTGCGGCACGTACTCAGAACCGAATTCGTATAAACATATCCATAGCCCGATAGCCCAATGGAGCGAACTCACAAGTTAGGCATCAGGCGCAAAATATCACAATAAAACAGACATAGGCATGGCATAACAGTTAAACCACCCTTATTTCCCCACGTTCGTAATTTTGCACATAAAAGAGTTTAAGAGTAAAGCCCACCTCGACTGCTTAGGTTTCAAGTATGTTCTTTCCTTTGTTATCCGGCTTCGCAACTGAGGTTTCACCTTTTTAATCACATAGGCACATATCACAAATCAGATTCAACACAAACTCCTAACTCATGCATGTCTCTACACTTTCTCTTTTCCCATCGATTTATCTTATAATTACCAAGCTAAGATTATGTTCATCATATAAGTTCCATTCGCATCTTAAATCTAGATCTAACATCAACATATGTCACACAAGAGTATTTAGCCATCAAACACACACACCACAAACACGCAACACGCACACACACGACACGCAGACACACACACACACACCACACACACATGTACACATATTCCCATATCCCTTTTTATCCCACTTTCACTCAAATAAGATGCATGAGGATTCAAGAATACCGATTAATCGGTTAGAGAGAAGAGGAATCAAGTAGAACGAAGAAGATAATTATAAAAATACCTTATGAGAAAAACGAACGGTAGAAATTAAGTATTAGGCTTGGTTCTTTGAAATTCTTGGATCAAACTTCAATTCTTCTCAAAAGAATGAAAAAATAATGGAGAATGGAAGAAGAAAATTTGGAGAGAGTGAAGAAGGGAGGGAGGCGAAAATTATGGGGCTAGGGTTAGGGGTTCCTCTTATTTATAGTGCTCAATAAGATCTTTAGGTAAATAGAATAGAATATTTGGTAAACTTCGGGTCACGATCAGACGTAATCGTCACTGGGACTCCATGTAATCATACGATCTCTTGAATGTTGATCAGAGCTAGCCTATCCGATCCATGGGTTACGGGGATAGGTATGAAATGCGCACTCTTGGTAAGTCGGTCTATGATCACCCAGATCGCGGTGTTCCCTTTTAGGGTCCTTGGCAACGCCGTCACGAAGTCCATGGCGACGTGCTCCCATTTCCACTCGGGTATCTCAAGCGGTTGTAGCTTCCTGTACGGTCGTTGGTGTAAGGCTTTCACCTGTTGGCAGGCTAAGCAGCGCTCCACAAAAGCTGCGATGTCCTTCTTCATGCCGTTCCACCAAAAGGACTTCTTCAGATCCTGGTACATCTTTGTGCTCCCGGGGTGAGCAGTGTATGGGGTTTCGTGGGCTTCGCTCATGATCTCGTTCCTAAGTCCCTCGTCGTTCGGCACGCACAGTCTCCCTTCAAAGGTGAGAGTGTTGCCGGAAGCCTCGCTAAAATTTCCGGATTCACCGGTTCGTACTTCGACTCGAATCTCCTCCAATCTCACATCTATCCGTTGTGCTGCAACGATCCTCGTCCTTAGATCAGGTTCTCCTACTAACGCGGCGATTCAGCCCTCTACGGTTTCGGGTGTCCCTACTACTTCTATTCGCAACTTACTCAACTCACGTACTAAGCTTTCCTCTTCTGTCAGAAAAGTAGCGAGTTGCGAATGGTCTCTACGGCTTAAAGCATCTGCCACTACGTTTGCCTTGCCAGGGTGATAGTTGATGCCACAATCGTAGTCCTTCACTAGCTCGAGCCATCTCCGTTGTCGCATGTTCAGATCCTTCTGCTCGAAAAAGTACTTCAAACTCTTATGATCCGTAAAGATTTCACACCTAACTCCGTAGAGATGGTGCCTACAAATATTTAGAGCATGCACTACTGCGGCTAACTCTAAATCGTGGGTGGGGTAGTTCAACTCGTGCGGTTTTAATTGTCGTGACGCGTAGGCGATCACCTTGTTGTTCTACATCAACACGCATCCTAATTCGACATACGAAGCGTCGGTGTAAACTACGTAGTTCGTTCCAAGCTCTGGCACAGCTAACACTGAGGCGGTTGTCAACTTTTCCTTCAAGAGTTGGAAACTCGCTTCACACTCCGGTGTCCAGTTCACCTTGATTCCTTTCTTGAGTTGTTGGGTCATCGGTCTCGCTATTTTGGAGAACCCTTCTATGAACCTTCGGTAGTATCCTGCCAAACCCAGAAAACTCCGAATCTCGTTCGGGGTCGATGGCGACTTCCATTGTTGCACCGCCTCAACCTTGGCGGGGTCCACTCGGATTCCTTCTGCCGACACAATGTGGCCTAAAAAGTTGATTTCCTTTAGCCAGAATTCACACTTGCTGAATTTGGCGTACAACTTTTCCGTCCTTAACGTCTCCAGCGCGATTCGTAGGTGCTCAACGTGCTCCTTCTCGTCCTTCGAGTAGACTAAGATATCATCTATGAACACTAAGACGAACGTATCTAGGTATGGGTGGAAAACTCGGTTCATCAAGTCCATAAACACGGCTGGGGCATTGGTCAGTCCAAACGGCATCACGACGAACTCATAGTGACCATATCTGGTACGGAATGCGGTCTTAGGTATATCCTCCTTTCGCACTTTCAGCTGGTGGTATCCGGACTTCAGATCCATCTTAGAAAACACTCCGGCTCCTCGGAGTTGATCGAACAGGTCGTCTATCCTTGGCAGTGGGTACTTGTTCTTGAGGGTCAATTTGTTCAACTCTCTATAGTCGATACACATTCTCATTGACCCGTCTTTCTTCTTAACAAAGAGCACCGGTAAGCCCCATGGCGAAACACTGGGCCTAACGAAACCTAAGTCCATGAGCTCTTGTAGCTGTATCTTTAGTTCCTCCAATTCCTTAGGAGCCATTTGGTACGGTGCCTAGGATACGGGTGCGGCTCCAGGTTCAAGGTCGATCGTAAATTCTAACTGCCTATCCGGCGGCGGTCCAGGTAACACCTGGGGAAAAACGTTTGGAAAATCTCGTACGACAGCGACGTCTTCGAGCCTCATTTCCTCCTTCTCTTCTCCGTGGAGATAGACAAGGTAGGTTGGGCGTCCTTTCTTCAACATGGTTGTGGCTTGTAACGTGGAGATTATGGCGGTTCGCCGGTTTATCGAGATTTCGTGGTACACGATGGGTTCCGTACCCGGAGCTTGTAGGGTTATCAGCCTCTCCTTACAGCGAATCTTCGCAAAGTTCGCGGTTAACCAGTCTATTCCTAGGATTACGTCGACATCTCTCATTGCCATAACTCGCAGATCGTGAGCAACTAACTTAAGTTCTCCTAATACGATTTCTACGTTCGAGCAAAATCGGGAAATCTCTACTATCCCTCCTACTGGTGAGGACACCATCATCCTATGTTCAGACTTTCTAGAAGGCAAGCTTAAGGTATGCACACACAACTCATATACGAAAGAAAGAGATGCACCCGTGTCAAACAAAACAACAATAGGGGTATCGAGGAATGATCACACAGTAGCGTTGTGAGGAAGGCAGTTGCGCAAGAAAAGACATAGGGCAGTTGCACAATAAGATGAAAGGTACTTGGAAGAAAATAGAACGGACAAGTAGGTTCACGCAATAAGGTAGAAAAGAGTAGAAGTGGCTCAGTGCAAGATAAAATAAAAGGTGTGAATTCCCCATAGGATTTCAAAATGTGGTCTCAAAGGGGTCTCAGTACAACGGACGAAAAGGAGTAACGCAGATACGAAAGCAAGATGGTAAAGTGAATAAAAGCTTTAGAAATCTCAAATTCCATACCAGACTGCCCGATCAAAATTTGCAAAAAAAAAAAAAATTCGGACAGCGGTTATTGATCAAACATGTCAAGGCCTAAAACAATCAGTCGCGTTAGAAATTTAGAAATATAGACAAATGTCATGAAGTAGCACTGATAATGGTTCAACGCTTTTGTTGAGGGCAACTCGAAGTGATTGGGACTTTTCAGAACCGTTAAGGAAGAAGAAAACATGTAGCCTTAACTTGGTGCTGAAGAAAGAAAATTCATTGTGTGTGAAACAATATATGTAGTGAAACCGAGCTAAAAAGAATTTCACTTCTGCTAGAAAGAGCTTGCCACAAACATGGTTACAAAATAAGGGGTGAACCAAAGTTCCAAGAAGAATATTCCATCCTTTGAAGAAAAACAGGTCTGGAAGATGTGATCATACTGAAGGTCATAACTACAAACAACTTTAGAAATGAAGTTCAATGACGGAAGCTCATAAAATCAAATATCGTTCTTATGAATTTGAAGAATACTACTCAAGCAAGAAGTCCAAAGTTACGAGGGCAAACACAAATTTCAAGCCAAGTGAGTCATGACTCGATATAGGAAAAGAAATAAGGAACATCACTCGCAAATTGTGAGTCAACCAAGGTGCTTAAAAAGACAAGGGCTCACGGTTATTCAAAACGCCCCGAGAAGAACTTAGGGTCCAAGGAAAGACCACATGATAGCATTGTAAGAAAAACTGCTACGCAAGAAAAGCGAAATAAGGTCGCCCAATCAATATGAAAGATGCTTGGAAGAAGAATATGGGCGGGCAGGTATATCTACGCAATAAGGTAGACAAAAGTAGAAGTAGCTCATAGCAAGACAAGATAATAAGAAGGTGCAAATTCCCCATTAATTTTCAAAACGTGGTCAAAAGGTCTTAGTACATCGAATGAAAAGGTGTAAAGCAAAATGCGAGAGAAAAGGTAAAGTAAACAAAGGTCTTAGAATTCTCAAAACATGGGGAGAAGAAAACAAAAATCACTATCTGGTCACTAATCAACTCCGCCCTCATCCTCTTTGGGTTCTTCAGATTCTCCGACACTCTCCACGTTCGAACTCTCTCCCTTCTCGAACGGTCCCATCTCCTCGTCTTCCTCCTCGTCGCTTAGGGGCGAAGGAATCGAGGTAAGCATCTCTTCGGCCTCTCTTATGATCCTTCGAGGGGCCGAAACGCGCATCCTAAGGGTCCTTCTACGGGGAACGCAGGCAACGTGTGGCTCCTCATCATCGCGATACTTCATTCGACGCGCTGCTCCTGGCGAGTACCTTTGCGTTGGCGGATGGAGTGGAGGTCCGTCAACGGCTGCGGACATGGCCGGAAGTAAGACTCCCATAAGGCCGACGAAGTCTCCTCGAGGCGTATATTTGGGTGGGCTAAACCAGGTGTAGGATACTGAGGCTTGAGCGGTCCACTCGCTCCAAGGGGAAGGTAGCATATGGATAAGTCGCATGATTCCCTCGTGATGGGTAGTTCCATACGCGTAGGCGTCCAGCGAATGATCGTAGAAATCGGTGACGAAGTTCAGGAGGAACTGCTGTTCGTCCCATTCCAGCTCTCTATAACGTTCTACAGGAAAGTTCCTATTCTTGGCGTAACGGCGACGCATAAGGGCGTGATAGGGTTGGACCATCTACATAGAGGGGAAAAGGAACAAGTCAGCACCGTCACAAAGGGTGAAAAGAATAACAAGTGTATGGTTCCAAGTGGTGCTGCGAGAAAGGATAGGTATTCGTAAAAGCAAAAGATGGCGGTACGAAGATAATATCGTCAGACGTTCGCGTTCCTAAGGCAGCTATTCGCGCGTTTCCTCTCACGATTCGTCGAGTTCCATGTACACTAAAAGCCTTATACTAGTCATTCCACGTTTCTATTGTTGGTACAAGCGCTGTGATCGTATAGCTAAGGCATACTAGGTTCAAAAGTCCAAGTCCAAGCATCGCAATATTTCAACAAAATCTCACGTAATCACATTCGCATTTCACAATTTTCACAAGTCCTCATACACATTCGACATATCGTCATTCGGGAAGCATCGCTTCTCATTCATAATATTTCCAACACATTTGGCATGTTTTTCACAAAAATAACACTTTTCACCTAAATTTCCAAGAGCATAAAGTTTCAATCATAGAAATATTCTGTACCTCTTTCTTTGTGGTTGAACGAGACGAGTTGCGGTGTTGAGCCTTCCATATTCAGTTCATTAACAAAAGACTACGAGAACAACTTATTTTGAGAAGACTCTTGGGTCCAGAGCGGAAAGAAACTGAGGCTCTGATACCAACTGTAACAGCTCGCTTTCCTAGGGTACAATAAATGTGGCAACTGCTACCAAACGGACTTGAAGAAATGAACAAAGGATAGGGTTTCATTTAAAGAGTGTTGACCAAAAGATTTGAAGGAACTACCAGAGTATTTAAAACAACAACTTCACCTAGAAACTTGAATAAGGAAAAGGAAGGTATAATAAATGACGTTCAAAAATTTCCAGAGTATGACATAGTTCCGAGATAAAAACCACAAGATAGTCTAAAGCCTCTAAACCGAAAGGAGAGTGCAAAATGGTCAAAGATACTGAAGTGTTTCAAAACGAATTCAGCGGAAAACGACCAAGAGAAAACATAGCTATGTATGAAGACACAACTACGCTTGAAGTTCAAAGACATCCATCTTAATAAGTTAACATGCTAAACACCCGCCACCGCTCATCATCGTTCAACCTGCACATAAGGAAAACACATGCAGGGCTGAGTATTTTGAAATACTTAGTGAACTCGTTGCCAAAACATTTTATAAGTTATGCCACCCTTACCAAGTGAACTCGAGTTTTAAGCAGTTTAAAGAGAATTTCACGAGTATCACAAAAATATTTAAGATAGATTAACCAATCAAACAACTCCCCATTTTCTCATCAATTCATAAATCACAATCTTTCCATAGTGCGACGAAAGTGTGGCCACACTTTTCGCCCACGAGACTGGCCGACTAGCAAGGACGGCTCCCGATCCCCTCGTGTACACAGCCTGGTAGGGTTTGCGGCACGTACTCAGACCCGAATTCGTATAAACATATCCATAGCCCGATAGCCCAATGGAGCGAACTCACAAGCTAGGCATCAGGCGCAAAATATCACAATAAAACAGACATAGGCATGGCATAACAGTTAAACCACCCTTATTTCCCCATGTTCGTAATTTTGCACATAAAAGAGTTTAAGAGTAAAGCCCACCTCGACTGCTTAGGTTTCAAGTATGTTCTTTCCTTTGTTATCCGGCTTCGCAACTGAGGTTTCACCTTTTTAATCACATAGGCACATATCACAAATCAGATTCAACACAAACTCCTAACTCATGCATGTCTCTACACTTTCTCTTTTCCCATCGATTTATCTTATAATTACCAAGCTAAGATTATGTTCATCATATAAGTTCCATTCGCATCTTAAATCTAGATCTAACATCAACATATGTCACACAAGAGTATTTATCCATCAAACACACACACACCACAAAAACGCAACACGCACACACACGACACGCACACACACACACACACACACACACACACACCACACACACATGTACACATATTCCCATATCCCTTTTTATCCCACTTTCACTCAAACAAGATGCATGAGGGTTCAAGAATACCGATTAATCGGTTAGAGAGAAGAGGAATCAAGTAGAACGAAGAAGATAATTACAAAAATACCTTATGAGAAAAACGAACGGTAGAAATTAAGTATTAGGCTTGGTTCTTCGAAATTCTTGGATCAAACTTCAATTCTTCTTCGAAAGAATGATAAAATAATGGAGAATGGAAGAAGAAAATTTGGAGAGAGTGAAGAAGGGAGGGAGGCGAAAATTATGGGGCTCGGGTTAGGGGTTCCTCTTATTTATAGTGCTCAATAAGATCTTTAGGTAAATAGAATAGAATATTTGGTAAGATTTTATTCTCCACTATTAAATAAATAATTATTGTGAAGTAGGGAAGAAGAATTAACAAAAATAGACTAGGTTATCAAGCATGAAAATTTCGAAATATATGGCTCTTCATTAGCCAAGATTTTGTTTTGGTATATTTTACGGAGTAGAATAAAATATCACGGAGCAAAATAAAAATAAGAATCCTCCCAACTAGGGATTGAAATATGCGTTCCCTATGCCTTTTAAATAAGACATGGATTTTTAATATTGGCTAAAATAAGATAAGGCAAGATCTCTTGAGGTATGGAAAGATTTGGTAGAATATTTAAATTCTAGATATGGAAGGAAATCAAATAAGGGATTAACTAAATTAAAATAATTCTTTCCTTCCCACAATAGGTGATTTTCGAAAATCACCAAGAAACAAAGGGGGCTCGATTTCTCCTCTTTAAAATAAGGAATAATTGGGTCTTGAATTTAATTTGGATAAATATCCCAAGAATTAAATTAAATCCGGAAAAAATAGAATTCCTCCTCCAAAAGGCCAAGGGGGTCGAAAATTACAAGAATTGGGTGGCAAGTATTTTATGGAAATTTTCTATAATACTCTCACTCACCCTTAAACAAATAATTTACCACATAATTTAATAAATCACATGCCACATCATATAGTCAACAAGTTTGACTTTTCAAACTTCCAACGCAAAACCCTAGACTCGACTCGGCCATAGCATCACATGCAAAAAATGCATTCACGACTCCACGTAATCAATAATAAATTTTAGGGCTCTAAAATTAGGGTTCGGGAATTCGGGATGTTACAGGCGCTGTAGCATCCTGCGTCTCCGGCGAAGTCGTCACTTCTCCATCCGCTTCATGATCTCTTTCGTCGGGCGCTTCCTCCGTAGGCGTGCTTTGGACTTCCTCTTGTTGTTGAGGCGTATCACAAACAAATAGAAAACACAACTAAAACAATACTTTTATGTGTTTGAATCAAGTTCACCTACGTGTGGGTGTAGCTCTCTTGCATCTCTTCCGTTTGTTATATTTATATGTCCAACGCCAAAAAATAATTCCACCAAACTTGTTAGATCACAAAACTTGGTTTTGTGGGATGCATTTCTCACAAATCTTACTTCCTCCGTCACCTAATAATTGTCCACTTTGGTTTCGGCACGAGTTTTAAGAAATTTAAAAAAAAATGAGTTGAAAAAGTCAAAAGTGGGACTTATCATATATGTTTTGATCCGTCAATTAATAGGGGATGGAGGGATAATTTCACAACTGCTAGCACATTCAAACTGCTAACACATTCAAACGAACCAAAGACTTCCTCCGTCACCAGAGCAATTCAAGAAGAGAGGTACGAGCTAAGCCAAGAATCGCGAAGCTCGTAGAGACTCAACTGAGACAGTATTGACGCTTTTTGTGTTTCTTTGTCCAACGACTGTTTAAAATATAAATATTTTTCAATTTTTAAAAAGATTTAATATTTGCAAAATTCAACATTTAATATTCCCTAAGGTGTTGTGAATAGGATAAAATGGTATGAGATCACTCCCTTATAAGTGGACCAACAATTACTAAACTCAAAAATAATTTATCCGTAAGTTGAAGTAATCATCGGAAAAACATTATGGTATATACGTTATGTGACCAAAATTCTTGTCCAATCCATGTTAGCAATGTTTTTTCGTTTCATCCATTTAATTTAAAGATAAGAAATCAATTCCACACTAGTTCCACATGAAAGTGTAGAATAATGCATAGGTATTGGTCAAACTAATTGAATAAAGCGGAAATGCTAATTTTTAATATACTAGTAAATCAAACTAAATGGAAAATGAAAAAAATAATGCTGACCTAGACCATTCAACAACGGTGTTCAAGTATGGTGTCGATGAAAACTTGTATAGTGTTAGAACCAAACTAAATAGATAAAATAAAAACTCTAATTTTAATATATTAGAATTAAATTAAATAGATAAAATGAAAAAAGAAAAGAAAACTATAATAGCAAAATTGACTAGATGAGAACGATGCTTAAGAATAGTATTTACGCAAGATATATAGTATGTAATTTCTCTTTTTTCATTATACATTTGAAGGTAAACTTAAAATATTAGTAGTAATATATATTAATGAGAAAAATCTCAAGATAATTATGACTATACAAAACCAACATGTAGCCCACCAAACACAGCCCAGTTCGACCACTACCGTAGGTCCATAAAAGGCCCACGTTATGGGCTAACCTGAATTAGGCTGGGCCCAAATTATTTACTGGCTTGGACCATTTTAACCCATGCCTATCTCCTATCTCCTAACAGAGAGGCTAGAGAAAAAAATGGCAGATGTATTATTGATATAAAATTAAATCCACCTTGTTAGAAAAAGAAACAAACTTATGGAGGTCTAACTAATTTTCGTAAATGGATCAAAATGGAAATACGTGACAACTGGTTTTAAATGAGGAGAATACATTCTAAAACTTTCCATAATTTTACCCATCAATTTTTTTTGTAGGATAGATTATTTTTTTCAAATAAAGAACACAATTTAGCAATACTTCACAAAATTTATTAAAGATACTAAGCAAATCGAGAAGTAGCAATTACAAAGGTAAAAATAAATAGAAAACACAACTCAAACAGAAGCAGTAGTTCCAAATCAAACACAAGACATCACACAATTCTCTTTGGCTTCAAATCAAGTTCCCATGCATGTTGGTGCAGCCCGGTTGCGTTTCTTCTTCGTCTTATATTTATAACCAACCCCGAAAAAGAATTCCACTAACCATCTTGGCCTTCCACTTCTTATAATCATATAACCAATTCCAATTCCAACTATAAATCCACTTCCATATCCCATCACAACACATCGCCAACCAAATCCATCTATAAATTCATTTTCATCATCTACTTCTTCAGCAGGCTGTATCGATTTCCCATCATCCTCTTTGCATTTTCTTATCAACGGAAGTCCACACAATCCCAAGTTTCCCACGTATGAATCATTCTCAAATGTGGAGAACTGATTAGATCGCGGTATTTTCCCAACAAGATTGTTTATTGAAAGGTTTAATTTCGCAAGAAATGTCAACCTTGTCAATTCATTTGGAATTTCACCATCCAATTTATTTGTTGAGAAGTCCAACGATTCGATTTCACTTAAGTTTCCAAGAGACGAAGGTATATGTCCCATGAGGGTATTGTGGGACAAATTCAAGTATTTGAGAATCTTAAGATTTCCTATACAAGGTGGAATATTCCCAGTGAATCTATTGGAGGATAAGTCAATTGTTGTGAAGGTTTCCAATATTCTCTTAATTAATCGATCCTGGCCTTTCAAGCTGAGCGTCATCTCCACGATATATCGGAACTCATCATCTTCAATTGCTACTGGCTCAATCATTGCTTTTAAATTGTTGAAATATCTTTGAGGTAGAGGGCCCACAAAATCATTATGGGATACATCAAAAACTTGCAACCTAGGAAATGGAAACTTGGTTCGTGAAGGAAGCGAAATGTTACCACTAAACTTGTTAGACCTCAACACTAGCACTCGAAGCTGGCGTAGGCCTTCCATCCAAAAGGGAAATTCATCTTGTATTCTATTATTTCCAATTTCGAGACCCCTTAGACTTCGGCAATTGACTAAGGATTTAGGTAATCGTCCGCTGAATTTGTTATTACCCAAATTGATGGACGTAAGACTACAATTATTAGAAAAGGTAGATGGTATGAGGCCACTAAATAGATTTTCGTTTAGGTGAAAGATGGTCAATGATCTGCTGAAGTTCCCGAAGCACTGTGGCATTCTTCCTTCCAAAGTATTATTCGAGAGAAGAAGAAAACGAAGGTATGACAACTTGCAGATGGAGGATGGGAGCTCACCATTTAATTTGTTGGAAGAGAGATATAAGTACTCAAGATTTGTAAGATTCCCAATGGTGGATGGTATTGGACCTTCAAACCATTTATTTGAAATATAAGAAGGATATAAATCAAATTTATTCAAACCGAAAATACATATTCATGGCCTTTTACTCATCGTAACAATATGTTTCTTATATGCTTTAGACCCCACATACCATTAGAAGGCCCATATTTCCATTTTGGCCTATTTGTAAAATACGTGTCTCGATTCATAATAGACCCCACATACCACTGACTCATTCCACTCACATTTGATTTAAAACTAATACTACCTCCATCCCGCATTAAGTGCCATATTTGCTTTTTTGCACTCGTTTTGTAAAAATGATATAATAAATCGTTAAAGTGGAGAAATAGTAAAGTTATAGAGAGAATGTAGAGAAGACTATAAAAGTAAGATCCATATTCCACTAACTTTTTTGAATCGATTTTCGTTACATTTCTTAAAACAAGTGCCTGGTCAAAGTGTGACAAAATTTATGAGACGAAGGGAGTATTTATTAAAACCCATGCTAGATAGGGGATGAGAGCTCACCGTATAATTTGCTGGAAGAGAGAAATAAGATCATCAGATTTGTAAGATTCCCAATGGTGGATGGTATTGGACCTTCAAACCGTTTATTTGAAATATAAGAAGGATATAAATCAAATTTCTTTACATCTAATTGTACATGCATATCATGTTGTGAACTAAACTAATACTCCATATTTTAGATAAAAGCACCATTTAATTTGTTGGGACATATATACTATAGCCATAACTCATAAGTACAGATTCTCAATTGTAGATGGTACAAGTTTGGGACCTTCAAACTCATATATGGTAATATCCCCAGGAACAAAATTCGTTTTCTAGCAGGCATGTACGGAATCACTATAACAAAACATTTTAGAAATGACAGTATTAGGCTTATATGCGATATTTATATAATGTCACTTCATACTAGTATGACTATCTTGCAAACGAGTAGATATTAAAATGTGGTATTTGGCCAACAAGATTACTCAAGAGATGGCAAGTTGCAAATGGAGGATGAGAGCTTACCATTTAGTTTGTTGAAAGAGATGCCTAAGAACCACAGATTTGTAAGATTTCCAATGGTGGATGGTATTGGACCTATAAACAATTTATTTTAAAGTTAAATAAGGATATAAGAAAAATTCGTATACTTTAAAAAACGTAGATGCATAGCATTTTAATAGCACATTTATGAGTAATGCATTACATTCTTTTTTGGAAAGTACTAGTAGTATTTAATTCAAACTGATGATCGTTGCAAACTATCATTAAAAAAGGACTTATTAATATCTTGCTTGTGAAACCATTATTGCCAAGGAATATAAGCAGTGTTTTCACCTGAAAAGTTATTGGCTGAAAGGTCCAGCCACATGATTTTTTGTAGGTTTCCTATCACTGGTGGGATGGTGCCAGAAAACGAGTTATTAGAGAGAAACAGAGATTCGAGGTTTGTGAGCATGCCAATTTCTGATGGAAGTTCTCCACTGAATTCATTGTCTTGAAACTGTATCGAGATTAGTTTTCTCCAACTTGTGATGAAAGAGGTCAATATTTCACCAGTCAGGCTATTGTTAGATAGTCCCAACACAGATAAATTGCCCAGATTTGATAAGGATGGCGGCAATGGCCCCGAGAGTGAATTCTTGGATAAATCTAAGTAAGTCAGCTTATTACACAGGCTGAGCTCTCGAGGAATGGAGGAATTGAAGCTGTTCATTTGAAGGTCTAGAGTTCGGAGATTTGTGAGTAGGCCTATAGAAGGAGGAATTTCTCCTATGAACGAATTATTGTACAGCTCCAGAATTTGCAGGCTTGGAATAAGGCTTACTGAATCAAGAATGTTGGCAGAGAAGAAGTTGTTGCCGAAGCGAAGATCCTTCAGCTTGGAGAGGTTAGTGATAGTTGGTGAGAGGGGGCCTTGGAAACCATTGCTAGTGAGGTTAAGATATTCAAGTTTGACCAAATTGGTGAACAATGATTCAGGAAGTTGGCCTGTGAAGTTGTTTCGAGACAAATCAAGGAAAGTAAGGTTGAGACATGTGGTTATGAAATGTGGGAATTCCAAGTTGAGTTTATTGAAACCAAGATTAAGGTGAGTTAGGAAAGGGAATGTGGGAAATCTAGACCAGTCAGGAGATTCAAAGTGATTTAAGCCCAAATCCAAGAAGCGCACCTCCCTCAGATTGCCAATCTGATATGGGATATCTCCAACCATATGGTTTTTGGAGAAGCTCAGGTATCGAAGCTCTGTCAAGCGGCCGATCTCTGGTGGAATGGCGCCGGAAAACATATTGTGGGAGAGGTCCAACAGTGTGAGGCTTGTGAGGTTGCCGAGAGCAGCTGGTATGGAGCCGTTGAGATAATTCCCGCTGAGGTTGAAAGTGGTGAGATTCAACAATGCAGTGAAATGGAACAGTTCCAATGTCCCTGCAAGGCCTGCAAAGGGGAGATCAATCCCAGAGACAGATACCCCGCCATTGCAGCTAATGCCAATCCATCTGCAGTGGTTGCTGATGTTGTTGATGGACCAAGACTTGAGAGAAGAACAAGATGATAGGCTGGATTTCCATCGCATCAAACTCTCTACTTCACTTGTGGCTGCTCTTGAAGGACACAGACGTAGACACAGTGTTAGGAGAGAAAGATATGCAAGAAAAAAGTATGCTGTTTTCATGGCTGGTGCTTTTGTCTATCTACTCTGCTTCATGTTCCTATTTATATGCAAACTAGGAGATGCCCTTTTACTCAAAATTAAAATAAGATATTCCAACAAATATGTCTGAAACCTTCTCCAATAACATTTTTTCAAAGTCAAGTCAACTGCCCCACTGAAAATTGGTCACAAGTAACTCCGAACCATATATAGACGAGGGATTTAAATGCAAGAAGTGCATACCTATCAAGATTGATTTGATGAGTAGGAAAAGTAGGAAAATTGGGGAAACTCTCTCCATGTTGAAAATGCATGATTGCTAACTGCAATGATGTATTCAAACAAGAAGCCTAGGAGATAGACATTTTAATCAAACCTAAAGTAAGTAGACATTTTAAGCAAACCTAAAGTAAGTCCCACTATAAAATGAGTCAAACTTTCCCAGTCAATTTTACGCTCTTTGCCCACCATTAATATCTTATATTGCCATTTTCAAATATCGATAATTATATGTTTCATTTCATTTTTAAATATTTTTGTTAATCGGACTTTACATTCCACAAATTACTATTTTTGTTAATTGGACCTTACATTTCACAAATTCATTTTATTCGGATTTTATATATAAAACCATTAAACCAATACTATTATAATAAAAATTAAAAATTCCACTAATTTTTTATTTTAAATTGTGCTGAAATATGATATTCATTCAAGGACGAATAAAGTAACCTACTTGGAGTATGATTGAGGCTAAGAAGATGGGAATTGAAAATTTCCCAAAAGTGTGTTGGAATCAATTCCCACTTGAAGTATAAAGTCGCATTTGGTGCCTCATTAATTGAAGATGAGGGCAGCTTCTCTAATTAATTCTCTGCCTCATCTGTAAATTGGTGTCTCATTTAATGAAATTGAGGGAAGCTTTTAATTCTTTAACCTACATTTTTTTGACTTGTCGGTTCTAGTCATTATTTTGGGCCTTGAGAAAATAAGTAATGTATTAATTTGGTCAAGAAAATGGAGTATAATTTTATTTTTGGGCCAAAATACCTCAAGGAAAATATAGCTGACGCTAAGTTTGTATTCTAAGCATAAGGCCTTGAGAAATTAATTAAGTAAAATTTTATTTTGGGTGCAATTATATGCTAATCTTTTGGACTTCCGTGATATTAAATTATTACCGTGCGAGAAGAGATTCAAATAGTTTTTATATTTATAATCTATAAAATAATACTCTATCAGTTTTGCGTAACAACTCCGGGAATTGTCTTCTCGTGGATAATTCGTTTTGCTGAGCGCAGAACTCGTGTTCCATCGGCAGCGTTCGGTTTGTTTTGCTTGTGAGACAAGATAGGTTTAGGCAAAATATTTTCATTTATAAAAAGTGACGTAGATGAAATAGCCTATTTATATGTTTCTAGGACACTAGGGTTGGTTCGACTTAACCTAAACATTCGGGAAAGAACCAGCAAAGAAAACCCGAACGGGGCCTTATAGTTTTAGCCTGACTCATTAAAATTAAAATAATGTCTCTAAATAATAAAAAGAACATAATTAATAAGGAAAACAATGAAATAGAGCTGCTGCAAACTTGGCCGGCGTCTTGAGCTTGTCTCTTGGCCTCAACTTCCTTGCCATCAACGAGCTCTCCTCCTCATTCGTTGCCGGCTGCTCCTCCATGTCCGACACCCCTTCTTCCTCCTGTTCTTGCTGATCAACTACGATGTCGTCGCTCAGTGCAGTTTAGTTCTTAACACAGTCCCATAAAAATATAGGAATATTAAAAGAAAATTGGTAAAATGCACAACCACATGAGTAGCTTAAAAAGAAATACGAAAAAACAACAACAGAGGTAGCAATTGAAAATGTGAAAAGAAATAGGAAACACAACTCTAAGAAAAGCAATATATAGTTCCAAATCAAATAGTATTAGAATATCACACAAGAAATGGTTTAATTTCGCAAGAAACGTCAACCTTGTCAATTCACTCGGAATTTCACCATCCAATTTGTTTGTAGACAAGTCCAATGATTCGAGTTCACCCATATTTCTAAGAGATGAAGGAATATATCCTGTAAGGGTATTGTGGGACAAATTCAAATATACGAGAATCTTGAGATTTCCTATGGAAGGTGAATAGTTCCAGTAAATCTATTGGAGGATAAGTCAAGTGTCGTGAAGGTTTCCAATAGTCTATCAGTTAACTGATCTTGACCTTTCAAGATGAGAATCATCTCCAAGTAACTTAGAAACTCGTCATATTTAATTTCCTACCGGCTCAATCATTGCTCTGAAATTGTTGAAATACCTTTGAGATAGAGAGCCCATAAATTCATTATGGGATACATCTAAAACTTGCAACCTAGGAAATGGAAACTTGGTTCTTGAATGAAATGACATGTTACCATTAAACATGTTAGAGCTCAACATTAGCACCAAAAGCTTACGTAGGCGTTCCATCCAAAAGGGAAATTCATCTTATATTCTATTATTTCCAATGTCGAGGTCTTCTAGACTTTGGCAATTGATTAAGGATATAGGTAAACGTCCGTGGAATTTGTTATCACCTAAATTAATGGACATAAGACTACAATCCTTAAAAAATGTAGATGCAATGAGACCGCTAAATTGATTTTCGTTAAGATGAAAGATTGTCAAAGATCCGATGCAGTGTCACAGTCTTCCTTCCAAAGTACTCCCTCTGTTCCTTGTTAATAGATGCATTTCTTTTCGGCACGGAGTTTAAGAATAGTGTGTTAAATGGATGATGGAAAAAGTAAGAGAGACTAAAGTAAGAGAGATGAAGAGAGAATAAAGTAAAAAACAGAATTACTTTTTGCCAAAAATAGAAATGACTCAATTAATTTGGAACTTCCCAAAATAGAAAAATGACTCTATTAACATGGAACGGAGAGAGTATTATTTGAGAGAAGAAAAATACGAAGGCCTGTGTTGCAGATGGAGGATGGGAGTTCACCATTTAAATTGTTGGAAGAGAAATATATGAACTCGAGATTTGAAAGATTTCCTATTGTGGATGTTATTGGACCTTAAAACAAATACTCCCTCCGTCCCATGTTACTTGCACTTTTACTTTTTGGCACGTCACAAACTCCTTACACTATTTATAGTTTAAGTTATAATTAATGCATTTAATTAATATGTTAGCTTAAGTTAAGAAGTCCTTTATTAAGTGACGTCTCATTACACTAAAAAATCAATCTCAAATTTACGGCCTAAAATGAAAAGTGCGAGTAACATGGGACGGAGGGAGTTTTTGAAAGATAAACGAAGGATAAGACTGAAATCGAAAAATACACATGCATGTCATTTTACTCATCCTAACAATGTCTGTTATCCGCTTTAGATATAAAAGTGTTGGCAAAATTATCACTAATCGCCATAACGTACGAACTTTTCAATGTCGTGTTCTATAATATCTACCTAGCTTGCATATTATGATATTTATAAAATTCCCAACAAAATTATTCAATGGATGTCAAGTTACAGATGGAGAATGGGAGCTCACCATTCAAGTTGTTGGAAGAGAGCGATAAGAGATTAAGATTTGAAAGATTTCCAATGGGGGATGGTATTGGACCTTCAAACAATTTATTTACAATATAAACAAGAATACAAATCAAATATCTTTATATCAAAAAAATGCACATTCATGGAATTTCATATGTCTGTTAGCGTTAGATATTCACATTTGCCAGTAGAGAGCCCACAAGTGCAATACGAGAAAGCATTGTTGTCACTATCGGGATATGGATATTCAGGTCCAATCTGCTTAGCTCGCATGTAGGAAACTATATCAACATTAAGCAAGTAACGATAAACGTGTGTAATGATCATAGATTGAATATAAGCATATTATTTCTCTGAAATAAGTGATAAAATTGAGTTATCTCGTGAATCTAAGACTTAAACAGTTAAATGATAAACATTGAGCATTATTGAAATTAATTTAATTATTGGTGTCTGTTATTAGTTAGAAATCTTAGTGGCGCCTATAGATATAAATTGACTTTGGAGTTAGAATTTTATTTTGGGCCTGGAGAAAATATTTGGTGAAAAAAGTAGTACAGTAGAATTTTACCTTGGCCCAATTATCTTACACATTAATGGGCTTTCCTGAGATTAGCGATGTGAGAATATAAATGTAGGCTTTCATGTGCTGTGGCACGAACTGTTCGATTGAGTTATTTTGTCAGGATAATTAAGGAAATTGATCATAAACATTGTTTGTATACAATTTATGGTGCAAAACCTAGTTTATAGTTTGAATATTTAAAAATTACTGCAAAATGTAACTTCATGCCTGAAAAAAGTTGACAGTGGAAAGTTTATTATGTTATTTCAAATTTGAAAATAGAATGTTTGTTTATTTTAAAATTTCCTGCACTAGAGATTTTTCTATTCAAAATAAAGAACATATTGTAGCATAATACTTCACTGAGAATTATCACACAACCACAAACGTAGCAATTGAAAAAGGTAAAAAGAAATAGAAACACGACAACGAAAATAGCAATTGAAAAGGTAAAATGAAATAGGAAACACAACTAAAACACTAGCAATAGTTCCAAACTAACATATGAAAAGCACACAATTCTCTCTTTGGCTTTGAATCAAGTTCCCCTGCGTGATGGTGTAGCTCTTGTTGAATTAATTGTGGTCTATTATTCTTTGGGCTTGTTTTATTTATGTCTGGGCTGTTGTTTTTCTTTGGCCAAGCCCAGAAGCCCAATCTCTTAAGTGAGAGTAGCTGGATTGCTGCCACGTGTCCCTCTCACTCGGATGGTGTTTCCTGACCGTTGGATGGAGGGTTTGTGAGATGTGTGGTTATGAGATGTGTGAGCCGGTTGGTTTTGATTATTCATTCGATACTCCTCTCTCTCTCACTACTCTCTGAATTCTCTCTACTTCTCCAACTGCTTCTCTGGTTAATTCTTTGGGGTTACTCACCATTCTTGTGTGAATATCCAAGTGTTGAGTGGTAGGAAGGCAACTGCTTCGGTTGCTTGTGGTGTGAGAACGAGGGTTTCTGATCTAAGGGGTTTCAGTGACCTAATCCGGTGTATAAGGGTGATGTGGTGAAGGTATTGACGGTTTGAGGGTAATCTCCAGTCAATTCATCGGTGCTCCCTTGGATTCGGTTCTAGTTGAATAGATCTGGGCTATGTGGCGGGCTCTGAGCCATTTTCTGTGATCTATTTCGTTTCCCTTGTGATAGCTTCTAGTTTTCTGATCCGAATGGATCATGTGTGAAGTTACTAACCTTCTTCTTGAGTGTGCAGGATTCTTGCTAAGGAAGATGAACCAGCTAGGGTTTCGGTTGAGAGATCTGTAATAGTTAGGGTTCCAATTCTTGTATCTTGTGTACACTTACACTTCTCTAATAGTGTATATCAGCCGCGTGGGTGAGAGTTTGACTGAGCTCTCTTGTACAAGAACAAAGAGGTCTTGGTAATTAGTGAATCTGACCCTAATCTGATCCCTACAGTGGTATCAGAGCCACGGGGGGATTAGGGCGGCACGCCAAGTCGCATAAGGAGGTGGGCAAGTGGAATCCTCCTTCGAGTGAGGGTTCGCTCTGGTAAATTGGCTTTATCTCCTGGTTTCTTTACCTTTTTTTCCTGTTTAGTGCCACTATAGGCTTGGGATCTTGTTTTCTGGTAGATAGTCTCTGGCAAAGACTTAGGTCTCTCTATGCTTTCTGTGTTTTCTGTGTTGCTTCCGCTGGTTCTTGTGCTCTGTGATCTTGTGATCTCATTTTACTTGACCACCAAGCACCTATACTGCCCAAGTGACCCCCTGCGCCCTCCACAAGTGAGTGATTGCGAGCTGGGATAGCCTTGGCCAGTGTTGCTCGTGACAGTCAAGGATTTGAGGTCCTTTCTGTTGTGTGAAAGCTGTGTACCTGTTCCTGTGTTTGCTGGTGGATGTCTGTGTGTTCTCAGGTGTGTAAGTTTGTGTGTTTTAGCCTTGCCTCCTGTGTTCTTGCAAAACTTGTTGTAAAAATGTCTCAGCAGCCTGTGAGTTTGGTTCCTTATAATGGTAAAAATGATTTTGCTATTTGGAAACAGAAAATGAAGTGTGTTTTAATTCAACAAAAAGTTTTCAAAGTTGTTGATGACTCCTTACCTGAGGATACTGCTCAGGATAGGAAAGATGAAATGAATGAGTTGGCTAGGGCCACTATTGTGTTAAATTTGTCTGATTCTGTGATTAGAAAAGTTGACCATGTTGAATCTGCTTCTGAAATGTGGAAATTACTTGATACCTTGTTTACTGAAACCTCTATGTCCTCAAGGATGTATTTGCTTGAAAAATTGTTTAAGTTTAAGCTTGATCTTACTAAGGACATAGATGATAATGTTGATAGGTTTCAGAAGCTTGTTCAGGATATTAAAAGATCTGGTGACACCACAATAGATGCTTACACTAGTATTGCCCTAATGAATGCCATTCCTGACTCTTATAGTGATGTTAAAGCTGCCATTAAGTATGGCAGAGACTCTGCTCCTCTAGATTTAATTGTTAGCTCCCTAAAATCTAAGGAACTTGAACTTAGGGAAAGAGCTGCTGATAAGAATGCCTATAACAAAGTTCTTAATGTTAGAGGTAGGTCTAAAACTAGAGGGGGAAATGAATCAGGTAGTGGCTCTAACTCAGGTAATAATGGCAAGAAAAAGTATAGATCTAGGTCCAGAAGTAAGGATCCTAAGACCTATAGGAAGTGTTTTAACTGTGGGGATGTTGGGCACTATAAAAAGGAGTGCACTAAACCTAAAAAGAATAAATTCCAGAATAATAATTCCCAGGTTGAACCTCTTGTCAATGTGGCTACATATGATAACATGAATGATTCTGTGTTCATGGTGCATGATCTGCCTCTTGTGAATGCTTCCCCTGCTTGCCCCTTTACTACTAATGATTGGTTATGTGACTCTGGGTGTACTTATCATGTGAGTCCTTTCAAAGAAGTGTTTTCTGAGCTAAAACCTGTAACTAAAACTTTTGTGTCAATGGCTGATGACAAGAAATGTGAAATTCTTGGTATTGGCACTGTGTGTTTGAAGTTTGAAAATGGTTATGTGCTTAACTTGAAGGATGTGAGATATGTTCCAGATCTGTGTTATAACCTTATGTCTTGTACTGCTCTGGAAAATGAGGGTCTGGGGGGAAAGTGGGGAGAAGGCTGCATGAAAATCTGCAAAGGGTCTATGTGTCTGTTCAAAGCTAACAAAAAGTGTGGTTTATATATCTGTACTGCTGTGCCTCTTTCATGTGAAAAAGCTTATGCCAATGTTGTTAAAAATGATAGAACCATGCTGTGGCACAATAGGCTTGGTCACATGAGTGCTAAAGGTCTAAGTATTCTGAAAAAACATGCCATCCTGTCTGATAATGATGTCCAAAGTGAGTTGCCCTTTTGTGATTCTTGTGTGCTGGGTAAACAGCATAGAGTTTCATTCCCCACTACTCCTGCACCTGCTAATGTGAGTAAATGCATTTTGGAATACTTGCATATGGATGTTTGGGGTCCAGCTTCTGTGTCTTCTCACTCTGGTTGTGTATATTTCTTATCTGTGATTGATGATTTTTCAAGAAAAGTTTGGTGTTTTTTGATGAGACACAAGTCTGATGTTTTTGAAAAGCTTAAAACTTGGAAAACCTTGATAGATGGTAAGTAAATTAAGGCTATTAGAACTGATAATGGCCTGGAGTTCTGCAATAATCAGATGGATGACTTATGTGATAGTTTTGGAATTAAAAGACATAAAACTGTGCCATATACTCTCCAGCAAAATGGGGTTGCTGGAAGAATGAACAGAACTCTTCTTGAAAAAGTGAGATGCATGCTATATAAGTCTGGTTTGTCTAAAAAATTTTGGGGTGAGGCTTTATTAACTGCTACTTATTTGGTGAATAGGTCTCCTTCTGTGCCTTTGGTTGGTCAGTGTCCTGAATATGTGTTCTATGGAAAACCTCTTAATTTTTCTCACCTAAGGGTCTTTGGCTGCTCTGCTTTTGTGCATCACAAGTCTGATAAACTTGAGCCTAGGTCTAGGAAAGGTGTTTTCCTAGGGTACCCTGAGGGTGTTAAAGGTTATAGGGTCTGGCTTAGGGATGAACCTGGGTTTAAGGTCATCATAAGCAGAGATGTAGTCTTCAATGAAGATGAATTCCCCTGCCTAAGATTGACAAGTACCCCAGATCCCATAGATGTGGACAATGAGCCTCTTAGTGAGGTGGAGTCCACAGACTCACTCACTGCTGTGGAGCCTCTCAATGATGCTTCAAGTGAGGTGGAGCAGTCCTTCTGGAACACCTATCCAGCCTATATACCTGATGAGACACCTAATGAAGGACACCCAAATGGTGTTCAAAATGATGTGACTGCTCAAAATGTTTGTGACAATCTGCCTGATATGCATGATAGTCCTGCTAGAAATTTTCCTCCTGCCCCTGTTCAAAATGTGATTAATAGCCCTGCTGGTATTCAGAATGCCATTGAAGTTTCTAACTTACAGGATTATGTGTTTGCTAGAGATAGAGTTAGAAGAACTAATGTTAAGAAACCTGTTAAGTATGATGGCTTTGTTGGTTTAGTTGCTTTTATAAACTTAGCTTTCAATGTTCATGAGTCAGATGGGGATGAACCCCAAACTTACAAGCAAGCTACTAAATCTAAATTTTGGAATCAGTGGCATAAAGCTATGGTGGAGGAAATGCACTCTTTAAAAATTAACCTTACTTGGATTCTTGTACCTTTGTCCCCTGGTGCTTCTGTGGTTGATTGCAGGTGGCTGTACAAGGCTAGACTAGTGGCAAAAGGCTTTACCCAATAAGAGGGGGTAGATTATACAGAGATTTTTGCCCCTGTTGTTAAATTTACCACTGTGAGATTAATGCTTGCCTTATGTGCTCATTTTAATTGGGAATTAAAACAGATGGATGTTAAGACTGCCTTCTTGCATGGTGAGTTAGATAAACCTATTTACATGAAACAACCTGAAGGCTTTGTTGACCCCAAATTTCCTAATCATGTGTGTTTATTGAAGAAGGCCATGTATGGTTTGAAGCAATCTCCCAGGCAGTGGAACATCAAGTTCAATAATTGTATGCATAAGTTAGGCTTTGTTAGAAGTACCTTTGATGCATGCTTGTATATTAAAGATCTTGCTTCAGTTCCTGTGTTTCTGTTGTTATATGTGGATGATATGCTTATTATGGGACCTTGTTTGAAAACTATTAAGGCTGTGCAATCTTCTTTGAGTGATAACTTTGATATGAAAGACTTGGGAGATGCTCAGAAAATTCTTGGCATATGCATTATGAGAGATAGGAAACAGTGTTCTCTTGTGCTGCATCAGGAACCTTATGTGTATAAAGTGTTGAAGAAATTTAACATGTTTGATGCTAAGCCTGCTTCTGTTCCCCTTGCTGCTCATTTTATGTTGAGTAAAGATATGTGCCCTAAGTCTCAGCTTGATATTGATGCCATGAAGAAAGTCCCTTATGCTAATGCTATTGGATCAGTGATGTACTTGATGGTCAGCACTAGGCCTGACATTGCCTATGCTGTGTCTTGCCTTAGTAGATATATGGCAAATCCTGGTTCTGTTCATTGGGAGGCTTTGAAGTGGCTTCTAAGATATCTTAAGCACACTGCCAAGTATGGACTGTGTTACTCTAAATGTGATGATGGTGTTTTACTAACTGGTTTTGTGGATTCCAACTATGCTAATGATAGAGATAAGAGGAAGTCAACTACCTCCTATGTGTTTACTGTTTGCAGGTCATGTGTTAGTTGGAAATCACAGCTGCAGCATATTGTGGCCTTGTCTACCACTGAGTCAGAATATATTGCTATCACTGAGGCAATGAAATAAGCTGTTTGGTTAAAGGGAGTTCTCTCTGAACTTAAGTTTGTGAATGAAACTCCTACTGTGTTTTCTGATTCTCAATCTGCTATTCAGTTGTGTAAATACCCTGTTTTTCATGATAGGACAAAACATATTGATGTGAGATTTCATTACATTAGAGATATTGTTGAAAAAGGTGAAATTTTTCTTCAAAAGGTGCACACTGACAAAAACCCTGCTGATATGGGGACTAAATGCTTGCCTGTCGATAAATTTCTTACTTGCATTAAGATTTTGCATTTTGATTGTGGTTAGCATGTGCATGTCCCGGGGGTAAGTCCTAAGTGACTCTGTGAGCCTTGGCTCTTTGAGATCACTAAGGCATGAAAGACCTACAAGACTAGTTGATTTACCAGTAGGTGATCTTCTTGTAATCTTGTTAGGCAATGCTTTGGTTATTTCCTTGACTAATGAGCATTAATGCTCTCTGGTGTCAGGATCTAACCTTGTGGGCTATGATGAAAATGCCTAAGCCTTTAGCCTATGATTGGTTTCCTAGAATAAGAGTCCAAGGTGGAGTATGTTGAATTAATTGTGGCCTATTATTCTTTGGGCTTGTTTTATTTCTGTCTGAGCTGTTGTTTTTCTTTGGCCAAGCCCAGAAGCCCAATCTCTTAAGTGAGAGTAGCTGGATTGCTGCCACGTGTCCCTCTCACTCGGATGGTGTTTCCTGACCGTTGGATGGAGGGTTTGTGAGATGTGTGAGCCGGTTGGTTTTGATTATTCATTCGATACTCCTCTCTCTCTCACTACTCTCTGAATTCTCTCTACTTCTCCAACTGCTTCTCTGGTTAATTCTTTGGGGTTACTCACCATTCTTGTGTGAATATCCAAGTGTTGAGTGGTAGGAAGGCAACTGCTTCGGTTGCTTGTGGTGTGAGAACGAGGGTTTCTGATCTAAGGGGTTTCAGTGACCTAATCCGGTGTATAAGGGTGATGTGGTGAAGGTATTGACGGTTTGAGGGTAATCTCCAGTCAATTCATCGGTGCTCCCTTGGATTCGGTTCTAGTTGAATAGATCTGGGCTATGTGGCGGGCTCTGAGCCATTTTCTGTGATCTATTTCGTTTCCCTTGTGATAGCTTCTAGTTTTCTGATCCGAATGGATCATGTGTAAAGTTACTAACCTTCTTCTTGAGTGTGCAGGATTCTTGCTAAGGAAGATGAACCAGCTAGGGTTTCGGTTGAGAGATCTGTAATAGTTAAGGTTCCAATTCTTGTATCTTGTGTACACTTACACTTCTCTAATAGTGTATATCAGCCGCGTGGGTGAGAGTTTGGCTGAGCTCTCTTGTACAAGAACAAAGAGGTCTTGGTAATTAGTGAATCCGACCCTAATCTGATCCCTACAGCTCTATTGCGTCTCTTCCTCGTCTTATATTGATATCCAATCCTGAAAAAGATTTCCACCAACCATCTTGGCCTTCCACTTCTTATAATCATATAACCAATTCCAATACCAACCATAAATCCACATCCATACCCCATCACCACACTTCTCCAACCAAATCCATCTATGAATTCATATTCATCATCTTCTTCTTCTTCTCCAAGCTGCGTCGATTTCCCATCATCCTCTGTGCATTTTCTTGTCAACGGAAGTCCACACAATCCCATGTTTCCCATGTATGAATCATTATCAAATGTGAAGAATTGATTAGATCGTGGTATTTGCCCAACAAAATTGTTCACTGAAAGGTTTAATTTCGCAAGAAATATCAACCTCGACAATTCACTTGGAATTTCCCCATCCAATTTGTTCATTGACAAGTCCAACGATTTGAGTTCTCCCATGTTTCCAATAGATGAAGGTATATGTCCTGTGAGGCTATTGCGGGACAAGTTCAAGTATCTGAGAATCTTAAGTTTTCCTATGGAAGGTGGAATAATTCCAGAGAATCTATTGGAAGACAGATCTATTGTCGTAAAGGTTTCCAATAGTCTATTCAATAACTGATCTTGACCTTTCAATGTAAGCCTCATCTCCAAATTTGCTAGAAAGCTATCATAATCTTATTCTATTGCCTCTGTCATTGCTTTGAAATTCTTGAAATATATTTGAGGTAGAGAGCCCACAAATTCATTATAGGATACATCTAAAACTTGCAACATAGGAAATGGAATCTTGGTTGATGAAGGACGTGACTGAAGGAACTGGCAGCGAAAGCGCTCACATTAAATCGATTACATAATAATCCTAATCTATTTAGCAGATTATTTAGACAAATTCTATTCTCGTAATTATCACATGTATCATGCTCATAACTCAAATAAATCATGCTTTAAATTAATTAAAACCTAAAACATGCTTTTCTACGGTTTAGCTATTATACCTTGATGATTCTCCAAAGAATCGAAGATAGCTAGCGCATTCTCCACGTGAAGATCTTTAGTACAAAACCACAGATCTTCTGTCTGGTTCCCGGACTGTAAACTGATATCAGGGTGGGCTGATCTCACCAGTATACTGGGACTTAAATTAAGAAGACGGAATTCCTTTCCCACGAAGGAGAAAAATCGTCCTTCTTCTATGTAGAGAGGGGGACGAAAATTTTGAATAAAAACAAGTGTATCTCCTCCAATTAGCTTTTTACTAATTAAATTAAACCCAATTTAATATAAGCTTATAATTAGAATATTACGAGCAACCACTACAGAAGTAATATTGCACTCCCCATCCAAAACCGAAATTATAAGTACTTCGGGTTTCCATTGCTTGATATTTATTTCCCGCGCTTAAGATAGAAACATCCATTAATTAATTATTGTCTGCTATGGACTTAATTAATTAATATCTTATTTATTCCAAGAGTGGATTCAACAAGAAATTCTTATTTATTATTCATGGAGTAATCAAACTCCAACTAGCTAGGTTCTGAATAATAAAACCTTATTTCAAGCTCCTCTTGAGGATGTTATCAAACGAGACTCACCTCGCGCACGATTCAACATAATAGCAATCCTAGCACCGCTAGATATTAATCACCACTACCCAATATACCAGGCTTATTGGGTTGCGATAAACCCGCACCATTTGGTAAGTCAAAGTAGTGCATAATCAATACCGTATGCTCAATGCTAACGTACATTGATTAAGAAACAATAATTTACAAGACCTTGTCTTTTAGTAGATAGCATAAAGATTGTCTCGCTGTTAGATCCATTCAGTGCTATACCACACCAATGTCATCTTATTTCAGTAAGGCTTAGAAATAATCGGACTGACATTGCAACCTTTCTCGAAAGGTAGTCTAAGCCTATCTAGGTTGTGAAATTCTCATTTTTTCTTTGTTCAGAACTGACTGTGTTATCTTAAAGTGAACGACGCCCACAACCGGTCTACTAAAACAAAGACTTAGACTTTGTTAAGTTACTTATATATTTAAACATGTAATAAACATCCATTAAATGTAAAACATAACCACATTATGACAAAAATAATCTATTTATTCCTTTGGAAAATAAAATAAGAGTTTTAACAGTATTCAATTACTCGAAAGGTGGTTTCTAGTATACAAACCCTAACAGTGACATGTTACCACCAAACTTGTTAGACCTCAACACTAAAACTCAAAGCTCGGGAAGACCTTCCATCCAAAATGAAAATTCATCTTGTATTCTATTATTTCCGATGTCAAGACCCTCTAGATGTTGGTAGTTGATTAAGGATGTGGGTAACCTTCCTTCCAGTTTGTTCGTTCCCAAATTGATGGAAATAAGCCTACAATCCTTGGGAAATGCCGGTGGAATCAGGTCACTAAGATGATTCGCGTTTAAGTGAAATATTCTCATACCTTCGCTAAAGTTTCAAAAGCATCGAGGAACTATTCCTTCCAAGGAGTTATTTGAGAGGAGAAGAATATCCAGCGATGTCAAATTGCAGATGGAGGATAGAAGCACACCATTTAATTTGTTGGAAGAGAGCGATAAGGCCCCTAGAATTGAAAGATTTCCAATGGTGGATGGTCTTCGAACAATTTTTTAAAAGATGAACAAGGATAAAAATAAAATTTCATTACATCTAAAAGAAGACATGCATAACATATTACTACTAAATTCAACTATTTTACTTATCATAAGCATGTCTGTTATTTGCATTGGCATTGGTATTCATTCTTAAACATTGTGCTTAACATTTGCGAGGAATGCAGTGCATTCATTCATTTTTCTCATTATGTTCAAAATTTATGTGGAATGATATTTTCTTTATCAACTAAGACTACTCTACTGTTTTTGTAACGCCCCGCTTTTTCGAACCCTAATTTTTGTGACGTGGAAATTTTTGCATTAAATGCTTTTAATGCTATGATATATGTGGAATTAAATGATGAGTGATAAATTGCAATATTCTTTGTGACCTAATTGCGATATTGAGTTGAGTTTGAGTTGAATAGTCAAACTTGTTGAATATGTGACGTGGCTATTGAATAGTCAATATTGTGGAAAATATGACGTGGTCGTGGAATGGTCAAAGTCGTTGGAAAATGTGAAGTGGAGGTGAAATTCGAATTTGTGAATATTTTGATGTGGGAAGAAATAATATTGGTGGCGAATTATTTTCCTAAGGGATGAGTGAGAATTTAATAGGAGCATTATTTAAGTATGTGGAATTTTTGACCCCTCCTATTTATTGAAAAGAAATCCTATTTTTCTTGGATTTAATTATTGCTTGGGATAATTATCCGAGTTAAATCCAAAGTCCGATTATTCCTTATTAATTGGTGAAATTTTCGGCCCCTATATTTGTCTCTAGGGGGATTTTCGAAAATCCCATGTTTTATGGGAGAAGGGATTTTATTATTATTTTATTTGATCCCTTGTTTATTCTCTTCCATAAATAAATTCAAATATCCTAGCATATCTTGCCAAATCTAAGAAGATCTTGCCATATACTAATTAAATTAGGATTTAAATTAAATTCCTTCTAAGGAATTGAAAGTCACGCCACTTTTCACTTTTAATTGGGGAGAATATTTATAATTTTCTTGCTCCGTGATATTTTATTCTACTCCGTGAAATATTCAAATTAAATCTTAGGCTAATTAAATAGCCTAAGAAATTCGAAATCCTCCTTTTTCTCAACGGTTTTAACGCCACTCCCCCAACAAATCTCTTCCAAATCTTGATTTATTTAATTATTGGATTATATCTTGCACTCTATAAATAAGAGTGAGAAACCTAACCCTAGCATCACTAAATCACGCCCCCACTCCCCAAAATTTCGATCTCTCTTTCTCCCCACTCTCTCAAATTTTTCTTCTACTTTCTCCATTAATTCTTCATCTTTTGGACAAGAATTGAAACTGCAATTCAAGATTTTGTTGAAGAATCAAGATCCTACTCGTTTCTACCGTTTGTTTTTGCAAGAAAAGGTACTTCTATTATTAATCTTTTCTTCTCCTACCGATCAATCGGTGTTCTTGAGTCCACATGCATTTAGAACGAGTGAATGGGGAAATTAATCGGTGAATTTGGATGCATGTGTGTGTGTGACCGTGTGTGTGTGTGCACGCCTCGGTAGGCATGCACATGTGTGTTGCGTGTGTGCGTGTGTTGTGTGGGAACACTCATGCGTGGCACAATTTGATGATAAATCTGGAATTGTTGTGTGAATAAAAACGATATGATAATCGTACTTTGATTTTGATTGGTGATATTGAAAATAATCGATGGGAAAAGATTAACGTGAGATCATGCATGATTTTGATCCATGATTGAGACTTATTTGAAATATATGAACTAAAGGTGATAGTTCGCGTTCCCGGTGTGATAACAAGAAGAAGTGCGTTTTTGAACTCGAAGGAAATCGAGGTGGGCTTTACTCTTAAACTCTTCTATATGCAAATTTATGACGTTGGAGAAATAAGGGTAGATTAAACTGTTATGCCATGCCTATGAATTATTTTGGATATTGTGTGTGCCTGATGCCTAGATTGTGAGTACGCTCCATTAGGCTAAAGGGCTATATAAACGAATTCGGGTCTGAGTAGGGCCGCAAACCCTATCAGGCTAGTGTACACTGGAGGTCGGGAGCCGTCCTTGCTAGTCGGCCGATCTCGTGGGCGAAAGTGTGGCCATACTTCGTCGCACCATATGAAATGATAATTGATGAGAAAATGGGAGGTATTGTTTGACCGGCCAATCCATGAAATATTTTGTGATACTCGATGCTTATCTTTAAATAAATGCAAAAACCTCGAGTTCACTATGGTAAGGGTGGCATAACTATAAAATGTTTTGGCATGAGTCCACTGAGTATGTTTAAAATACTCAGCCCTGCATGTGTTTTCCCTATGTGCAGGTTGAGCGGCAATGGGCGGTCGGTGGTGTTGAGACGGTTGAACCGAATAAAATGAATTGGTTGGGATTTTGAGTGTAGTCGTGTCTTCATACATGACTTTGCTTTCTCTTGGAATGCTTCCGCTGAATTTTTGGGAAACCTTATTATCTTAAGTTGTTTTGAACTTATTCTTTGATTTGGAATATTGGGAATTTTTGCGTTTTGTTGGAGCTACAATAAACCCTTGACTTTTGAGCTTAGCCTATTATATCTATTAAACCTTGATCTCGTGAGTTAGTCGTTGACCTATTGCCTTGATGCTTCATTAAATACTTGGTCAAATCTCTTTAAATGAAACCCTAGTCTACATCCTTGTCGCCTTCAGTTCGTCTAGTTAATAGTCACCGTATTTATTATACCCTAGAAATGCCGGGCTGTTACAGTTTTTCTATTAAAATAGTAGGTATGTTTTTAAGCGGAAAAAAAAGATAAAATTAATTCCATGCATTGCATGTTTCGTATTAGTCCTATATATATAATGCAATATGAAAAAGTGGAATAAACTTAACTAAAAGTTAAAACAATTTGAAATCTTACCAGCGAAAACATTATTGTCAAGGTATAAGTCTCGAAGTGCTTTCATGTTCCCGATTTCCGAAGGCAATGCCCCAAAGTATGTATTACTTGACTGTTGAATCCCTTCCAAACAAGTCACATTGAAAATGGATGTTGGCAAAGGCCCTGAAAACTTGTTATAACTCATGTCCAACCACTCCAAACTATCAAGATGCCCAATCTCTTGAGACATGGATCCTATAATCAAAATGCTTACAAAAAGTTTGTATGATTCTTACATACAAAAGTATTGGGGAAATATAAGTTGCCATCGTTTGTGTTAGCATAAGCTTTAATGCAAGTTAATTATCAATATATCCAGAATTTACACGTTAACATACAGCTATTATGTCATAAATTTAAAATCATGTCAAATAATTTAGCCTCACTTAACAATGTACCAAGTATTGGGACATGTGAATGTAATCATTTATTTGGAAAACTTACCCTCCTAGTTAGTTATTTGAATTATTGGATCATTTTGCTAACATTTGTTTATTTTACTCCCTAGAAATAATTTTAGGAATTTCAAATATGCATGTTTATTAGTTGTGTCTTTCAACAACATTTTTTAACATGTGATTTTCGTTAGGGTATGAGCTTGAGTACAACATGATGTTACTAAATTTAAGGCTAAGTGAATAATAAATTATACCACTTAAAGAATTATTCTTGATCCGTAACTGGAGCAGAGTCGTCACGTTCCACATTTCTCATGGGATTGATCCGCTAAGTTTGTTATCATCCGACCACATCATCTCCAATTTATTAAGACCACCAATCTCTCTAGGAATATTACCTGAAGAATAACGATATCATGAGTAAAACGGATAAGTTTGTCGATAAAACTTGACTGACAACAGAGATATACTATCTCCAAATGTGGTTAAGTTTCATACCACTTAAACTATTACTGTCAAGCCATAAGCGGATTAGAGCCGTCATGTTCCCCACTTCTTTTGGGATGGATCCGCTAAGTTTGTTGGACCCTAAATCCATAAACTCTAGATTACTAAGATGGCCAATCTCTTTCGGAATAGTACCTGGACAATAATAATGAAGTCATGAGACATTTATATTTGATGATAATAAAAATAGTATAGGGTACTAATGTAACGCCCCACTTTTTGAACCCTAATTTTTGAACCATAAAATTTTTGCATTTTAATGCCTTGAAGTCCGTGGATTAAATGACGAGTGAAAGGATTATTGATATTCTTGTCACCTAATTGGATTTAGGGTTTTGACTGTGCATTAACCGAGTGAACTTCGTTGATTACGTGACGTGGCCGTTTGAAAGATAGATGCGGGGTGAATTTAATTATTTCTCGAATGAATGGTCTTATTGCCAAGGCGAAATAACCTTTTTTACGAGTTTGAATTTCAATGGCGAATTCTACAATTTGAAATTTAAATAATTCTTTTCCCTAAGGAATATTTATTGGAAATAAATGATACAAGTTCAATCTTGTGAAATATAATTTGCAGGCTACACAATTTTAATAAAATACTTAGGGTTTGAGCCCAAATTAATTTAATTAATCTTACATTACCTAAATTCTTTAACTTGAGTTGTAAGTCATAATTTGAAATACGCCGTGATCTGTAAATCTTCTCCCAAATTGATTTCAATCAAATGCAGCAATTTAATCCCCTTTTTAATTGAGCAATCAATACCAAATTTTCTTCCTCCCATGTCTCACGCGCCTTCTTCACCCCAATCTGCTATAGAAATATTTCCAATTATTCAATCACAATCAATGGAAATCAATCACCAAAAATTACTCTCAATACACGGTTATAATATTCCTCAACCCTAATTTCCACCGCCACTTACACACACAATCTCTCCACCGTTGAAAGCTCTCAAAAACACTCTCAATTGAGGAAGATGACGGCTAAGGCTTTCACCGGCGGTACAAGAGTTCTCATCCTCAACCTAGTTCCTGTTTTTGGGTCTCGGTGGCGCACACCCGAACTTCAAATTAGTATGATATTGTCCGCTTTGGGCAAAGCCCTCACGGTTTTGCTCTTGGGGTACTCCCCAAAAGACTCATACTAATGGAGTTGGGGTAGCCCATTTATACACTTGCAACTCTTGTTCATTCTCCAATGTGGGAATTGTTTGCCCTCACAATCTTCCCCTCAAACCAATACCACCAGACCAAGACCACATGTGTGGAGGTCACCCGGTCACCATAGGTCTTGGTCGAGCTCACGCAGAGACATTGGAGAACTTGTAAGAGCAACCACTGAACCCAGAGCCACACAGGCCCAGCCCTGAACCAGGGCTCTATACCACTGTAGGGATCAGATCACTCGGGATTCGCTAATTACCGGGACCTCTTTTATTGATTGAGTCCGAGATGGCTAATCTCAGAGATACAAGCCAATACAAGAGTGATACTAAGATTACAATCTACACTAGTACAAGGAGTTAGAATTGAAGAACCCTAGACTAAGTTCAAGTATCACACAGAAATTGAGTCTTCATCTTCTTCAATAATCCTGCACACTTAAGTAGAGTTGTTAGTAACACAAGAACGATCCCGCATGATCTAAAACAAAGAGAAAACAAGTAAGACAAGTTTACAAGCACAAGAATATGGCTCAGGTCGCAACAGGCGAATACACCAGGGAGTATTACTGAACAAGGACCCCAGAAACCCTAAGTTTCACCGGTTACCACCACAGTAGGGCTCCTCAACACGCGGACCACCACACGGCTCTCCAAACACCGCCAGAAAACTCTCACAACACCACCTCCAAGCTAAGGAAATCGGTCACAGAAAGAAGACCGACCCTAGGGTTTGAGAAGGAAACCGAAAAAGTTTCCTAACACTCAAACAAGCCACTAGATCTCTAAGGAGAACTCCGACTAGAGCCGTCGGAAACCTAGAGAGAAGGTAGAGCATATTCAGAGAGATAGAGAAGTCAGACGTTTTTCAACCGAATGAGGAAAGTGAGAAGTTTTCTCACTTAACAAACACACTCCAGATCCAACGGCCGTCCTCCAGGATCCGTGTGGAGCTTCCTACGTGGCGGTCATCCACGCAAGCAGGTAAGTTGCGGGCCAACTAATACATTGGGCCTGCACCAGAGTTTTGGGCTCAAATATTAATTGGATTGGGGCCAGCCCAAATAATTAATACATAAGTCCAACTCTTAATGGTCCACAAATATCCAACATTCTCCACCTTGGACCTATTGAGAGCACATGGGGAGAGTCTTAGTCAGCTGTTGCTTCATCACAGCCTACAAGGCTACCTCAAGACACCAAAGAGTTTTGAGGCGCATTAGTCAAGAGATCAGCCAAGTTGCCTAACAAGACTCCAGATGGCAAGCCAATTAGTCTTGTAGGACTTAAGCTGCCTTGTGACTTCAAAGAGTCAGCAAGGTCTTTCCCCGGGACATGCAATGCACATGCTCAACCAAAATCAAAATGCAATTTTTTGATGCATGACAACAGCTTATCCACACACAGAGAGACATTTGGATATCAGCAGGGTTATGATCAGTATGCACCTTTTGTAAAAGAACTTCACCTTTTTCCACAACATCCCTGATGAAATGGAACCTAACATCTATATGCTTAGTTCTATCATGGAAAACAGGGTTTTTACAAAGTTGGATGGCAGACTGACTATCAGAGTATAACACAGGAGCAGACTTAATAAACTTGAGTTCAGAGAGAACTCCCTTTAACCAGATTGCCTCCTTCATAGCCTCTGTAATGGCTATATACTCTGATTCTATTGTAGACAAAGCTACAATGTGTTGGAGTTGTGATTTCCAACTAACACAAGATCTGCAAACCTGAAACACATAGGAAGTTGTAGACTTTTTCTTATCCTTATCATTTGCATAGTTAGAATCAACAAAGCCACACAACTCAACACCTTCATCATGCTTAGAAAAACATAAACCATGGTTAGAAGTATTTTTTAGATATCTAAGCAACCATTTAAAAGCCTCCCAATGCACTGGCCCAGGGTTAGACATGTACCAACTCAAGCAAGAAACAACATAGCAATATCAGGCCTAGTACTAACCATAAGATACATCATGGAGCCAATAGCATTAGAATAAGGGACCTTTTGCATAGCTTTCACCTCAGATTCAGCTGTAGGACAAAGGTCCTTACTCGGCATAAAATGAGCAGCTAAAGGAATAGAAGCAATTTTAGCATCAAGCATATTAAATTTTTCAAGAATTTTTTGCACATAAGGTTCCTGATGAAGGACCAGAGAAGAGGACTTTCTATCCCTAATGATATTGATCCCCAAAATCTTTTTAGCATCACCAAGATCTTTCATGTCAAAATTTTCACATAAAGCACTTTGCACATGTTTAATAGACTTAATGCAAGGACTTATAATAAGCATATCATCCACATATAGCAGCAAGAACACAGGCACTTTATCAAGGTTTTTCACATACAAACAAGCATCAAAGGTACTCCTAACAAAGCCTAATTTCTGCATGCATGCATTGAACTTGATATTCTACTGCCTAGGAGATTGTTTAAGACCATACAAAGCCTTTTTAAGCAAACACACATGATTGGGAAAGTTAAGATCCACAAAACCCTCTGGTTGTTTCATGTAAATGGGTTTATCCAAATCACCATGAAGAAAAGCAGTTTTAACATCCATTTGTTTTAATTCCACATAAGACAAGCATCACTCTTACAGTAGTAAACTTAACCACAGGAGCAAAAATTTATGTATAATCTATCCCCTCTTGCTGAGTAAAACCTTTGGCAACCAACCTAGCCTTGTACCTCAACCCCTCAATCTCATCTTTCAGTTTAAACGACCACCTGCAATCAACTACAGAGGCACCAGGGGGCAGAGGCACAAGGATCCAAGTATTATTGACAATCAGAGAGTGGATTTCTTCTTGCATAGCTTTAAACCACAAATCCCAAAACTTGGACCTTTGAGCCTGCTTAAAAGATTGAGGCTCATTTCCATCAGATTCAAACACATTAAAAGCTAGGGCCACTAAGTTCACAAAAGAACCAAATCTATCAGGGGGTTTACCAACCCTTCTTGCTCTATACCTAGTTAACTGATAATTGTGTAAATCTGGATTATTATTGGGTTGTGGCTCACCATAAAAAACATTTTCATGGTCAGGGTCTTGGTTTTCTAGAGCCTCAGGGGGTATAGGATTTGGGTTGATAGGGGAAGAGTTCCACACCTGCTCCACCTCAGTGGAAGCATCACTGCCCTGGAACTCCACCTCACTTGGGGACCTCTCCTCAGATTGCTCCACCTCACTAAGAGGTTCACCATCTGAGGATGGAGAAGCAGGGACCTGGGAACAACACAAGGGAAGTCTTCTTCATTGAAGATGACATCCCTACTGACCACAACCTTGAAACTAGGTTCATCCCTAACCCACACCCTATAACCCTTAACACCATCAGAATAGCCAACAAAAACACCCTTCCTTGACCTTGGGTCTAACTTGTCAGTTTTTGAATGAATAAAAGCACTACACCCAAACACCCTTAGGCGTGACAGATTGGGTTTTCTATCAGTGAAAACATGCTCATGGCATCTACCCTTAAGAGGAACAAAAGAGGATCTATTTATCAAATAACAAGCAGTGTAAAGGGCTTCACCCCAAAACTTTTTTGACAAACCACTTTTGGACAAGAGACACCTAACCTTTTCAAGTAAAGTCCTATTCATCCTCTCAGCAACACCATTTTGCTGAGGGGTGTAAGGAGTAGTTTTATGTCTCCTAATCCCAGATTTTTGACACAAAGAATCCATTTGAGCATTGCAAAACTCAAGGCCATTATCTGTCCTAATGGTCTTGATACACTTTCCAGTTTGATTTTCAATTAAAACTCTCCAATTTGAAAAGGTTTGAAAAACATCAGACTTATGTTTTAAAAGAAAACACCAAACTTTTCTAGAAAATTCATCCACAATGGACAAGAAATACACAGATCCAGAGTGGGTAGTAACAGAGGCAGGGCCCCAAACATCCATGTGCAAGTACTCTAAGACAGCTTGACTAACATTTTCACTCACAGGGGTGGGTGGAAAAAGACACCCTATGCTGATTTCCCATCACACAAGTTTCACAAAAGGGGAGCTCATTTTTGAAATCCAAATCACTTAGAATATCAGAATTTTTCAAAAGTTTTAACCCCTTCTGACTCATGTGCCCAAGTCTATTATGCCAAAGTAAAGCCTTATCCATTTTAACCAGATTTACACTATGATCATAACTAGTTAGAGGCTTAGCAGTACACACATACAGATTACACTTTTTCACAGCTTTAAATAGGCATAGCACACCCTTACAGATCTTCATAATACCCTGCCCCCACTTACCCTCAAAACCCTCAGATTCAAGACAAGAGCAAGACAGCAGATTGTAATTCAGATCAGGCACATATCTCACATTTTTCAAAGGCAGCAAGTATCCATTCTCAAACTTTAAAAGCACAGTACCAATGCCAAGAATTTTACACTTCTTGTCATTAGCCATAGACACAAAAACATTTTCCACAGGTTTGAGAGAAGTAAAAGCATCTTTGAAAGGACATATGTGAAAAGTGCATCCAGAATCAATTAGCCAGTCATTTTTGGTAAAGAAACACTCAGAGGTAGAGTTTACAGAGAAAACATCATGGTTCATAAAACAAACACCATCTGAACCATCATCCCTGGCCAGATTTGCAACAGACTCCATCTGGTTATTACCATTTGGATTCTTACCTTTCTTGGGTCTAGTACATTCTGCCTTATAATGACCCACTTCATCACAATTAAAACATTTTCTTTTAAACTTAGGGTCTTTACTTTTAGACCTAGACCTGCCTCTGTTTGACTTCTTACCATTCCCGGAGGAATAACTGCCATCCCCTCTAGATTTAGATCTCCCTCTCACATTCAAAGCCTTAGTTTGAGAAGATTTAGGGTTAAAGTTTTCTTTTAGTTCCAATTCTTTTGACTTTAAAGAACTGATTATAATGTCTAGAGGGGCACTATCCCTTCCATACTTTATAGCTGCCTTAACATCACCATAAGTATCAGGGATAGCATTCATGAGGGCTATGCTGGTATACTCATCAATGGTTTTATCTCCAAACCTTTTAATGTCCTGGACCAATTTTTGAAAAGTATCAATGTTATCATCTATGTCCTTTGAAAGATCCAATTTAAATTTAAAAAGCTTTTCCAGAAGATACATCCTGGAGGACATAGAAGTTTCAGTATAGAGGGTATCCAGCTTAGCCCATATCTCACTGGCAGATTCAATAGCCCCAACCTTTCTAATAACAGAGTCAGAAAGGTTGAGGATGATTGAAGACCTAGCTAATTCATTCGTTTCAGCCTTTTTCTCAGCAGACATATTTTCAGGAAGAACCCCTTCAATGTCTTTGAAAACCTTTTGCTGAATCAAGACACATTTCACCTTTTGTTTCCAAATAACAAAATCATTTTTCCCATTGAAGGGGACAATGCCAACTGGCTGAGTCATTTTGAGAAAGATTTTTACACACACAAAAGAACTCAACACACCAAGGGCAAAGCAAGCAACTCTGCTTTCACAAATAGTGGATTTAAACAGATAACAATCAAAGAATCCACTAGGAACAAATATGCAGAGATTTTTCATGCAATATCACAGATGCAGCTAGCAGCAAGCACACACTCAGGAAAGACAACTCAAGGTGATCCCAGACACACAACAGATCAAGTCTTGGAGAGTTCGTCCCTATCTGTCACGTGTGCCCCGGCAAGAGGATTTCTCATTTCACAATCTACCAATGTATAGGGGCGCAGGGGGTCACTCAAGGCGGTTAAGGCACAGGGTAGATAGGTAATTCACTCAAGACACAGAATAGAGCTCTGAGATACACACCTTGAGTAAGAAAAGATAAGCAAGCATGCAGCGGAAGAAAAAGAAAGCTTTAAACACCAAGAACATACAAGAAAACAAAAGCACAGAGCCTAGACCGCGGCCAGCGGCTACAACCAACAACAAAAGTCCAAACCTAGGGTTCTAAGAAAGCAGTAAACGAGAGGTTTTAGCCAATTTACCAGAGCGGTTACCCTTCGTTAAGGTGCAACCGTCTTACCTCAGGGCCTATACCGGAGGCCGAGCTTTACTCTAACGAGCCCACCTCCTTAATTTGCGACCCGACGCTCTCAAGTGATCCCCCGTGGCTCTGATACCACTGTTGGGTCTCGGTGGCGCACACTCGAACTCCAAATTAGTATGATATTGTCCGCTTTGGGAAAAGCCCTCACGGTTTTGCTCTTGGCGTACTCCCCAAAAGGTCTCATACTAATGTAGTTGGGGTAGCCCATTTATACACTTGCAACTCTCGTTCATTCTCCAATGTGGGAATTGTTTGCCCTCACACTATTGCATCACGGTAAACTTTTCCCCAACTACGTTCCACTTTACGAAACTTCAATCAAAATTCCTAAAACAACTTTCCTGTGACAGAAAACTTAGGGGCAACGCACAGAAGTAACACAAAGGAAAATCCCATCACTTTCGCATAAACCACCGAATTGCTTATCTAGCTACAAAGGTATACCACATACCCAACACCATCCCAATCTCTTCAATTGTTTCAAACCTTGAATCTCATACAATCGATAATCAATTTCAAATCGGATAATCGAAACAAAACCGAATAAAAGTTTGAACTTGTAACGAATCACCAAGCGATGGCGGTAGTGCGGGGTGACGAATCGGAGCCGGCAGCGGCGGTACTCACGGTGAATCGGAGAAACTTTTTTTTGTGAGTTCCGTTTTGGGGGATAGAGAGAGTTGAGGGATAAAGAGGGGCAGACGAGTTTCGGAAAGGGAGTAGTTGATTCCTTGTTTTCATTATTTATTAAGTATTACTTTAATATTTAGTTTTGGTTTAAAGTGGATACGAAGGAAGGGTGTACGTGTACTTTTTTTGGAAAAGGGAGTATGAAATTTGCCTTCTGTTTTAAAATGGTATTTGAGGGTGTATGTGTGTTTTGTTTCAAAATTGGGAGTATACTATTTTGTTCTTTCCTTTCATTTTGGGTTAGTATAATTTAATTGGATTGGGAGAGTACGTTTTTATTTCTTAATGAGATGCTATTTTATTCTTTTAGTGGAGCTAACTAAAATCCCCGTGGACCGAATTATTTCTTTGCAAATTTTGTTGGGGACATGCGAGACGCTTTGGGCGACCGAAATTAATCGAAATAATTATGTTTCTAATCGGAGAAAATTCGTGATCCGATCGATAAAAATAATTCAAGCTTTAAGATGCATGCATCTAAGCTATTACTTGATTTCTTATGTTGATATATGTGTTATTTAATATCTAAAGGTGATAACTTGCACGCGAAACGTGATACCAAGGGGAAGAATGTAGTTGGGAATTAAGCGCTTCGAGGTGGGCTTTTCTTTTAAAATAAGGGCATCGTCCTAAATCTTTATTGATGAGAATGAAATTTGTGTTTATCATGCCGTATTAAATTTTAACGTGCCTATCTAAAATGGCTTTTGCCATTTATTATTTAAATCGAATTCGGGTCCTTATAGGGCCGCAAACCCTACTTGGATTAGTGTACACCTATGGTAGACCGTGTGTCAGCGTACGGGTTGGCTGGTCTAGTGGCTTGGTTTGTGGCCACATTCCAAGTCATGTATGAGCAGATATGGTAAACGTCTATGGGAAAATGACTGCGCAGTCGTGATTTTGAACAATGGAAAATTTTGGTGCCTCGGGCCTTTCAAAAGCTAAAACCCCGATGGTTACCCACAATGGCATGATGAATATAAATATTTTTGATTACTTGTTTTCGGCATGAGTCCACTGAGTATGTTATTGTACTCGGCCATGTGTTTTCCCTATGTGCAGGTTGAGCGACGACGAACTTGAGGTGGTGTTGAGTCGAACCTGAATTATTGTTGGATTTTATTTTGAACTCCAAGGGTCGTCGTGTCTTCATACTTGGCGTCACTCTTACTCTTGAATGCTTCCGCTGAGATAATACTATTTTTCTTCACAACTATGTTTTGAACCCTTTTACTCTTGAATTATAAATGATGATAATTGTTGACCTTGGATTTAAAACCTAAGCATTTACTCTGATTTTTCTCTCGACATTTGAATATTAATTATCTTTATCAAACTCTTTATTGAAACCCTAGAAAATTCTCCTTTCTTAAACTCCCATTGGTCGCGACCTCCCACAATTATTAACCCTGGAAAGGGCGGTCGTGACAACTAATATTTGTTTCCAACCTGATAGATTGTTCCAATGAAGGTCTAATTTTGTAAGGCGTGTGATGTTACCGATTTCTTGAGGCACATGTCCACCAAACTTGTTGTATGACAAGTCAAGAATCTCGAGTTGTTGACATTCACCCAAGGTCACTGGTATCTCTCCCTCCAAATGATTGAAAGTTAGCTGAAGTTCTTCGAGTCTTGGAAGTTTGTTATGGATGCAAATGTCCTTTAGTAGGCCACCATGAAGACGGTTCCAACTCAAATCCAGAGAAACAAGAAAAGAAAGATTTCCGATTTCTGGTGGAATGTTCCCATTGAGTCCCATACGCGAGAGATCTAAATAAGTCACCCTATTATGAGGCGAATCACTCCTAGTCATGTGCAAATAGAAGTTCCCACGGTCCAATTTTTTTTCAAAATATTGTCAGGATTTGAAGGGATGAGGGGTTTGAAAGCAAGAAGTGTAGATTCATCAGTATTGATTTGATGAGTAGTAGCATGGCTAAGACAAGGAAACAATATTAGTATGAAAAGTAGGAAAAATGGGGAAACTCTCTCCATGTTGTCAATGCAGATTGCTAATTGCAATTATGTGCTAAGAAGAAAACTATTTATATTCAAAGCTAAAAAAAATATTTTCCAAGTCAAGTCAACTACGAAGTGTGAAATCAGATATTTATTTCAGAAAATCAAATTGTTAAAGAAGCTAAAGGTGAAAAAGTAAAGAGAAATGTGTCTACACCATTATCTAGTCATATCAAAGTGGAAAAATGAAAAAGCTAAAGGTGGAAAAGCAAAGGAAAATGAGTAAAAGGGAAAGTGCGTGCACACCATTAAGCCAGACAAATCAAAATGGGCAGAAAGGAGAAAGGTAGAAAAGAAAAGAGATAAGAGGAAGCAAAAGGAAGAAGATAATGCGTGTAATTTTTTTTAATCCAAAATCAATTATTTTGAAGAAAAGAGAAATAAAAAAGCATTATATTATATCATTGGAAGTGGGCTGAGAATCACACTGGTGAAGCCCATGTTGGGATTTAAATATTGGGCCTTATTTATCTTTTATATTCCTATATATTTTAAAATTCATAGAGGTATTGGCTAGGGGTGGGTAGGTACGGTATACCTTACCGAAACCACCATACCGCATACCGTATCGTAAATACGGTATGCGAAAAAGTCATACCTTTGCCTTACCAAAGTTTTCGGCATACCGAACTTCGGTATACCTTATATTCGGTATGACGAATTTCCACACCGATACCGTACCTCATTTTCGGTATACCGTACCGAAGTTCGGTATACCATACTTTTGCGGTATACTTGACTTTCAGCATCAATTAAATTAGAAAATTAGAGTTTTTTACAATATTACTTATATTTTATAATTTTAAAAATAATTTATTCATAATTATATTTATATTTCACAATATATTTTATAATTTAAAAATATATAAAATATATTTTATATATAATTGTGTTTATATTTTTGTGGTATATGCCGAATTTCGGTATGTAGTGGTATACCTCGGTATTTTAAAATTCATATCGTTACCTTACTGTAATCTTTCGGTAAGGTATCATACCGTACCGAAAGACACGGTATACCGAAAATTCGGTATTTTCTATATTTTTTCGGTACGATAAGGCCGGTATTTCGGTATTTTCCCCCAGCCCTAGTATTGGCATCAAATATCTTGAACTAAGGCATGAACGTATGTGTGTATTTTCAAAATATTCCTTTATATTTTAAAATATATATATTTTATAATATTTGACTGTGTTTCAGATTTCCCACAATAGCAATGCTTGCGAATGGCGGTCGAAACAATATTGTTGCTTTTCCTGGAGTTATCAATTGTGGGAAATCTGAAACACAGTCAAAGTTTATGATTTTTACAACAAAGTTTTTAAGATGGAAGAAACACATTCTTCCACACACAGAATTGAATTTTTTTCATTGATGATTGAAGCAAAATGAGAAATTGAGATTGCAAGGAATAACCTCGAGGGATTTCGCACTTGCTCTAATATTGGTAAACTGAACGGAGCTCCCACAGAAGAGGAGCTCCCACCGGAAATATGGAATTCCGATGGCCGTAGGGTGGGAGATTAGGGGTTGTATGTAATTATTTGTCGAACAGAAGTAACATGTGTGTGGTTTTCTCGCCGAACCGAAGCTACTCCTACGAAAGTATTAAATAAAATCTATCAGTCGCATGCTTCTTTCCGAGTTAGCACCTTAACCGATCGACGTATTGTCCAAACGAATACCTTGCACCTGTTTATTCTTCTGCGCACATCAGTTGCTCGATGGTTTGTTGATCGAAGCCGTTTGATGCTGATTTCTCTCTCTATTCGTTTGTGTGTACTGTCTATCGATCGACGATGTACTTTTCGTCAAAAGGCACAAATCGCATCAGCTGCCGTTTTGACAATTGTTTATGTTGATTCAAACTCACAAATCTCACTCTTATCTCATATATATACTTGAAGCAGATGATAAAATGAAGATTTTGAATATTAGATTTGTGATTAAATCATAAATACACAGAAAAATACCCACTAAACACTATCTGCACTAGTCATTAAACCAGTAACACACTAACTAAGCGACGGATAATAATTCCTAAAAAATATACTCCCTCCGTTCCGCGGCAATGGAGGCATTTTTTTGGCAACGCATTTTACGAAAAATTGTATTAAGTGGGTTATGTAAAAAAAGCATAAAGTAGGTGTTGGGTCTCGGTGGCGCACACCCGAACTCCACATTAGTATGATATTGTCCGCTTTGAGCAAAGCCCTCACGGTTTTGCTCTTGCGGTACTCCCCAAAAGGCCTCATACTAATGGAGTAGGGGTAGCCCATTTATACACTTGCAAGTCTTGTTCATTCTCCGATGTGGGATATGGTTTGCTCCCTTTCAATCCTCCCCTCAAACCAAGACCACCAGACCACAGACCACATGCCTACCCCATGTTACAAGTCATCAGGTCACCACAGGTCTTGGTCGAGCTCGTCACATTGGAGAACTTGCAAGCGCAACCACCGAATATCGAGCCACACAGGCCCAGCCCTGAACCAGGGCTCTGATACCACTGTTGGGTATCGGTGGCGCACACCCGAACTCAACATTAGTATGATATTGTCCGCTTTGGGCAAAGCCCTCACGGTTTTGCTCTTGGGGTACTCCCCAAAAGGCCTCATACTAATGGAGTTGGGGTAGTCATTATATATGCTTGCAACTCTTGTTCATTCTCCGATGTGGGATATGGTTTGCTCCCTTTCAATCCTCCCCTCAAACCAAGACCACCAGACCACAGACCACATGCCTACCCCATGTTACAGGTCACCAGGTCACCACAGGTCTTGGTCGAGCTCGTCACATCGGAGAACTTGCAAGCGCAACCACCGAACCCCGAGCCATACAGGCCCAGCCCTGAACCAGGGCTCTGATACCACTGTTGGGATCAGACCAGTTCAGATTCACTAATTACCAAGACCTCTTTGTTCTTGTACAAGAGAGCTCAGCCAAACTCTCACCCACGCAGTTGATATAAACTATTACAAGAGTGTAAGAATACAAGAATTAGAACTCTAACTATTACAGATCTCTCAACCGAAACCCTAGCTGGTTCATCCACTTAGCGAGTATCCTGCACACTCAAGAAACAGGTTAGTAACTTCACACAAGATCCTCTCGGATCAGAAAACAAGAAGCTAACACAAGGGAAACAGAATAGATCACAGAAAATGGCTCAGAGCCCGCCACATAGCCCAGATCTATTCAACTAGAACCAAATCCAAGGGAGCAATGATGAATCGACTGGAGTCTACCCTCACACCGTCACTACCTTCACCGCACCACCCCTTCACACCGGATTAGGTCACTGGAACCACCTCAGAACAGAAACCCTAGTTCTCACACCACAAGCAACCGAAGCAGTTGCCTTCCAAACGACTCAGCACTCGAATATTCACACAAGAATGGTGAATAATCTCTAGGAATCAACCGGAGAATCAATCGGAAAAAGTAGAGAGAAGATTGAGAGTCTCAGAGAGTAGAGAGAGAGTATCGAATAATGAGAGAAGACAAACCGGCTAACATCTCACATAAACAAACACACATTAACAAACCCTCAATCCAACGGCTGAGGAGCACAATCCAAGTGAAGAGACACGTGGCAGCATCTGGTGTGAAGGGGGAGCAGCTGGGCTTCTGTTCAAAGAATGGATAAAAGGCCCAGACACAAATTAAATCAGCCCCAAGAAATAATAGTCCACATATATTCAACATACTCCACCTTGGACTCTTATTCTAGGAAACCAATCATGAGCTAAAGGCTAAGGGAATTCTTATCATTGCCCACAAGATTAGATCCTGACACCAGAGAGCATTAATGCTCATTAGTCATGGAAGTAACCACAGTATTGCCTAACAAGATCACAAGAAGGTCACCAATGGCAAACCAACTAGTCTTGTAGGTCTTTCATGCCTAGTGATCTCAAAGAGCCAAGGCTCACAGAGTCAACTAGGACTTACCTCCGGGACATGCACATGTTAACCACAATCAAAATGCAAAATCCTAATGCAAGTGAGCAATTTATCAACAGGTAAGTATTTAGTTCCCATATCAGCAGTGTTTTTTTTTTCAGTGTGCATCTTTTGAAGAAAAATTCCACCTTTTTCAACAATGTCTCTAATGTAATGAAATCTCACATCAATATGTTTTGTCCTATCATGGAAAACAGGGTTTTTACATAACTGGATGGCAGATTGAGAATCAGAAAACACAGTAGGAGAATCATTCACAAACTTAAGTTCAGAGAGAACTCCCTTTAACCAAACAGCTTCTTTCATTGCCTCAGTGATAGCAATATATTCTGACTCAGTAGTAGACAAAGCCACTATATGCTGCAGCTGTGACTTCCAACTAACACATGACCTACACACAGTGAACACATAGGAGGTAGTTGACTTCCTCTTATCCTTGTCATTAGCATAGTTGGAATCCACAAAACCAGTTAGTAAAACACCATCATCACATTTAGAGTAACACAACCCATACTTGGCAGTGTGTTTAAGATATCTCAGAAGCCACTTCAAAGCCTCCCAATGAATAGGGCCAGGATTTGCCATATATCTACTAAGGCAAGACACAGCATAGGCAATATCAAGCCTAGTGCTAACCATCAATTACATCACTGATCCAATAGCATTAGCATAAGGGACTTTCTTCATGGCATCAATATCAAGCTGAGACTTAGGACACAAATCTTTACTCAACATAAAATGAGCAGCAAGGGGAACAGAGGCAGGTTTAGCATCAAACATGTTAAATTTCTTCAACACTTTATACACATAAGGTTCCTGATACAGAACAAATGAACAAGTTTTCCTATCTCTCTCAATGCATATGCCAAGAATTTTCTGAGCATCCCCTAGATCTTTCATGTCAAAGTTATCACTCAAAGAAGATTGCACAACCTTAATAGTTTTCAAACAAGGTCCCATGATTAGCATATCATCCACATATAGCAAAAGAAACAAGGGAACAGAATCAAGGTCTTTCATACACAAACATGCATCAAAGGTACTTCTCACAAAACCTAACTTATACATACAACTATTGAACTTGATGCTCCATTGCCTGGGAGATTGCTTCAAACCATACAGGCCCTTTTTTAACAAACAAACATGATTAGGAAACTTGGCATCAACAAAGCCTTCAGGCTGTTTCATGTAAATAGGTTTGTCTAAGTCACCATGCAAGAAGGCTGTCTTAACATCCATCTGTTTTAATTCCCAATTAAAATGAGCACATAAGGCAAGCATAAATCTCACAGTGGTAAATTTAACAACAGGGGCAAAAATCTCTGTGTAATCTACCCCCTCTTGTTGGATAAAGCCTTTTGCCACTAGTCTAGCCTTATACCTAAGGCCCTCCACTTCATTTTTCAATTTATAAAGCCACCTGCAATCTACCACAGAAGCACCAGGAGGCAAAGGCACTAGGATCCAAGTATGATTAATAAACAGAGAATGCATTTCCTCTTTCATGGCTTTATGCCATTGTTCCCAGAATTTAGATTTAACAGCTTGCTTAACAGATTGGGTGTCACACCCGCATTTTCTAAGGATAGAAAACACGGTTGATCGCGACTAGGGGAGGATTAAAGAAGCGGGGAAGAAAGTTGAAAAGAATGAAACTCGACCATAGCTCAACATAAATGGAATATCTCGAATAAAATCAGAGTATTATCTCAACAACTGACAACTCAAAGGAATACAATATCTCATCAATAAATGAACTCAAAAGAAACAACATTCAGCGGAAGCATTCAAGAGAAGAATTATACTATGTATGGAGACATAATATATTCGAAATCATTATTTGTTATCTTCTTCACTTTTATGCGCAACACCCACCGTGCTCGTCACAGCTCAACCTGCACATTTTTAAAAAAAGGAAATGCAGGGCTGAGTACTTGATGCACTCAGTGGACTCATGCCGAAAACATTTTATAAAAAGTATTTATCATGCCACCATTGAGTGAACTCGGGGTTTAACTTTGAAAAATGCTCAAGACACTAAAACCATTTCCATTGTAAAAGTCGACTGATCAGTCATTTTCCCATAGATGTCTACCATATCTGATCCATTGATGACAACGAATGTGGCCACATTCCAAGTCACTAGACCGGCCGACCCAAAAGACGGCTCACGATCCCCATTGGTGTACACTAGCTTGAGTAGGGACCCACTCCCTAGTCAGACCCGAATTCGATTATCCATAGATGGCAAAAGCCACAGCAGATAGGTTCCATAGATAAAACAAAACACGGCATGACAAATATTCATTTTCACATAAAAATATACTTAGGGTATTGCCATTATTTAAAAAGAAAGCCCACCTCATTTTCTTAAAACCTCAACTCGTCTTTCCGTTTCGTTCTCGAAAAGCGTGCATGATGTCACCCATTGATTTAGTGTACTCCGGCCCAATCTTCATTTAATTAATTTGGCCCATACCAAATACTCCAGTCAGTCCATCTCCTTTATTAAAACAGTAGGCCCAAAAGTCTAAATTAATTCATTAGCCCCAAATATTTAAATAAAACAAGGCCCAATCCTAAGTCTTCCTCACCTTACCTTTTACGTGAACTCCCCAAAATGGGATTTGAAGTTCACAAAATCAGATCTCTTCTCAGTCTTTCCACGCCATTATTTCTAACTCTTCTTCTCACCACTGCCTTCACTTCGCGGCCTTGCTGCTGTCCGATCTACCGTCATCACCAAGCAGTCGCGATCCGCCATTCGCCCACCGCCATGGTCACCCCGAGAACCATCGCCTCTCTGCCGCAAATGTCTTTGCCCGCTCGCTGTTCAGCAGCCTCGCTGCTGTCCGTCCTTCGATCAACACCCATCAGCCTTGTCACCAAGAGACACGCTCGTTGTCCCGACTCCTCCTCCGTGGCTGTGCGTGGTGCAGCCCGGAGCCGACGCTGCTCTAGGCTGCTCCTTCATACTCCCACGTCACTTTCTCAAATCTGCCATCTCTATCCCCATCTATCTCGGTGGCGCCACTGCCCTCTGAAAGCTAAGTCACTAGAGGCCATAAGAGGAAAAGATAAAAGAAGAAAGGATTATAATTGTTTTATGATTACTTGCTTCATTCATTGATGTAATCAGATTAAATACAATGAGAGGAAAGATCTAGATTTATGCTAGCTGGAAAATAGTACAATGAGGACCACAACCAAATGTTGCCACGTTGCCCAATTCCTTAATCATGCTTAGCAGCTTGTTCAATTTCCTTAATCTGTATTCTATCACGCCCCCGCAATTCGAGCGAAGATAGCGAGCAAATGCCGAGTTTGTTGCGCAATCTTGCGAAGAATTGGAGGCTGAGAGGTTTGGTGAGAATGTCCGCTACTTGATCAACAGAGGGAACGTGACGGAGATCTAGCTGCTTAGCAAGGACTTTATCTCTAACAAAGTGCACATCGAGTTCGATGTGTTTGGTGCGCGCATGGAGGACAGGATTGGAGGCTAGGGATATAGCGCTCAAATTGTCAACCCAAATGGTGGGTGGCTTGGGCGGCAGCATGTTGATTTCAGAGAGGAGCGACATGATCCATGTGACTTCAGAAGCGACGTGCGCAAGGCTGCGATACTCGGCCTCTGTGCTGGAGCGAGATATCACTGATTGCTTCTTAGAGCTCCAAGAAACAAGATTTGAACCAATGAAGGTGCAATATCCAGTGACGGATTTTCTATCGTCAAGATCAGATGCCCAATCCGAATCACAAAAAGCACTGATAAAATTATCAGAACTACGAACATGAAGTCCATAGTCAATGGTACCAGCGAGGTAGCGCAATATGCGTTTCACAGCTTTCCAGTGTGTGTCGCGAGGAGAGGCCATGTACTGGCTGACTTTGTTAACACTGTAGCTTATATCAGGCCGAGAGATTGTGGCATATTGCAAGGCGCCCACTGTACTCCTGTAGAGTTTACCATCAGGAGTCGGATTACCAACCGATTTGCTTAGCTGAGGAGAAGAGAGCATGGGAGTGGGAATTCCCTTAGCATCCTGCATTTTCAATTTGGCCAAGAGCTCCTTAATATAAGTGGTCTGATTCAAGTGAATGCCCTGTTCAGTCTTGGTAACTTCAATTCCCAAGAAGTTCTTCACTTCACCCAGATTTTTCAAAGAAAAATGAGAACTCAGCTGATCAATAACATCTTTAACACATGATGAAGAATTCCCAGTAATTAAAATGTCATCTACATAGATCAGTAGATAAACAACCTTGCCATTTTGAGATCTGTAAAATAAAGAGGCATCTGCCTTAGACTGAGAGAAGCCAAGAGATACCAACACAGTATGCACAGTGAAAAACCATGCTCTCGAGGCTTGTTTGAGGCCATAGAGTGACTTGTTGAGCTTGCAAACGAGGTTGGGGGAACCTTGTTCAAAACCCGGAGGCTGCTTCATGTAAATCTCCTCCTTAAGATCACCATGGAGGAAAGCATTGTTGACATCAAGATGAGTGATAGTCCAACTGGCTGAGGTGGCTAAACTGAGTATGATTCTGATGGTGTTAGGCTTGACTACAGGGCTAGGGCTGAAGGTCTCAAAATAGTCAAAACCAGCTTGTTGAGAAAACCCTTGGGCAACCAATCTAGCCTTGTATCGAGATATAGCACCATCTGACAGCCTCTTGACTCTAAAAATCCATGTGTAGCCTATAAGGTTCTTTCCCGGAGGTAACTCACATAAAGTCCATGTGTGGTTCTTGAGCAAAGCAAGGAATTCATCTAACATGGCCTGCTTCCAAACAGGAATGAGTAACGCTAAGTAGGCAGACTTCGGAATAAGGGATGAGGGAACCACTGCAACAAGTAATTTGGGTTTGAAAACACCAGATTTTGCCCTGGTGACCATGGGATGTGTGGAGGTGGTCTTTTCTGTGGGAGAAGGAGATGTTGTGGAGGCAGGGGATGTAGGTGGAGAAGTATTGGGTGCTCCAGTGGAAGATGATGATGGAGAAACACGAGATGGATCAGTGAGTGGTTCTTGAGTAGAGGAACTGATGTGATCATGTGGGTCAGTGTGATGAGACAATGGTTGATTATGATCCTGAAGAGGAATAGTAGCATTATGTGAAGGATAAATTGGAGCGGAAGGGTTATATTCAGTGGGATGGTGTAGAGCATTATGTTGGGAAGGAGGTTGAGTGTATATGGAAATAGGAAGAGTGACTAAGGGTGATGTATGATGATGTGTGGCATTGCATGGAGGGATAGGGGCTGAGTTTTTATGGGGAAATTGAGACTCATCAAAGATGACATCTCTTGTAACAACAACCTTACCATTTGGAAGTAAAACCTTATAACCCTTGTGAGAGCTACTGTACCCCAAGAATGTAGCAGCATCAGACCTGTACTGTAACTTATGTTTATTGTAAGGCCGAAGATGGGGTAACAAAGGCAGCCAAACACTCGTAGAATGTTGTAATCTGGCTTAACATTGAACAACATCCGATAAGGAGTCAAGGATTTGAGTACCTTGGATGGGATTCTGTTGATGAGAAAAACCGCGGTAACAAATGCATCGTCCCAGAATGATGAAGGGAGAGCAGCCTGCCCCATCATAGCAAGACCCATCTCAATGATATGCCTGTGCTTCCTCTCAGCAAGACCATTTTGCTGAGGTGTGTAGGGGCAAGATATTCTGTGGTGAATGCCATTCTCTTTAAGAAAATCAGATAATGATTGGAACTCCCCACCCCAATCAGATTGCAAAACCTTGATCTGATGTGATAATTGTTTTTCAGCAAGAGCCTTGAATTGAGGAAAAATGTATCTGAGTTCACTTTTTGACTTGAGCAAATATAGCCAAGTAAACCTGCTGTACTCATCAATAAAAGTCACATAATAGGAAAACCCATTCCTGGAGAGTATGGGTGAGGGACCCCAGAGATCACTATGAACTATGGAAAGAAGAGCAGTACAAGTAGAAGAAGAGGGAGAGTAAGGAAGTCTATGAGATTTTGCAATGCAACAAGGATGACACAACAAACTTGATTTCATTGAATTAAAGTGGATGTTACAGCTTTTGAGTGCTTTTTCTACTACATCAAAGGCACAATGGCCTAGTCTCTTGTGCCACAACTCTAAGCTAGTAACAGGAAAAACTTTGTTTGAAGTAGAAGGAACTACAGCTGAGCATACAGTGGGTAAGCCACTGGAGCTTTTGTTAAAAACAGGGGAGATAGCCGACTTGGAGTGTGAGTGGAGAGGATGTGGAGGCTTGTGAAGAGTGAAACGATAGAGACCTTGATCAAGGATACCCTTGAGGATGACTTGCTTGGTTGACTGATCCTTCACGAAACAAGACAGAGGGTGAAATTCAAAGAATACACTATTGTCTTTAGCAAATTGAGACACACTAATGAGATTTTTTGTAATTGAGGGAACATGCAGCAGATCTTTGAGGATTAGAGATTTAGACATGGTATTTGAGGGAGAGGAATAAAGAACAGAATGACCAACATGGGAAATATCAACTTTAGATCCATTACCAAGATGAAGTTTCTTACCACCAAGGTATTCTGATCCTGATTGCAGATTTGACATATCATGAGAAACATGATTTGTGGCTCCTGAGTCAGGATACCACGAGGAAGAAGACTGATTATCAAAGCTGAAGTCAGGTGGGGGGGTAAATGATGGTGGGGAGTAAGAGGGTGTACAACGAGCTTGGGCTAAGTGAGCTGTTGGATGAGGGTGAAAACTGGAGTGAGGAGATGCAGCTTGTTGGAAATGGGGATGGGGCTGTCTCTGTGGCTGTGGCTGGTATGGCTGAGGTGAGGTGATCAAATCTGTACCAACATTTCTCAGCCATGTGACCAGGCTTGTGACAAAGCTGGCAAGAGGGTCGATTTGAGTAGCCTCTTCCACCGCGACCTCTCCTGCCCCCTCTGAAACCCCCTCTCCCACCATCACTTCTCCCTGGATGATGTTGCTGACTCTGCTGAAAATTGGGCTTCTCCCTCTGATTGGAAGTTTGAGCTAAATTGAGGGAGGGCTGGGATCCTTCGAGACTTCCTGCACCAGACATGGTGGACTCCAGTCTGGTTTCAAAACTATGCAAAAGTGCACAGGTATCTTGGACCGTCCATGCCTCAGTTTTTGAGGAGATGGTCACCACAAGAGGATTGTAATCTGGACCAAGGCCAGTTAGAATATAAAGGATATGATCCTCTTCAGTAACTTTGCATCCTGCAGCATTGAGAAAATCAACACAATTCTTGATTTTGCTGAGGTAGTCACGCATAGGCATCGACTCCTTCTTTAGCGACTGCAGATACATTCTGTATTGCATGATCTTTGCTCTAGATTGGCTCGCAAAGCTTGTTTGTAGGGCTTTCCAGATATCTTTGGCAGATTTAAGACCTACAACTAAGGTCATGGCGCTCTCAGATAGCGAAGACTGGATCCAAGCGGAGAGCAACTGATCTTGCCGACGCCATGCCAAAAATTTTGGATTCGCAATGTTAGATCCAGATCCAGGATCTGTAATCAATCGCGGAGGTGCCTCCTCTTCACCCGTGAGGAAACCTTCTAGATCATGTCCTATGACGATAGCTAGGATTTGTTGCTGCCATATCAAAAAATTGGAATCAGTGAGCTTGACACCGAGAGGGTGATTATAGTTGAGAGTGGGATACTGTGGTGGTAGTGAAGAATAGAGGTTAGAGGTATTGATTGGCTCATTTAAGATTTCTGCCATTGCCTCCTATAGGAGAGAGCTAAGCAGAAGAAAACAAAAAATAGCCCAGGTTACGAAACCTGCTCTGATACCATGAAAGCTAAGTCACTAGAGGCCATAAGAGGAAAAGATAAAAGAAGAAAGGATTATAATTGTTTTATGATTACTTGCTTCATTCATTGATGTAATCAGATTAAATACAATGAGAGGAAAGATCTAGATTTATGCTAGCTGGAAAATCGTACAATGAGGACCACAACCAAATGTTGCCACGTTGCCCAATTCCTTAATCATGCTTAGCAGCTTGTTCAATTTCCTTAATCTGTATTCTATCACCCTCCTTTTCATGGCGGTGCAGCGCCAGCCGCTGCCATTGCTGCCTCCGTCGCGCCGGCGTCGCTGAACGGCTGCACACGGCTGCTATCCGTCGCCTCACATCCTCTCTCTTTTCCCTCTAAATCAATAGCCACCGCACTGTCGTCTCGATTCCGAAACTTGTTGCAGATCGTGCCGCTGGGCAACCATGGTCGCTGTCGGGTCAGCAGCTGCTGCTGCTGCTCTCTTCTCCACGGCGCCGCCACCTGCCTGGTCTCTCTGTCGCCGCTAGCTCCACACTCGCCTCTACTCTCTGCTCTTTCTCTTCACTGAATTTGAAGCACCTTCTGCAGTGGTAATCACAGCGGCGAGTTTCGTGGGACTGCCGTTCTAGCCCCTTCACCGTCGCCTTGAGACAAGTCGTGGTTGTCTATCGAAATTCAGCCCGTCTCGGCCACAGCCGCCGTTCAGTCTCTGCTGCTGCTGTTCGGAATTCATCGAGCAGACGCGAGAAGTGCCATCGCTGTCTCGATCAGCTTAGCACCGCCACTCTTGCTGCTCGCCGCTGCCATCTCCACGCCGCCCTTTTCCACCCGTCGAGTTTACGAGATCGACGCGCTGTTCACCCCTCCGTCTCCGTCATCTCCTCTCTTTCCTTCCCTTCACGCCGTCGCCCTCGCAGCTGCTGTCTGCCGAATCGTGCCGTCGTCGCTGCTGCCAGCACAGAGCCGGCGCCGCGCCGCCTTTGGCTCCATATGCACCCCGTCGTCGCTGAGCCCGTAGACCACTCCGTCGTCATCTCTTCTCCCTCCATCCAACTCTCTCAAACACAACGCCTACCATCTCTCATTCTCTAATTTCTAACTCTTTGGATTTTCTTGGAATTGATTGTGATGAAACGTGCACTCATGGGGAGATAAGATATGTATACATAGAAAACTGATTTCAAGAAATCTTTTTCAGCTTGTCAAAGTCGGATTTTGTGGAACAGAAAAGTGGGTGGTGGTTTCACGTTTAAAATTCTTGCTGACTAGGTTATTGATCTAAATGGGCTCAAAGAAGAAAGCACTAAATAAAAAGTCTTGGGCTCGTAATAAGTGGGTTTTAAATTGGCTAGAAAATAATAATTGTTTAGCCCAAGTTTGTAAAATCCTTCTCTCTACAAAAGAAACAAAGGCGAAAAATTTTCAGGTGCACAACGACGTCATTTCAAGAACAAATAAAAAGGTAGAAAAAGTCGGGGTATTACAATCTACCCATCTTAACAAAAATTTCGTCCCAAAATTTGCTCACGTCCTCGAATATAATATTTCTCCAACATCTTGTCCTCCTAATTCCAAACAGCTTCTTCGTATCGCAAAAAAAAAATTAATAACTGTAATTGAAGGTCCCATCTTCATAATATTCTTGGCATGTCACAAACGTCATTCTCGTAGAATATTTTAATCTTCTTGGTGCTTCTCTGCATCCTCTAAAGGTCGTCTCCATCGTGTCGCCACTTTTAGCAAATTACGCAAGATTACACTATACTAAGTTAATTCGCGAGTATGATCTCTTGTCGTTGCATAGCTACGTCGCAGAGCATCATCTCTTCTTGTCTCGTACCCTCTTTCGCGTTCGAAACTTCACCTCGTCTTTGGTATCTTTCTCTTCTTGAGATCTTCCTCGTATTCTTTTTGTTCTCATCATTCAAGGAAAAAAATAATATTCATTAAGCTTGTTTCAACGTTTCGCGCCATTCCAAGAAATATAAAAAGTTTCATGGTCCACTGACTTCCATTTTCACCCTCGATCTCCTTGCCTCATGCCTTATCAAATTAGGGGTTTGCCAGATTCTCATTCGTTTTTCTTCACTCGGGAAAGTGATAGATTATTTGAACTTAGAACTACGATTCACGCGTATTCAATCTAGCCTACAGTATAAGCACTCTATGTTCGCAACATACTTCATCATCCCATAGATCAACAACTATCACATTTAGAGGCATTCATATCTCATGATAAACGAGTATAACACACACCATTTTCACATCCCAAAGCATATCACTTTTGTATTTCACATTTACATTTAAAACTTTTCGAACAAAATATTTCTTCAAACTCTCACACTTTCCTCAAAATTTTCACATCTCACTTCCAAATTTAAATTAAAAATTTTACTCAAAACTCGAAACGTACTTTAACTCAACTTTCATCAACACTTTCATAATATATCACATATTTCAACGTCCAAAAACCATTGCTTAAAACGCCATTCATATATCACATAACTAAAGCATGCATATTCACAAAATACCCTTGACATCCCATAGTATAGCATCATATACCTCATACTTCAACCTCCACAAACCACTTCATATTTAAACAAACATAAACACATTATACCTTGCATCTCATAACATAAATATCATCACACTTCCATAGCTCAATTTTCAAAAGAAAGAGTTCAAACTATTTTTCTGAAAACTCAAACTTTTTTGAACAATTCATAAACACAACATTTTCCATTGATCAAATCTTTTCACAAAGGACAAGTCCCATTGAATAGCATACATCTTTTTATCACCTTAGATTTTCATCTTCTCAAAAAAATAAAACACATATATATATATTTTTATAAACATAGCTCCTCTACCCATTGCAAAACATACTTTGTTTTCATAACCATAGCTTCTCATTTTCTTTTCTCCAAAACTTTCTCAAAAAATAAAAATAAAAATAATATTACCTCTTTCTCGGTTGAGTGTGGCGAAGCGGGATGTTGAGCCTTCAATACACACTTTTAAGTCTAGCGAAACGAGTCTAGACTATGACTGAAAAAGACTCTCGGGTCCAGAGCGGAAAGAAAAATTGCTCTGATACCACTTTGTCACACCCGCATTTTCTAAGGATAGAAAACACGGTTGATCGCGACTAGGGGAGGATTAAAGAAGCGGGGAAGAAAGTTGAAAACAACGAAACTCGACCATAGCTCAACATAAATGGAATATCTCGAATAAAATCAGAGTATTATCTCAACAACTGACAACTCAAAGGAATACAATATCTCATCAATAAATGAACTCAAAAGAAACAACATTCAGCGGAAGCATTCGAGAGAAGAATTATACTATGTATGGAGACATAATATATTCGAAATCATTATTTGTTATCTTCTTCACTTTTATGCTCAACACCCACCGCGCTCGTCATAGCTCAACTTGCACATTTTAAAAAAAAGGAAATGCGGGGCTGAGTACTTGATGCACTCAGTGGACTCATGCCGAAAACATTTTATAAAAAGTATTTATCATGCCACCATTGAGTGAACTCGGGGTTTAACTTTGAAAAATGCCCAAGACACTAAAACCATTTCCATTGTAAAAGTCGACTGATCAGTCATTTTCCCATAGATGTCTACCATATCTGATCCATTGATGACAACGAATGTGGCCACATTCCAAGTCACTAGACAGGCCGACCCAAAAGACGGCTCACGATCCCCATTGGTGTACACTAGCCTGAGTAGGGACCCACTCCCTAGTCAGACCCGAATTCGATTATCCATAGATGGCAAAAGCCACAGCAGATAGGTTCCATAGATAAAACAAAACACGGCATGACAAATATTCATTTTCACATAAAAATATACTTAGGGCATTGCCCTTATTTAAAAAGAAAGCCCACCTCATTTTCTTAAAACCTCAACTTGTCTTTCCGTTTCGTTCTCGAAAAGCGTGCATGATGTCACCCATTGATTTAGTGTACTCCGGCCCAATCTTCATTTAATTAATTTGGCCCATACCAAATACTCCAGTCAGTCCATCTCCTTTATTAAAACAGTAGGCCCAAAAGTCTAAATTAATTCATTAGCCCCAAATATTTAAATAAAACAAGGCCCAATCCTAAGTCTTCCTCACCTTACCTTTTACGTGAACTCCCCAAAATGGGATTTGAACTTCACAAAATCAGAACTCTTCTCAGTCTTTCCATGCCATTATTTCTAACTCTTCTTCTCATCACTGCCTTCACTTCGCGGCCTCGCTGCTGTCCGATCTACCGTCATCACCAAGCAGTCGCGATCCGCCATTCGCCCACCGCCATGGTCACCCCGAAAACCATCGCCTCTCTGCCGCAAATGTCTTTGCCCGCTCGCTGTTCAGCAGCCTCGCTGCTGTCCGTCCTTCGATCAACACCCATCAGCCTTGTCACCAAGAGACACGCTCGCTGTCCCGACTCCTCCTCCGTGGCTGTGCGTGGTGCAGCCCGGAGCCGACGCTGCTCTAGGCTGCTCCTTCATACTCCCACGTCACTTTCTCAAATCTGCCATCTCTATCCCCATCTATCTCGGTGGCGCCACTGCCCTCCTTTTCATGGCGGTGCAGCGCCAGCCGCTGCCATTGCTGCCTCCGTCGCGCCGGCGTCGCTGAACGGCTGCACACGGCTGCTATCCGTCGCCTCACATCCTCTCTCTTTTCCCTCTAAATCAATAGCCACCGCACTGTCGTCTCGATTCCGAAACTTGTTGCAGATCGTGCCGCTGGGCAACCATGGTCGCTGTCGGGTCAGCAGCTGCTGCTGCTGCTCTCTTCTCCACGGCGCCGCCACCCGCCTGGTCTCTCTGTCGCCGCTAGCTCCACACTCGCCTCTACTCTCTGCTCTTTCTCTTCACTGAATTTGCAGCACCTTCTGCAGTGGTAATCACAGCGGCGAGTTTCGTCGGACTGCCGTTCTAGCCCCTTCACCGTCGCCTTGAGACAAGTCGTGGTTGTCTATCGAAATTCAGCCCGTCTTGGCCACAGCCGCCGCTCAGTCTCTGCTGCTGCTGTTCGGAATTCATCGAGCAGACGCGAGAAGTGCCATCGCTGTCTCGATCAGCTTCGCACCGCCACTCTTGCTGCTCGCCGCTGCCATCTCCACGCCGCCCTTTTCCACCCGTCGAGTTTACGAGATCGACGCGCTGTTCACCCCTCCGTCTCCGTCATCTCCTCTCTTTCCTTCCCTTCACGCCGTCGCCCTCGCAGCTGCTGTCTGCCGAATCGTGCCGTCGTCGCTGCTGCCAGCACAGAGCCGGCGCCGCGCCGCCTTTGGCTCCATATGCACCCCGTCGTCGCTGAGCCCGTAGACCACTCCGTCGTCATCTCTTCTCCCTCCATCCAACTCTCTCAAACACAACGCCTACCATCTCTCATTCTCTAATTTCTAACTCTTTGGATTTTCTTGGAATTGATTGTGATGAAACGTGCACTCATGGGGAGATAGATATGTATACATAGAAAACTGATTTCAAGAAATCTTTTTCAGCTTGTCAAAGTCGGATTTTGTGGAACAGAAAAGTGAGTGGTGGTTTCACGTTTAAAATTCTTGCTGACTAGGTTATTGATCTAAGATGGGCTCAAAGAAGAAAGCACTAAATAAAAAGTCTTGGGCTCATAATTAGTGGGTTTTAAATTGGCTAGAAAATAATAATTGTTTAGCCCAAGTTTGTAAAATCCTTCTTTCGACAAAAGAAACAAAGGCGAAAAATTTGCAGGTGCACAACGACGTCATTTCAAGAACAAATAAAAAGGTAGAAAAAGTCGGAGTATTACATTGGGGTTCATCCCCATCAGATTCATACACATTGAAAGCCAGATTAACAAAAACAACCAGGCCCACATAGCCATCATATCTAACAGGATTATTCACATTGGTTCTCCTAGATCTATCTCTAGCAAGCACATAATTTTGCAAGTCAGGCACATCAATGGCATTCTGAATACCAGCAGGGCTATTAATCACATTCTGAACAGGAGCAGGGGAAACATTTCTAATGGGAGTAGCATGCTCATTAACACCAGTAACATTCACATTTTGCGGAGACAACTCATCAATCACATTTAGGTTTCCCTCATTGGGTATGTCATCAGGAGTGTAGACAGGGTAATTGTTCCAGAAAGGTTGCTCCACCTCACTTGGAGTATTACTAGGATGCTACACACCAGTGAGAGATTCTGTGGACTCCACCTCCATAAGAGGCTCATTGTCCACAGTAGCTGGAGTTGGGTTATCAGGTAATTTCAAGCAAGGGAACTCAAGCTCATTAAACACAACATCCCTGCTAATTACTACTTTAAAACCGGGTTGATCTCTTAACCAGATCCTATAACCTTTAACACCCTCAGGATACCCTAGAAAAACACCCTTTCTGGATCTAGGTTCAAGTTTATCAGTTTTTGTATGCACAAAAGCAGAACACCCAAACACTCTAAGATGAGAGATATTAAAAAGTTTTTCCAGAAAAAACATATTCAGGACACTGCCCCAAAAGAGGAACAGAGGGAGACCTTTTAATCAGATAAGTAGCAGTCAACAAACATTCACCCCAATTTCTTGGATAAACCACATTTAGCAAGCATGTATATCACTTTTCCAAGCAAAGTTCTGTTCATTCTTTCAGCAATTCCATTTTGCTGAGGGTACTCCCCAAAAGGCCTCATACTAATGGAGTTGGGGTAGTCATTATATATGTTTGCAACTCTTGTTCATTCTCCGATGTGGGATATGGTTTGCTCCCTTTCAATCCTCCCCTCAAACCAAGACCACCAGACCACAGACCACATGCCTATCCCATGTTACAGGTCACCATGTCACCACAGGTCTTGGTCGAGCTCGTCACATCGGAGAACTTGCAAGCGCAACCACCGAACCCCGAGCCACACACGCCCAGCCCTGAACCAGGGCTCTGATACCACCGTTGGGTCTCGGTGGCGCACACTCGAACTCCACATTAGTATGATATTGTCCGCTTTGGGCAAAGCCCTCACGGTTTTGCTCTTGGGGTACTCCCCAAAAGACCTCATACTAATGGAGTAGGGGTAGCCCATTTATACACTTGCAAGTCTTGTTCATTCTCCGATGTGGGATATGGTTTGCTCCCTTTCAGTAGGAAATGAAAAAGGTAGAGAGCTGAAGAGAGAATAAAGTAAGAGAGATTAAAGTAAATGAGAAGAAATATGTTCTTTTACTTAAAAGGGAAATGACTCTACTGTTATTGAACGTGCCAAAATTGCAAAATGACTCTCTTAAAGATGGTAATCGAGAGAGGCGTTGTATGAAGGATGAACCATGGTGGCTAACACTTTGTAGAGGATAGGAATTTGATTTGTATTTTCTGTTATATTGGTGAAGCCCCATTTTATGGGGGTGTTACAACATGGGAAATCCCTCTAATTCTAGATACTACCAAATACATTAATTGCTTATTCTAGATACTACCATATTCTTTATTGTAATACAGATTACCAATGTGTTGGTAATTGCTACTAGCCGTTTGAAGGCTCTTCTTGACACTCCCCCTCAAGTTGAGCAAGGGTATTTCCAATGTTCAACTTGGCCAATATTTTTTTGAAGTTCCTTGGACTCACAGCTTTGGTTAGGATATCTGCCAATTGTTCCTCATATCGAATAAATGGAAACTCGATAATTCCTCCTTCGAATTTCTCTTTAATGGAATGGCGATCGACGTCAACATGTTTGGTTCTGTAAATGGCAAAATAAGACTCTTATTGTTGGCGGAGGAAGTAATACCTTAGTGTGCATGTTTTACTGAATAGGCACTATTCCAAAAGAAATTGGAAACCTGAAACACCTCGTGCAGTTTTGGCTTCACGACAATAATTTAAATGGTATCATACTCTCTATCTCTCTCTCATATGTCAATATGTCATTCTTGATCCCTGTTCAAAATCAATTTTCAGGTCCAATACCTTCCACCAATGGAATATGTCAGAGCTGGATTATTAAGTACTCCCTCATAACAAACTAATTGGAGAGATTCCATCATCCATTTGTGACTTGAGATTACTGACACTCCTCCATTTAGCAGACAATCATTTGGAAGGACAAATTCCAAAGTGCTTGGGAAACTTCAATAGTTCATTGTTGGCTCTTAATTTGGGTGGAAACCAAATCAAAGCCCTTCAATCCACATTTGCAAAAGGTTGCAGTCTTCAGGCCCTTATTCTGTATGGCAATAAGTTGGAAGGAATAACACATTCCCTAATCAACTGCCAAAGCCTGGAAAGCATTGATTTTGGTGATAATGAAATACGAGGTGCATTTCCTTTCTAGATGGAAACACTCTCTCAACTTCGCGTCCTCATCTTGAGGTCTAACAAGTTGAATGGTACTATGTTGGAGGCTTCAAATACCGAGCATCCTTTTCCAAAGTTGCAAGTCTTGGATATATCAAGAAATGCATTTGTTGGCTCTTTACCATATAGATATTTCAAGAATTTTGAAGGTATGATAGATGCCAAGGATAATCTGACACGCGTTGAGAAGGATATTCTCCAAACATATTTAGACTTAGGTGTCACTTTGAAAGGTTTGGATCAGGAATTGAAAAGATTGTTGGATACGTTTACAATGATTGACTTATCTTCAAATAATTTTTCTGGGAATATTCCAGTTTCCATCGGCAATCTTAATTCTCTTAGATACTTGAATTTGTCAAGTAATACTCTCACGGGAGAGATTCCTGTGTCTCTTGGGAATATAAGTATTCTTGAGTCATTGGATTTGTCATGGAACAGATTGAGTGGAAAAATTCCAAGTGATCTGACAGGGTTGACATTTCTTTCGAAATTTTCTACTTTTCAAAAATGAGTCATATTGATGGTAAACCAATGCTTCCTCCAGAAGATGATGATGAAGACTCAGGATTTATAGATGGATTTGGTTGGCGAAGTGTGGTGATGGGGTATGGATGTGGATTTGTAGTTGGAATTGGAGTTGGTTACATGATTATAAGAAGCGGAAGGCCAAGATGGTTAGTGGAATTTTTCTTTGGCGTTGGATATAGTAATTGTAAGATGAAGAGAAGAAATAGAGCAAAAGCAACGAGAAGAAGGTGATTCAAGACAACATTGGGCTTTACATGTGTTTCATTTGGAACACTAGCATGTTGTGTGTATGATGTTTTGCAAATAATTCATCTTAAGCTATGCAATGTTGAATTTCTAAGTTAGGCTACTTTTGTTCATAAAATTGTAGAAGCAACCCTTGCATGCAATCTGCACAGATGCTAAAAAATCAAATATTTTAATGTTCAAAATTGTTTTCTAATTTAATCGTGTGTCTTAGACTTTGGACCAAAATATTACTCTGTTATTTTGTTTCTCTTAAACAGAAGTATCAGAAGTATTTGTTCAGAACTTGATGATGATTCAAATGTGCTGTGTCTTTCTAACAATATGTTAAGGTCTTTTCCCTTAACTGCGATCGGCGGCTATTTGCTCAGGGATCAAAACGGTTCCGGCGTCCTAGCGTAGGTTCGGCGGAAGTCTTAGTTTCGGGCTGTGCGCGGTTTCTCCGTCGGGCAGTGAGAAAACTAGGGTTTGTAGAATAATTCACAAGATGTGTGGGCAAATAATATTTTCATTCATAATTGAGAGTATGAACAAAAGCCCTATTTATAGACTAAGGACCCTGGGGTTGATTCAACCTCCTAATTTATCTCGGGATAGAATCAACAAAGAAAACCCGAAACAGAGCTTATAATTACGCTCGACACTTACTTAAATTTAAATAACAAAAATATTAATATCCAAAATAAATTATAGAAAATAAACAACTAAAAAAGGAAATTATTTAGGGACGAAGTCTCCCAACTTCTCGGGCGGACGCACGTTCCTCTTCGGCTTTGTAGCTGCAATGGACGTCTGATTCCTCAGGTCTTCATGATCATTGTTTCGCGACTCCGGCGGTGCTTCTCTGTCCTTGTCTACATTGGGTACTTGCTGTTGTGGGACCGTATCAACTCCCCCTTCGATAGCGACCTCCTTGCCCTCAAGGAGCACATTTGGAAATTGACGACGGATCACGTCCAATGGCTCCCACGGTGGCGAATCCGTCCCGTCAGAGCTATCCTACCAAAACATGCTTCCGCGGCTTGTTCTCATGCCAAAGCATCACTACAAAAAAATCGTTAATTAGTCACGGATATTTTCGTCACTAAACAGTGAAATTTCTTCACATAATTAGATTAGTGACAGATCCGTCAATAATAAACTTGTCAGTAAAAAGTTTTAGTGATAGAATTTCCGTCACTAAAGTTATTGTGACAGAAATCATAACTGATTGTTTCGCATTAGTGACGGAGTACTCTGTCACTAATTCTGTCACTAGTTGTTGAACTATTGAATTCCGTCACTATTTTGCATTTTTTGTAGTGAGAGAATAATATTTTCATTCACAATACTAGCAACTTCTATTAATATTTAATGTGGACTAATATGACTCACGTATTCTTGCCTTTAAATGCCCGTTTCACCTGACCAATAGAACCTATCAAAACATGAGTTTATCAGTGGTCCTCTGTTTGACCACTACTGCAAACACCACGATCACCATGTCTACATCTCTAATACGAATTGTTGCCTAGTCGCTCTCAACAACGACCGAAGATATGAGGGAAACGAAGCCAACACATACAAAAACTAAAGTTTCTAAATCATCTATTAAATAAAATATCAAAAAAATCATCATTCAAACTAACAACAAAGCCTAGACATAGAACAAATAGATAAATTCAATCTCAATTATGAAAGTATATCCAAATTCAACTTCTAATTCTAATAGGAAACAACTGCAAATAAATTCAATCCCCATAAAATTCAACTCAACACAAAATAACTAAAATTAAACCTAAAACTATAAAACAACCAAAACACAGCTCTCTTACGCGCAAACATTTCACACAAGGACGTCGGCCTTGGCAAGTGAAGTTCCCACTGGATCGGATCCTTGAAACCCGATTCACATATTGAGACGAAGTGATTCTCCGATAGCGATAAACCCTTAATCTTGACCAAAAGCCTCTCGAACTCGTTCTGATATTCCATCACCGTGTTGCGTTGCTGCAGCTTACAGAGTTTCCCAAAATGATTGTCATGATATGTTTGATCAAACCTCTCTTTCACTGCTTCCATGAACTCAGGCCATGATTTCAGCAATTTGTGTTTTTTTTTGGTAAATGATCCAATCCAGCGCCGGCTGCTCGAAGAGTAGTCTGACGAAGTGTTGACAATGCTCTTCCGACATCCGGTAATAGTAGACATACATGTCAACCTTGAAAGTCCATCCCCATGGATCGTCTCCGTTGAATTTCGAATGATCGATCCGAAGGTAGGAGCGCTGCTCCAATTGTTGGACTTTGAATTATCAGCATGAGCCATGACTGAACAATTATGATGAAGGAGAAGATTATGATCTAGAAAAATATGGAGTAATCTTTGTCATTGATGATATGAAGAACTCTTAGACTACACCAGAATTTGTCGGGCATTTCGGCAAACGGTTGGAGTGCCTCTTATGATGTCATGTGAAATATTATAAATCATGAAATATGATAAATAATGAAATATAAAGATCGATGAAAGCACATATGTTAAAAGGCAAACAGTTTGTTTTGTTTAAATAATTCAGTTGGGCCTATTTTGTTGAGAAGAAGAAAGAAGTTTTGGGCCTTTTTATTTTAGAAGTGATTGAGCCTCTTTGTACAAAGAGGTCTCCAAGAATAAATCTTCGGATTTAGTTATGAAACTCAAGAAATTAATCTCCTGAATAATTTATCCAAGTAATAAGACTTCTCGATTTATTTAATTAAACCTCTAACTAATATTGAATATTTGAGTGTTATGGAGAATCCAAGCCTTAAGTCGAGATCAACTTATATTCTCTGATTTAATTATCATGAACAATTGAAGTCCTAGCAAAATAAGAACATAATGCATAACCTCATTAGGATCATTGCATATCATTGTTTATGAATGTTCTTTAGCTAATTAGCTTTTAATATTCTTTTAAAAAGGAATTTTGTGAAGAGTTTAATCTTTAAAGTTGATCTTTGCTTAGAGATTTTGTTGAAGCAATAAAGATTTTTTTTTCTCGTAAATATTTTGTTTTATTTTGATTCCTATCTGCTTGCTCTTCCAATGATTGAGGAAATTGAAATCCGGCTTTTGGTGTAACAAGGCAAGAAATTAAATGACGAAAAGCTTCAAGATTAATTATTTTGGATTTTATTTTATTGTTGTTTTGATCTGTAGAATTGCCGGTGCAATAATTAAGAGATTACTCTTATCACATTGCTATTTAATTTCAGCAAAACTTTTTTCTTCAATTTTATTTGATTGGTCAAGCGATTAAACATATTTCACAATATTACTTAGAGCAAGAGAAATTGATACCAATGAGTTAGTGACCTCAAGTCAATTGATAGATAATTTCCATGATAATTATATAAATTTCAAATGTGTCATATTTTATGTCAAAATCCATCACCAATATACGTTAATATTTATGTCCAATTGTGTATTCAAAAAAGCGACTTTTCAGTGAAAAGATAAAAAAAGACTTACTTGAGATAACTATTAAGACACGTCGTGTTTTTATTAGCCATGGTTGAATTTGACAGTTTGAAGAAGATAAAACCAACCGGAGAGATGAAGGAGAAGATTAGAGTTTAGTAAAATTGTAGTGAGGGGTGTCCATGGAAATACTTAAACTATGAGGGACTTCATTTGCAATAATGGACAAGGAGAATAGATTGGTTGTAACGTTCATTGCTAACGTTTTGTAACTGATTTGGAGCTAACGGTTTAGCTCAATGAGATGTTACAAAAGAAGAGAGTGAGAGATCATCTGGATCTTCGTGAGGTCAGAGAGATTAGAGAAAGCCAAGTGTGTGGTGTTCCTTTTGTGATACGCTCTTTATAATTCAATAATGTATCTCCTACATACTATCTTGGAATAAAATCATTCAAGCCGTTTATGCCCGTGGATGTAGACATTTACGTCGAACCACGTAATTCTTTGTGTGTTGCTTCACATTCAATTCTTAACAAAAATGAAGAGTAATCTTTGTCATTATGATATGAATATCCGTGTGTTTATAGGAGGCAAGATATGTAAACCTAATAGAAAAAGTAAATATTATCGGAAAATATGGTTATTTAGAATATGATTTTGTAGTAGATTACTTTTTCCATAGTAGTAAAAATGAATCTATTCAACTGTATTTTATGATTTTATTGTTATATAGTTGTTAGGATTAGATTTGTTTTACATATTTATTAGGATTTGATCTATTTTTCCTCAATTTGTTATGATTTGTATCCTCATATATTATATATGTCAGAAACCCGAATTCTCCCCTAAGAAAGCCGATTTCTCCTATTTTCCTTCAAAGTCATGACTTTCTGCAACTATACTTAATTAATACTCCTTCCATTTTGACTTGACACGAAGATTTGAAGAAATTGTTTAACTTTGTAACGTAAAATTGAGAAATGAATTAATGGGACGTGAGCTCCACTTTTATATATTGGTTTTATAATAGGATGTGAGTTATTATTTGGTTGAAAAGTGTGATTCACATACGTAAAACATTTTTTCACCGACGGAAGAAATAATATATTTAAATGATCCATAAGTAGATAATACATCAGGATTAATCCTATTTCAATAACTCTAAAAGAAACAAAAATGAAATCAAATCCAAACATACGTACTTCGAATAAAATAGCAAACCAATGATTAGTTCAAATCTCAAATAAAGATAGCAAATGGAAACTATGACAAAAATGGAAAAAATGACTTGATACTTATCAAAATGTCTTCTTCCATAGTTGATATGGTATCACTTAGAAACATTCCTACTCCATTGGATTGTAAAAAATATGTCTTCCCTTCTCCCAAACGCCGCGTAATGTAACCAGCTTATCGTTATGCGTAAATTCCATCGTGTGGTCGTCATAGTTTCGATAAGTCTCACCCAAACTCTTCAGCCACGAAGCTCCTAAGACCACTTCAGCACCAGTAATGGGGAGCAAAAATAAATCAACAACAAACTCATGTCCTCCAAGTAATAACGTGGAGTAGAAACATTTTTCTTTACATAGGAATGTCGACTCATTGCCCACAGAAACACGGAAAGGATTGGTTGATATAACCATCAGCCCACATTTCTTGACAATTTCAGGTTGGATTAAATTATGTGTACTGCTGCCACTTATTAAGGTTTGGACATACACCCCCGAAATCGTACCTGTCACTTTCAACGCTTGGGGAGGGTCGAATCTCTGTGTCACGGCCTCCAAGAATTCAGGCCATGTTGTCAGCAAATTGTTATCGTGTTGGTGAAGGAGCCAATTGGACGCCCGGTGTTCAAACAGTAGTCCAGCTAAGCGTAGACGATCCTTTTCCGACGTTTCGAAATAGTCAAAATAGGACTGCACCTTGTAAATTCAGCCTGATGGGTCGTCTCCGTTGAATTTGGAAGGATCGATCCGAAGTTTGGCCTTCTTCTCTGTTGTTGGCCTTGTTAGAAAGGAAAATCAATTAAGGGGTGAGAAGATTGTGTAGATCACGGTAATTAGGAAATTAGTATAATTCCTGATTTTGTGACTAGGGTAAATCTTAGCATATATGGGTAATCCCTAGCCTATTTAAATAGGGTGTGTATATTGTGATTGAGAAGAAGTCGAATGAATACAAAAACACACTTTCAACATGGTACCAGAGCAAAGGCTCAGAACAAAATCATCATAGCCTGAGAATACTAAATCTCAGCCATGGCAGATCAAGGAGACAACAAGGAGGACAAACCCAACATCAACGATGATTCAAGATTAAGAATGAGTAAAAACGTTACTCTGGCAGTCAAGCTCAACGGATCCACTTACCCCCTTTGGCAGAAACTGATGAGAATAGCCAGTGGAGGCAGACGAGCACTCTGGCATCTCACAGGAATACCGGCGCCAACGGAACCAGGAGCGAAGGGCTATAAACGAATGGGAACGAGAAGCTTGTTCAAGTTTCTCACCGGATTGAACGAACGATACGATGCGATTAGGCGCGACATCCTCAAAGAGCATCCACTGCCCTCAGCCGAAATCGCGTACGGACGAGTGAAACGAGAGGCTACTCGGCTCAAAATCATGCCATCGGCAGCAAACTCGGACTCTCCGACTGTCGCAACCAACGAGGACTCATCATCGGGCGGAGTGGGGCTAGGATTCGTTGCCCGGAGTCAACCACCGCCACCGCGAGCCGCCGAACCCAATCGCAGAGGAGGAGGATTCAAACCAGACAAATCAAAATTGTGGTGCTCCCACTGTGGTAAACAAAAGCATACTAGAGAATCGTGCTTCCTCCTCGTTGATTTCCCTAAGTGGTGGGACGAGAATCAAAAGGCGAAGGCGAGGCTGGCCATCGGAATGGAGGAAGGCAGCGGCGGTGGAGGTGGCAAGGGCGTCGGGCTATTCCTACAGGGAGTGTGCAACCGGGATGCCACCAACACTCGTGGGAGAATAGGGGATGTCGAAGGTGGCGGAAGATCCGGCGAGACCACCGGAATCGGCGTAGCATCTTTTGCAGAAAGGAAAGGGGGCGGCGGGTCGATGGGAGGTAACGGATTAGGATTCTTGAATCCTAATCCCAAATTTCTTTTGCAGATTGATCCCTCAAATATTAACCTTGCAAAAAGAAAACCCCATCAACCAGAATATTTATATCATGCTCCCCATAATTCCAAATATATGCAGTTAGGACCCCAGCTCTCTAAAATTCGAAATTCAGCCCCTAAATTACATGAAAAGTCTTTTTGTACTCCAAACCGGTTTGCCCCCTTGCAACGTATCCCTATTGCATGTATAGCTCAAAGTAGAAACGACCCTAAGGAGAGTGGGTGGATTTTTTACTGTGGGGCTACTGATACTATGTCTTATGATAAAAAGGATTTCACTGATTTATGTGAGGGGTCAAAAAGTCAAATACAAACTGCAGATGGAGAGTTGACTGCTGTGAGTGGGAGTGGGACTATTGAAATTTCTCCTACCCTGAAACTCAAAAACTGCCTTTATGTGCCCAAATTATCTCATAAACTCATGTCCATAAGCCATGTGACGAAAGAATTAAACTGTACTTTACTGATGCATCCAAACTTTTGTGTATTACAGGATATCAGGACGAGGAGGATAATTGGGCGTGGCACTGAGCGTCAAGGCCTCTACTACGTAGATGAGATTGCTCAACAAGGTGGCACCGCGATGCTTGCTCACGGATCTGTGAATCGGGAAGCTTGGCTGTGGCATCGTAGATTGGGACATCCATCTTCGGGTTATTTAAAAATTCTTTTTCCAAAGTTTTCTCAGTTTAAAGATATTACTTGCGAGTCATGTGTGTTGGCAAAAAATCACATACAGTCTTTTCGATCAAATTATACTCGTGTTAAGGATATTTTCTCTTTAGTGCATGCTGACGTTTGGGGTCCGGCCCCTATTAGTGGTGATCATGGTTTCAAATATTTTTTGATTTTTGTGGATGATTGCACTAGATTGACATGGGTATATTTTTTGAAGAATAAATCTGATGTTTTTGAAAAATTTACTCAGTTCTTTACTATGATCCAAACACAATTTCAAACAACAGTCAAAACCCTTAGGTCTGACAATGGCAGGGAATTCGTTAACAAAAATATGTCAGAATTTTTTAAGGAGAAGGGTTTAATTCATCAAACCTCGTGCCCCTACACGCCCGAACAGAATGGTGTAGCCGAAAGGAAGAATCAGATAATCCTAGAAGTTACACGGGCCCTTTTCTTTGACTCAAATGTGCCTAAATTCCTCTGGCCTGAAGCAGTTGCTACTGCTGTCTAACTGATTAATAGACTGCCTATTAAAATACTAGGTATGGAAACACCTTTGCAAACTCTCTCATCCCTAACTGATATTCCTACACCTCTCGCACTTCCGCTTAAAATCTTTGGTTGCTCGGTTTATGTGCATGTGCCAAAACATGAAAGGAACAAATTTTCTGCATGTGCAATAAAATGTGTTTTTTTGGGGTATGGGATAAATCAGAAAGGGTATCGATGCTATGACCCGGGGTCTCGAAAAATTATAACAACCATGAATTGTAATTTTTTGGAGAGTGAATATTTTTATCACACCCAAACTCGGGGTCAGGGGGAGAGTTATAATCTTCAGGGGGAATGTGAAATAATTAGACCCCTTAATTTGCGTGTGCCACAATCAAGCAACTCAATCGTGGAACTAACAGAACAAGCTAGTGTCATCGCCGAGCCAGTCACATCTGCTGTGGAGCCTCCTCAATCGTCTACGTCTGATTCTAGTCCTCCTCCAGTGATATCCGAGGTAATTCTTGAACCAAGCTTAGAAAGTACAGTTATTTCCTCTAACAATTCTGGTGTAGATGAGGGCGAGAATGCAACCACTGATGGTGATACAGGCCGCTCTATACTTCCTTTTAGAAGTACTCGGGGAATCCCAGCAAAGAGATATAGTCCTGAAAGGACCAGCAAAGACAGATATTCTATGGCGAATCTGGCAAAGGCAAATTTAACTGAGATGGCAAGGGCATTCGAAGCAGCCCTCTATGAGGAGGAAGAATTTCCCTAAACAGCCGAAGAGGCTATGAAAATTCCACACTGGAGGGAAGCAATGCTAGTAGAGATGCAGGCTTTGATGAAAAATAACACCTGGGAAATATGTATGAAACCGGATGGAGTTCGAACAATAGGGTGTCGATGGGTCTTCACCATCAAGAGGAGGCCAGATGGGTCAATTGAACGGTATAAAGCAAGGCTAGTAGCCAAGGGATACACTTAGACCTATGGAGTTGACTACGCCGAGACATTCTCACCTGTGGCGAAGATGAGCACTATTCGGGTGCTATTTGCAATAGCAGCAACCAGAGAATGGTCGTTGCATCAGTTCGACGTAACGAACGCCTTCTTGCATGGGGAGCTCAAGAAGCCGGTTTATATGGATGCCCCTCCGGGGTTTACTGGAGAATTTACAGGAGGGAAGGTTTGCAAGTTGCAGAGAACACTGTATGGGCTAAAACAGTCGCAAAGAGCATGGTTTGGGAGATTCACAGAAGCTATGAAGAAATACGGGTACAGGCAGAGCAACTCTGACCACACGTTGTTTCTGAAGAAGAGAGAAGGGAAGATTACGTGTCTGATTATCTATGTAGATGACACGATTCTCACTGGTGATGATGAAGAAGAAATAAAACAGATAAGGAAGAATCTATTTGCGGAGTTCCAAATGAAAGACTTAGGACTACTCAAATATTTTTTGGGAATTGAGGTGGTGAGATCAAGGAAAGGAATTTTTATAAGTCAACGGAAGTATGTGCTTGACCTATTGGCAGAAACAGGATTGATGGAGTGTAAGCCAGCCGACACACCTATGGTTCAGAATCATGGCTTGCGGATAGTTGAAGGAGCAGAACCAACTCACCGCACGAGATACCAGCGCTTGGTTGGGAAACTGATCTACCTTTCCCACACCAGGCCTGACATTGCTTATGCAGTCGGTGTAGTAAGTCAGGCCATGGAATTTTGTTCGAAAACCACGGCCACTTGGAGATTCATGGTTTTACGGATGCTGACTGGGCAGGTAACCCAAATGACCGAAAATCTACGGCTGGGTATTTCACATTTGTAGGAGGAAATCTTGTCACATGGCGAAGCAAGAAACAGAAAGTAGTTGCTTTGTCGAGCGCCGAGGCAGAGTTCAGAAGGATTAAGAGTGGGTTGACTGAAATCCTGTGGTTGAGGAAATTAATGACCGAACTAAGCCTCAATTCGCAGAAGTCGTGCAAATTGTTTTGTGACAACAAGGCAGCGATCAGTATATCTGAAAACCCAGTTCAGCATGACCGTACGAAGCACGCCGAGGTGGATCGGCATTTCATCAAAGACAATATAGAAGCCAAGACTGTAGAGCTTCCTTTTGTGAGATCTGAAGATCAACTGGCAGATATCCTTACGAAGGCTGTAGATGGAAGGAACTTTCATGAAGTATTGGGCAAGTTAAGAATGTGTGACCCATTACTTAACTTGAGGGAGAGTGTTAGAAAGGAAAATCAATTAAGGGGTGAGAAGATTGTGTAGATCACGGTAATTAGGAAATTAGTATAATTCCTGATTTTGTGACTAGGGTAAATCTTAGCATATATGGGTAATCCCTAGCCTATTTAAATAGGGTGTGTATATTGTGATTGAGAAGAAGTCGAATGAATACAAAAACACACTTTCAACAGGCCTCTGAAGTTTGGCAAAAATTGCGTCTCCGTCTAGCTTGGCCTCCAATGTCGAAAACAGCCGATCCGCTCGGTCTGATAAGGCAACATACTCTTCTCTGTTGTTGCCAAGTTCCAACCTTAAACTTTTTATGGCTGACAGAATCTCTTCTTGAGAATTATCAGCATGAGTCTCTGTTGCCATGATTGAATGTGAGGGAGAGCGGCAAGGGTGAATTTGACAGAGCTGAAAGAAGATGAAATCACAATTCAGAAAAATATGGAGCAAGATATCTTAGAAAAAGTAAATATTATTGGAAAATACGTTTATTCGACTACACCAGACTTTGTCGGGCATTTCAGCAAACGGTTGGTGTGCCTCTTATGGCGGCAGAGAGCTGGATCTGATTTTTGTGTGTGTTAAGGCACAATCTTATTCTCTGGAGTTGGGCTCTCTTTTGGGCCTGTTTGTTTTGTTTAAATAATTCAGTTGGGCCTATTTTGTTAAGAAGAAGGAAGAAGTTTTGGGCCTCTTTTTATTTGAATTGAGATTTTTTATTTTAACAGTGATTGAGTTTGTACAAAGATCGAGGTCTCCAAGATTATGTCTTCGGATCTAGTTTTGAAACTCGAAATTAATAAGACTTCTCGATTATTTAATTAATTAATTTCAAGTAATTGAATCTTTGAATGTGATTGAGAATCCAAGCCTTAAGTCAAGATCTTAACTTCACTGATTTAATTATCATGAAGAATTGAAGTCCTCTGAGCAAAATTAACCACGTTTGATTAGAGATTTTGTGGAAGTGATATATAAAGATATTGTTTTCTCAGAAATATTTTGTTTTACTGAGATCGCTATCTGCTTGCTATTCCAATTGAGGAAATTGAAATCGGGCTTTGGTGCAACAAGGCAAGAAATTAAATGACGAAAAGCTTCAAGATTAATTATCTTGGATTTTATTTTATTGTTGTTTTGATCCCAAGAATCTTTACTATGGTTTTTGATTGCCGGTGCAATAATTAAGAGATTACTCTTATCACATTGCTATCTATTTCACCAAAAACTTTTTCTTCAATTTTATTTGATTGGTCAAGCGATTAAACATATTTCACAATATTACTTAGTGCAAGAGAAATGAATACCAATGAATTAGTGACCTCAAGTCAATTGATAGATAATTTCCGTGATAATTATATAAATAAAACTAATACCTCCACCGTCCACGATTTAAAGAAGACTTTTGACTTAGCACGGATTTTTAGAAATTGTTTGACTTTGTGAAGAAAAGAAAAAGGCGGAAGTGAGTGGAATGTGAGACCCATCTAAAGTATTAGTTTTATATTGGATTCTGAGTGTAAAAAGTTGGTGGAATGTGGGGTATGCATACTAAAATGGAATAAAGCAAATGGTTTTATAAATCGTGGACAAAACCAAAATGGCAAAATGGCTCTTTAAATGGTGGTTAGAGGGAGTAATTTTCTCATTAATATATAATTCCAAATGTGTCATATTATATGTCAAAATCCATCACGAATATGTTAATATTTATGTCCAATTATGTATTAAAAAAAGCAACTTTTCAGTGATAAATATAAACTTACTTGAGATAACTATTAAGACACGTCGTGTTTTTAGCCATTGCTGAATTTGATAGAGTTTGAAAAAGATAAAACCAACCGGAGAGATGAAGGAGAAGATTAGGGTTTAGTAATATGAAGAGTAATCTTTGTCATTATAGTATGAATATCCGTGTGTTTATAGGAGGCAAAATATGTAAACCTAATACAAAAAGTAAATATTATCGGAAAATATGGTTTATTTAGAATGTGATTTTTAGTGGATTACTTTTTCCATAGTAGTATTTGAAGATATCAAGAACAGTTAGATTCATTTTTACTGTATTTTATGATTTATTGTTATATTGTTGTTAGGATTTGATTTGTTTTACATATTTATTAAGATTTGATTTGTTTTTCATCAATTTGTTAGGATTTGTATCTTTACATATTACCATATGTCAGAGACCCGAATTCTTCCCTGAGAAAGCCTATTTCTCCTATTTTCCTTCGAAGTCACGACTTTCTCCGACTATACTCCTTCCATCCGCCGTTTATAGTGTTATTTTGACTTGACACATATTTTAAGAAAATTGTTTAACTTTGTAATGTAAAATGGAGAAATGAGTTAATGGAACGTGGGCTCAACTTTTATATATTGAATTTTATAATAGAATGTGAGTAATGATTTGGTTGAGTGTGTCCACATACCTTAAACATTTTTTCACATGCAGAGGATGTAATATAATCCGGATTAGTCCAATTTCAATAACTCTAAAAGGCTGTGTTTGGGAACATGGAATTGGAGCTGTGGAATTGGAATTGGAGCCTCCAATTCTAATTCCATTGTTTGGTAACACAAAAATGCATTGAATTGGAATTGAATTATAAATTCCCAAATTTTCAATTCCATAATTTCAATTCTATGCCTCAACAAAAGAATTCGAATTCTAAAATTTCAATTCCCGGGTCAAATTTTAAAAAAACGCGGATCTAATTCGGGTCAAAATAAAAAAACCGGGTCATAATTTTTTTCCCCCAACTCTCTCCGCCTCTTCTCCTCTCTCGCGAGTCGCGCCTCTTCCCTTCTCTCTGCAGATCTGCCTCCATCGCTGTTCACAGGATTCATCAAGGTAATTGTTCCCCATCAAAAATTCAGATTTAACACTATATTCTTATGTTATGGTGTGTATTTTCTCGTTTTTGCATTTGAATTTGCGAAATTGTATTACTGTTAAATCTCATAAAAAAAATTCAGATCTCGATTGTACGTTTTGGGTTTATCTTAGCCGACGTTTTTGGCTTTTGGGTATCTATCTAGGGTTAATTTTTTCATATCTCACTTGTAGTTGTTAGCTAGGGTTAATTTCTTTGCCCTCTTTTTAAATCTGCTAAAAATTTGGTTGATTTTACTAATCTTCTGAATCACTAGGGTTAATCCTAATTAATTTGGGGATAACGCACTGCATAAGGATTGCCGATTCCTTTTTTATTTTCATAATCTTACGAATGTGATTATAGTGTATGATTATCTTCTCTCTCATAACGTGGAGTAAATTATGTGTTGCCTGATTGAGCTGAAATTATCACATGAGGAATTAACTTGGAAGTTGCTAGTTGACGTTTATTTTAGTTGTTTATGGAGTTGGAATTTGAGAAAGTTTAGTGATGTGGTTGTGGCGGTATTTGAAAAGTTAAGCATCTTGTGATAGTGTATGTTATCTTTTCCCTCATAATGTAAAGTAAATTATGTGTTGCCTGATTGAGCTGAAATTCTTCACATGATGAATAAACCTGTGGGATTAACTAAGAAGTTTCTGGTTGATGTTTAGTTGAAGTTGTAGATGCCTGGTGTGTGTGTGTGTATTAATTATGTCGATCATCCATTTTGGTTCGAATATACATGCTAGTATGTTTTTTTCATTCACTTGCTGCATCACGTTCCTTGGGCCAGAGAATGTGGTAGGATGGTATCACTCTCATCCTGGTTATGGATGTTGGCTTTCCGGTATCGATGTCACCACACAAATGCTAAACCAGCAATACCAAGAGCCCTTCCTTGCAGTTGTTATTGATCCGACAAGGACTATATCGGTGCTTTCAGGACGTATCCAGAAGGGTACAAACCCCCAGATGAGCAGGTCTTTGAATAGAAGACTTTGGTGTGCAATGTAAACAGGTGAAAACGCATTTGTGTCTGGACAAGGATACAAGGATACTTTTGCTTCTTTGATGATGGAAAAACAACATAAATTCTAGGCAAAAACAAGGATACTTTTGCCTCAAAACAAGGAAGCTTTATTTCTGTTAATAATTTGAACTACATTTGATGGGAAACAAAGCCTCTTACCTAGAGTGGATGATGAGATTCAAACTAGAGTTACTCAACAAGGTGATGATCATAATGAGGGGGAAGAGACTCAACCAACTTTGCTGGGTGATTATCATAATGCGGAAGAGGCTCAACACTAGGATCGAATTATAGTTGTTCAAATTACTAGTGAGTAGACTAGATTTAGGGATAGTCTAGCCGAAGCTATGTTTCTTCATTATCAAAATAGGCGTAACTTTTAGTGTCGTGCTTATGAAACTAAATATGTAATAGAATTGGTTTTGTGGTACAATGTTTTGATGTGCTTATTAGACTAAAGCTCAACTTGATAAGTAAGTTGTCTTTTGATTTGACCTTTGTTTGAATTTGAATATGTTATGTTTAATCTAGTAGACTTAGTTTATGAAAAATAATAGCTTTTAGTGTATTGTTGAAATCTTAGTACGTACCTTTTATACATAAAGTATCTTAACTTACATAATTAATCATCATTGCTTCTATTATTATATACTATTATATTACGTGCTAATTCTATAGTATTTTTATCTTTGGAATATAAGGAAAAAAGTTTAGATTTACTTAGTTTATGCATTCAAAGTGAATGTGAAAGTAATTATCAAAAGATAATAAAAAATAATATAATATATTGTTCAAAAAGTGAATGTTATTTTTAAAATAATCAAACCAATTCCAAATCTATGTTAATTTTTTAAGTTATCAAACAATGGATTTCGAATTATAATATAATTCTACATCAATTCTGTAATAATACCAAACAATGGATTTGGAATTGCATTAGAATTCAATTCCACTCAATTTAATTCCATAGAATTCCAATTCCAATTCAATTCCAATTCCGTGTTCCAAAAGCACCCTAATAGAAACAAAAACGAAAATCGAATCCAAACGTACTTCGAATAAATTAACTAACCAATTATTAGTCCAAATTTCAAATAAAGATAGCAAATGGAATAATAAATCAACTACAACAAAAAATGGAAAAATGACTTTATACTACTCAAAATGCCTTCTTCCATAGTTGATCTATATCCCTTAGAAACAATATTCCTACTCCTTGATTGCATTGTAAAAAATATGCTGTCCCTTCTCCCAAACGCCGTGTAATGTAACCAGCTTATCGTTATGCGTAAATTCCATCGTGTGGTTGTCATAGTTTCGGTAAATCTCACCCAAACTCTTCAGCCAGGAAGCTCCTAAGACCACTTCAGCACCACTAATGGGGAGCAAAAATAAATCAACAACAACCTCATGTCCTCCAAGTAATAACGTGGAGTAGAAACATTTTTCTTTACATAGGAATGTCGACTCATTGCCCATAGAAACACGGAAAGGATTGGTTCGCATAACCATCAGCCCATGTTTCTTGGCAATTTCGGGTTCGATGAAATTATGTGTACTGCTACCACTGATTAAGGTTTGGACATTAACCCCCCAAATCGTACCTGTCACTCTCAACGCCCGGGGAGGGTCGAATCTCTGTTTCACGGCCTCCAACAATTCAGGCCATGGTCAACAAATTGTGATCATGTTGGTGAAGGAGCCAATTGGACGCCCGGTGTTCAAAAAGTAGTCCAACTAAGCGTAAACGGTCCTTTTCGGATGTTTCGAAATAGTCAAAATAGGACTGCACCTTGTAAATCCAACCTAATGGGTCGTCTCCGTTGAATTTTGGAGGATCAATCTGAAGTTTGGCCTTCTTCGCGGCAAAAATTGCGTCTCCATCTACCTTGGCCTTCAATCCAAGTTCCAACCTTAAAGATTTTATGGCTGACAGAATTTCTTCTTGAGAATTATAATCAGCATGAGTTTTTCTTGCCATGATTGAATGTGAGGGAGAGCGGCAAGGGTGAAGAAGATTAGGGTTTTGGAAAAGTTAATTGTGCTCGTTGATGATATGAATAGCCATGTATTTATATGACCCAAGAAATTAAGAAAAGAAATTTATTCTTAATATTTGAACTAAGTTGTGGAGAAACTAATTAATTAATTACTAATAATAATAGTACGTAGTAATTAAGTTATAATTTTCTTAATTATTTATTAATAGATAATATACTATTAAAGTACTAGCTATAATAAAAATTAACATTAATTATTTTGTTGTGTTCAATATTAAAATAATGTTATAAATAAAGAATATCTAAGTTAAACTAGGAATAAGAATTGCTGCATAACGTTTCTTATTATTAAGATTCTTTTACATGTTTGATAAAAATTTAAGAAATTCTGAAATTTAAAAATTTTGGAATGCGATTACTTTCTAAGAGTAGGATCCTACTAAAAAACAAACAGACCCGGATAGTTATAGATTATAATTATCACTCGACATAAAATTTATAATCCACCCCTAACGGGCTCGGTTTGATCCTCTCACACTTTTCATGTTAGCCAATTGAGCTCGAACTGATTCCATGGAGATATCACATGTCATTCACAAAAATGAGTTAAACAGATTTTAGAGGCCCAATTGTAAGCTCATCATAATTTAAAAACACTAAAAATTGTAAATTAAAGACACTAAGATCGAAATTGAAGAGTTATAGTTCCTCTGTTGCTAAAAAGTAGTATGAACTATTTTATTTTTATTCTATCCCCGAAAAGTATGGACTTTTAAGTTTTGAAACTTAAACTATGATAATATTAATGTGGATTTCATTTTTCGGTAACACTACTTACACTACCATCTCTCTGATTTTATCAGTTATACTATAAAAAACTCATATTCAACTCAAAAGTGTATACTTTTCAGGAACGAAGTGAGCATTAAATATGAAGAAATGAAACAGTAGTATATAGTTTTATTAAAAACAGCAAATATAATGGAAATAAATTGAAGAGAGTTAATCGTAATTAATGAAGAGAGGGAGGGTGTTTAAAATTCGGCACATCTGCGTTTATCATCAATTTGCAAGCAAATAAATTTTCTGGCATCATACCATCAATATTCCCAAAGAATTGCAGTCTTCAGGCAATCAAGCTGAATGGAAACAAATTGGAAGGAACACTTCCCCAAACTTTGGCCAACTGCCAAAATTTGCTTATGGCGTTTCCCTTTTGGATGGAAACAATCCCTAAACTCCGCGTCCTAGTCTTGAGATCAAATAAGTTCAATGGTACGATATCCGTGTGTTGGCAAGATTAAGAGAAACACGATTGAGAACAAAATGAGAAATGCGAGAGAGGATTTTATTCACATACACCGAAGAATTACAAATCTAAGATCGATTACAGAAAACAATCGAGAGCTTAATTGAAGAAGACGAAGTAGAGAAATTGGGGAAAAGTCTAGCCCTAACAGAATTAACAAACTATCCTTTTAAACCCCTAAAGTGACCCAACGGCTAGTTGAATCCAACAGCCGAGATTTAATCTCAGCTTACTAAACGCGATCAACGGCTGCTGAAGCTTTTAAGCTGAAAACTAAAACAGCACACATAATCCTCATTCCTTTTGCTCCATTAACTCAGCAATCAGTATACAATACTCACAAACTCCACCTTGAATACTTACTGCTGAGAAACTATGTTTTAGCACACATACCAACCAACTTCAAGCATAACTCAAACTTCTCCCTCGGTAGAGGCTTAGTCAGCATGTCGGCTGGATTCTCCAAGGTGTCCACTTTGAAAACCTTGACCCTTCCCTTCTCTATCTCCTCTCTGATGAAATGAAGCCGCACATCAATGTGCTTACTTCTCTCATGGAAGACATGATTTTTGGCCAAGCTGATGGCACTGTTATTGTCACACCCTATTGCCACTGCAGCTTGAACAACTCCAAAATCTGCTGCAATACCTTTTAACCAGAAGCTTTCTTTCACAGCTGCTGTCAAAGCCATGTACTCAGCCTCTGTGGTAGATAAAGCAACTACACTTTGCAAGCTCGATTTCCAACTCACAGCAGCCCCATACATGATGAAGATATAGCCTGATTGGGACTTCCTACTATCTATGTTTCCTGCAATATCACTGTCACAATACCCAATTAGAGCATCTGAACCTTCTCCACCATCTCCTCTATAGAGAATTCCTATATTTCCTGCTCCATTCAAGTATTTCAAAATCCATTTAAGGGCAAGCCAATGGTCTTTCCCAGGTTCTGCCATATACCTGCTAGTAACACTAATGGCCTGAGCAACGTCCGACCTCGAACCTGTCATTGCATACATAATGCTACCCACAATGTTTGCATAGGGTATCATCTGCATCTCCAATCTTTCTTGCTCATTTTTGGGCCTCTGCTCCACAGTAAGTCTGAAATGTTGAGCCAGAGGTGTTGAAGTTGGTTTTGAGTCTTGCATTTTGAATTTTATGATCAACCTAGAGATGTAATCCTATTGATTCAGCCACAACTCCTTCTTGGCTCTATTTCTTACAATATTCATGCCCAAGATTCTATTGGCATTCCCTAGGTCTTTCATGTCAAAATCTGACCTCAAATCATTCTTAATCTCTTGAATTTCCTTCTTACAACTCCCAACTATCAACATGTCATCTACATAAAGGAGTAAGTAGGCCACAACAACATCCTTCTTCTTCTTGATGTAGACACACTCATCATAATTGGATCTTACAAAACCATTCCTCAAACATGCTCATCAAACTTGATGTGCCACTGTCTACTAGCTTGCTTCAACCCATATATACTTCTTTTGAGCAAGCAAACTTTCTCTTCTTCCCCAGGTCTGGCAAATCTCTCTGGTTGTTGCATATATATTGTTTCCTTTAGATCACCATGTAGAAAAGCTGTCTTTACATCAAGTTGCTCAAGTTCCCAATCTAATTTTGCCACCACAGCCAGGAGGATCCTTATAGGAGTGTGCTTCACAACAGGTGAGAACACCTCAGTGTAATCAATCTCATGTTCTTGTGTAAAGCCTCTGGCCACAAGCCTTGCTTTGAATTTGATCTTCTCATCATCTGCAGATTCAAGTTTCTTCTTAAAAATCCACTTGCAGCTTATGACTCTTCTTCCCTCCACCTTATTAACCAATACCCAGGTAGCATTTTTAGGGAGTCTATTCTATTTCTTCTATCATGGCCTTCAACCACTTGTCTCTCTCCTTGCATTCCATGGCAGCCTTGTAAGAGGCTGGCTCTCCAAATTCCACCTCCTCAGCCACACACAAGGCAAAATACAACATCTCAGAATCGACATATCTAGCTGGTGCCTTAACATTTTTTCTTCTGACCCTATCTCGAGCCAGCTGGTATTGAGAGAGGTCTTCAGAACTCTCATCTGATTCTATCTGTACAACCTCATCCTCAACACCCCCATCAGCTCCACCTTGAGCCAACACATCAGGCTCCACCTCAGAACTGACAGCAGATTCATCAGACAAAGAAACCTTTTCAACATCTTTTCCTTTCTTAAATGGCATGATGGATTCTGTAAGGACAACATCTCTGCTCAAAATGATTTTGTGGTTACCTGGTTCAATAGACCATAGTCTGTAGCCCTTGACTCTAGACTGATACCCCAGAAATACACATTTCAACGCCCTAGCTTGAAGCTTGCTCTGCTTGATATGAGCATAAGCCTGACAGCCAAATGTCTTAATCCCAGTGTAGCCTCCATACCTTCCATACCACTTGAAGTCAGGGGTATCACCATTGATGGCTGAGGAAGGGCATTTGTTCATCAACTTGACAGCAGTTGCAGCAGCCTCAGCCCATAACCTTTTTTCCATTCCTGAGCTAAGCAGCATGCACCTAACCCTCTCTAGAATAGTTCGGTTAGCCCTCTCTGCCACCCCGTTCTGTTGAGGATTCAATGGCACGGTTCTGTGCCTTTTGATCCCCCTCTCTTGACAGAACCTCTCAAACTCCTTAGACAGGAATTCAAGCCCATTGTCCGTTCTTAAACCCTTCAGTGTACATCCTCTTTCCTTCTCAACCAGAGCACACCAATCTTTAAACTTTGTGAAGGCCTCTGATTTCTCTTTCAAAATGAACAACCACATCTTTCTTGAGTAGTCATCTATGATGGTCATATAATATCTCCCCCCTCCAACAGAGATCACAGGAGAAGGCCCCCACAAATCACTATGAGCATAATCAAGAGGTGCTTGTGAGGAATGGTTACCTTTTTGGGTATGGTAGTTTCTTGGATTTGCCAAGAATGCATTCCTCACATGGCTCTCTGGTCTTGGAGTCCACACCTTGTATCACCCCTTTCTTGATCAGTTCTCTGATGCTGCCATCTGCAGGGTGTCCCATTCTCATGTGCCAAATCCTTACAGAGTCTGACTCAGCACTATTTAGTTGCTCCTCAGTGGCCCTCACTGCAACTCCACAGAGATAATATAAACTCCCTTGCCTTTCACCATACATGACCACCTTGGAGCCCCTCTTAATCAGCATCTTTCCATCTACAGATTCAAAAGTACACCCCTTTCTTTCAAGCATGCCCAGTGATACCAAGTTCCTCTTGACAGTTGGGATAAACCTGACATCACTCAGCACTTTCTCAGAACCATCATCCAATCTGAGTTTCACACTCCCAATTCCCTCCACATGACAAATTTGATTATTACCCAGCACCACGGTTCTAGACGACTCCTTAAGATCAATGAAGAATTTCTTACTTGGACACATGTGGAAGCTGCATCCAGAATCAAGGATTCAAGAGCCCCCATTTTCATACATCATTACATTTAGAACCTCTGGGGATTCATTCTCTTCAACAAAGTCAGTAGTATTCTTGCCCTGCCCAGCCTCTGATGCTTGCTTCTTCTTCCATGCAAAACAATCTTTCTTTAGATGGCCGGGTTTCTTGCACCAATGGCAAGAACGCGTCTCCTTTTGATCACTCGAGGATACCTTGGCCGCTTCACCTCCTTTCTTGAAATTATTATTGCCTTTGAATTTATTAATTGTTAAACTCTCGGGCACATTCTAAGCCACTTTTACCCCGTTTCTTTGCAACTCTTTGGATCTCAGGGCTGATTGAACTTCTTGCAAGGTGACAGTCCCTTCTCTTCCAAAAAGGATAGCATCCCTCAATTGATCGTAGGACTTTGGGAGAGCATCCAGCATCAATATTGCTTTATCCTCGTCGTCTATCACAACGTCGATGTTCTCAAGATCATCCACTGCTTTATCAAAATCCTCTAATTGCTCGATAATACTTTTATCCTCCAAGAACCTCCAAGAATAGAGCCTCTGTTTCATGAATAATCAGTTGGCAAGGGATTTTGTCATGTATAGATTCTCGAGCTTCTCCAAAATCCCAGCCGCAGTTGTTTCCTTCGCAACTTCTCGCAACACTTTATCGCCGAGACATAGAACAACCACGCTGTGTGCTTTCGCAAGAATCTCTGCGCGCTTCGCCTTGGCCTTTTCATCGAGCACCTCAGCTTCATCACCTTTCTTGGCCGGAGCCAGAGCCTCCGATAAGCCCTGCTGGATTAGCATCGCCTTCATCTTCATTCTCCAAAGGCCGAAGTCATTCTTGCCAGTAAATTTTTCTGCTTCGAACCTTGATGCCATCTTCAATCACCTGAACTTGGTCTCGATCGATACTCTCACCGGAAAAGGGAAAAAACCTTCCCACAGACGGCGCCACTTGTTGGCAAGATTAAGAGAAACAGGATTGAGAACAAAATGAGAAATGCGAGAGAGGATTTTATTCACATACACCGAAGAATTACAAATCTAAGATCGATTACAGAAAACAATCGAGAGCTTAATTGAAGAAGACGAAGTAGAGAAATTGGGGAAAAGTCTAGCCCTAACAAAATTAACAAACTATCCTTTTAAACCCCTAAAGTGACCCAACGGCTAGTTGAATCCAACGGCCGAGATTTAATCTCAGCTTACTAAACGCGATCAACGGCTGCTGAAGCTTTTAAGCTGAAAACTAAAACATCACACATAATCCTCATTCCTTTTGCTCCATTTTCTCAGCAATTAGTATACAATACTCACACCGTGTCTTCAAAAACCGAGCAACCTTTCCCAAAGCTGCATGTATTGGATGTATCCTATAATGCGTTTGTTGGCTCTCTACCTGATAGATATTTCAAGAACTTTTGTGGTATGATAGATACGAAGGAAAACATGTCCGATAATGAAGCATATTGATTTATGAGATTCATGGAAATGAAGATCACAGTGAAGGGCTTGGAACAATTATTTGAGAGACAACTGACTACATTTACAACTATCGATATATCCTCCAATAGATTCTCTGGGAGCATTCCACCTTCTGTATGGAACCTTAAATCTCTTAGATACTTGAATTTGTCTCACAATACCATTGGAGGCCATATACCGTCATCTCTTGGAAGTATGAGTATCCTCGAGTCGTTGCACTCGTCTTCAAAAAAAGTTGGATGGAGAAATTCCAAATGAATTGACAAGGTTGACATTTCTTGCGAAGTTAAACTTTTGATGAATAATCTTGAGGGACAAATACTACAGTCTACTCAACTTTCCACATTTGGTAACGATTCATATGTGGGAAATGTTGGATTGTGTGGATTTCCATTGACAAAAAAATGTAAGGTGAATGATAAAAACCAGTGTTTCCTCAAGACGAAGAAGATGATGATGAGTATGGATTTATAGATGGATTTGGTTGGTGAAGTGTGGTGATAGGATATAGATGTGGATTTGTAGTTGGAATTGGAATTGGTTACATGATTATAAGAAGTGGAAGGCCAAGATGGTTAGTGGAATTCTTTTTCGGGGTTGGATATAAACATAAGACGAAGAAGAGGCGCAACAAAGCCGCACCAACACGAAGGGGGACTTAGATTGGAAGACAAAATGGAAGATTGTGTGCTTTTGTGTTTCGTTTGGAACTATTTCTTGAGTTGTTGCGAGTATGTTATACTTTTTTTCCGTTTTGAGATGTTATGAGAGCTTTTATTGGAGTTGTATTTCTATTTCTTTTACCTTGTTAATTACTTCTCGAGATCTTGCGTAAGAAAACAACAAACAGAATATATAAAGATGATAAAACACGTGAATAGATAAAAAGAAAGGATCAATTATTCAAACCAAGAAACAAAAAAAATCCTAATCTCAGGATTAATCCAATTTCAGTAACTCTAAAACAAATAAAAGAGAATTCACAACGATTAGTGACTTTAAATGATTAGTCCTACTCAAAAGACAATCTCAAATAAAGATAACAAATGGAATAATAAATCAACCATGATAGATAAACTTGGAAAAGTGACTTGATCAATACTAATCACTTTGTATTGTAAAAAATATGTCTTCCTTTCTCCCAACCGCCGCGCAATGTAACCATCTTATCGTTATGCATAAATTCCATCGTGCGTCCATCATAGTTTCGGTAAATCTCACTCAAACTCTTCAGCCACGGAGCTCCCAAGACCATCTTTGTATCATGAATGGGGATCACAAATAAATGAGCAACAAATTCATGCCCTTGAAGTGAAAACTTGAAATTGTTTCACTTTTGCTTTCAAATTAATGACTCCTCATAACAATTACCCACATAAACACGAAAAGGAGGACTCGTTGGCGTAGCCTCCAATCCTAATTTCTTGACTACATCGGAATGGATGAAATTATGTGTACTGCCGCCACTGATTAAGGTCCCGACATGTTCCCCGGAAATCACACCTCCCATTCTCAACTCCCGGAGAGGGTCGAATCTCCTCTTCACGGCCTCCAAGAATTCAGGCCATGTTTTCAACAAATTGTGATCATGTTGGTGGAGGAACCAATTGTACGTGCGGTGTTCAAACAGTAGGCCGACTTAGCGTAAACGGTCCTTTTCCGACATTTCGAAATAGTCGAATTAGGATTGGACCTTGTGAATCCAGACTGATGGGTCGTCTCCGTTGAATTTTGGAGGATCGATGTGAAGAGTGGGCCGCCTTTCCTTGCCCTCCAATGCTGATAAGGCAGCATATTCTTCTCTGTGGTTGTGAAGTTCCAACCTTAAACATTTTATGGCGGATAGAAGCTCTTGTTGAGAATTATCAGCATGAGTTTCAGTTGCCATGATTGAAGGGGTGAAGGCGAAGTCAAGAGAAGATTAGGGGATTCTACTTGAGAATTGGGGTTTGAATTATCAGCAGTCATGATTTAATGCGAGGGAGAGAAGAAGTCAAGAGAAGATTAGGGCAAGAAAGAAGTGAATCAGTTAATGAGTTAGATTTCCCTAACAAATTGCCCGTCCCAATTGTGATGGTAGAAATAGAATTGGACATCAAATATGAAGAATGATCGTTGTCTTTTACGAAATTGGTAAAATAAGAGAGATGTGAAGAATGGTAGTTAAGGTAATGTTAGCAGATACTATCACTCATATTATTAGTAGTTTTAATTATGGTATAAGTTGTAAATAAGTTAATGTATATGAGTAATAAATTGGAATAACTTTCCAAAAATAGAATGCACGTCTTTTTGTGGGACAGATGAAAATGGAATGTGCACATATTTTTATGAGACGAAGGGAGTATTAATTGAAAATCTTATTTTATTTATTCTTGTGTTGAGTGATGAGAATAAAATAAGACACAGGAGCATATAAATGTATTTCTACTTTTAATAATAGTAGGTCATCTTGATAGGGACAAATCAAAAATAAAAGTAAGTCATCTTTTGAGACGAAGGAAATAATTAATTACTTTTTTTCAAATTAAAAAGCTTGTTTTATTTTATTTTTGCGTGATTTATTAATTTTTTCAAAATCATTATTAAAATGCCGAATTTTTTTGCCATACAAAGCATGTGAAATTGAGAATGGGTTTTGAGCTGGCCCTACTCAAATTATTTTGGGCAGCATTTGAACTCCCGATTTATAATCCTCACTTACAAATAAACAAAGCAAGAAACTAATAAAGAACTTTATTTAGGGCCTAGTCCACGGCTAGTGGGCTTAGTTCTGATCATCCTTATCCACTATCGGACCATCCGTGTCGATCCTCTTTGTGTTGGACCAATGATCTCCATCAATATGCCCATAATATAATGGAATTATTTATAAACTGATCATTGTATTTGTATCTTAATTATACTCCAGTAATTATTTGAAATTTACTTTGTCAAACATTTTTCAAAAAGTTTGTAAACTCTTAAATATTTTTAAAAACTAATCTAAACACCTACTAATTGAAGTTTTTTATTCTCTTCTTTCCTTAAATGAAAAAAATAAATAAGAGAAGTTCGATAAATAAAGTGGAGGCAGACGCGGTCGTGCCCACGATGGCTTCTGGATTGACATGCGGTGACAGGAAATGGACGCTGCCTAGCTCACTTCTGGCTTAGGGAGGCGTGAAGCCACCTATTTGTATGAAGTTTCTGTTGAGGAAAGTGAACGCAGGAAGTACTTGATGAAGTGCAATTTAGTTTGTAAGATATTTTCCCTCTAATTAATATATTAGGGGCTTAGGTGAATAAATGGAAGCATTCAATGTTGTTATCAAGTTTCTTTTCCTTCATTCACTCCGTATATTAGCAGTTAACAATTCAAGTATTTAACTCGAACAAAAAATTCAAAATTCTCCTTTTATTTTATGCAACCATAGGCCCTTTATGTTTTAGTATGTAAACATGCTAAAGCATTCCAATTAGACACAAATAACCCTAAATTCAGCACAATTAACATACTCAAGCAAATACACAACGTTTTCTCCTAAACTTAGAACTTATCCTTCCTCCTTAATGCTTCGAGATTGAATTTAATTTATTTTATAACCCATGTTTAAACTATGATATATTAATCACATATATACATAATTATACGCATTTCAACACATTTCAACACATTAATTAGATGAAAATCTTAGTTTAGAAGTCGTGATTCATGTTCTATTTAGTGGAGCCGCAATGGTGGCTCCAAAAATTTTAAATTGCGATGTGATAAAATATAAATTATTTGTATTTACCTGGATCCATCTCTGTAGAGCCGTAACCCACTTGTAAAATAAAGCATATGAAACAAAAATACTTAGTTAAAATAAATAAATAAATAAATAAATAAATAAGACTTTAGTGGAGCCGTTACTTAATTTAATTTATGCAAAACTTTATCTCGATTTTATTTGATTCGTCACACGATCAAACAATTTCACAATATTACTTTGTGTAAGAGAAATTAATGCAGCTTTTCGCCAATAAAATATTAACCTCAAGTCAATTGATAGAGAAAATTATTAGCAAACACCTCTATGGAAAATATATTTCCATCATAATATGTCGTCCACAAAAATAAATTATTACTTTTCTCATTCTATATATAAATCCAAATGTTTCCTATTTTATGTCAAAATGCTCCCTACTATACGTTTAGATTTACGTAGTACGCCTACTCATGACCACTAAATTGGACTATTAAAGCATGACGTGTTTTTTTATTGTTTTGTAGGGAAAGGATTTCAGTTTATATCTAATATACGGTGTATAAAATAATAAATATTGTTAAACTATTCTTGTAACGCCCCACTTTTTCAAACCCTAATTTTCGGGTTATAAATTTTTTGCATTAAATGCCTTAAATGCTAAGATATGTGGATTATTTGATGAGTAATTAATTGCATGGTGTCTTTGTGACCTATTTGCGTATGAGAATTTAGATTGTGTTGAATAGTCAACTTGATGAAATTATGACGTGGCTATTGAATAGTCAATGATGTGGAAAATATGATGTGGCCGTTGAAAGGTTAATGCGTTGAGAAAATGAAGTGAAAGTGAAGAAATGATTGATTTGGTGTGAATATTTGATGCGGAGTAATATAATTGTGGTGAATTATTTTCCTAAGGGATGAGTGAGAATTAAATAGGAGCATTATTTAATCATGTGGAATTTCCGACCCCTCCTATTTATTGGAAAGAAATCCCATTTTTCTTGGATTTAATTATTTGTTTGGGATAATTATCCAAATTAAATCCAAAGTCCGATTATACTCTAATTCCATCTTGGAATTTTCGAAACCTTTGATTTTCCATGAGATTTCGAAAATCTCATATATATTGTGGGAGAAGGGATTATTTATTTATTTGATCTCTTATTTATTCTCTTCCATGAATAAATATAAATATGCTAGAATATCTTACCATATCTTGCCATATCTAGGAAGATATTGCCATATCCTAATTTAATTAGGATTTATATTAAGACTCCCTTGGAAGATTTGAAATACACGCCTATTTCCTTTTAAATTGGGGAGTATTTTTATTTTATTCTTGCTCCGTAATATTTTATTCTACTCCGTGAAATATTTGAATTAAATCATAGGCTAATTTAATAAGCCTAGAATTCGAAATTTCCTACTAATTCTCTTCAAATTTTCGGTCCTTCAACAAACAAATCTCTCCAAATCTTTTATGATTTAATTGTTGGAGTATATCTTAACCTCTATAAATAGGAGAGAAATCCTAAACCTAAATCATCAGAAAACCGCCGCCCCACTCCCCCAATATTTTCGAAATCTTCTCTCCCCACTCTCTCCAAAATTTCTTCTACTTTCTCCATTAATTCTTCATCTTTTGGAGAAGAATTGAAGCTGATATTCAAGAGTTTACTGAAGAATCAAGGCTATAACTTGTTTCTACCGATCGTTCTTTTGGAAAAGGTACTTCTTGAGTCCACATGCATTTAGATTGAGTGAAGGGAAATTAAATTGATGAATTTGGGATGCATGAATGTGTGTGTGTGTGTGGCCGTGCGTGCGTGTGCGTGCACGCCTCGGGAGGCGTGCACATGTGTGGTGTTTGTGTGCGTGTGTTGTGTGTGTAGAACACTCATGCGTGACACGATTTAATGGTAAATTTTGAGTTGTTATTCGAATAAAAATGATATGCTAATCGTACTTCGATTTTTGAATGATGATATTAAAGATTTATCGATGGGAAAAAGGGAAACATGGGAACATGCATGATTTGAGATCAATGATTGAAACTGATTTATGATACGCCTAATTTAAAGGTGATACTTCGCGCTCTCAGCGTGATAAACGAGGAGAAGAGAATACTTTCGAGTTAAGCCGACGAGGTGGGCTTTCTTTTAAAATAAGGACATTGTCCTAAACTGATATTGATGAGAATGAGATATGTGTTATCATGCCTTGATTTGTTTTGTCGTGCCTATCCCTCGTGGCTATGCCACTAATGATTTAATCGAATTCGGATCCTTGTAGAGCCGCAAACTCTACTTGGATTAGTGTACACCAATGTTAGACCGAGTGTCAGCGTACGGGTTGGCTGGTCTAGTGACCTAGATTGCGGCCGCATTCCTTGTCATGTAGAATGAGGATATGGTAAACGTCGATGTGAAAAATGGTTGCGCGACCGTGATATTTGATAAAGAATATATTTTGGTGCCTCAGGTCTTTCTAAAGATAAAACCCCGATGGACACTTGAAAATGGCATGATAATTACTACTGTTGATTAAACTGTTTTCGGCAATGAGCCCACTGAGTATGATTATAGTACTCAGCCCTGCATGTGTTTTCCCTACGTGCAGGTTGAGCGGTGACGAGCGGGCGGCGGTGTTGAGTAGGAAATAATAACATGATCAGTTGAAACTCTAAGTGTCGTTGTGTCTCCATACATAGCTTCACTTCTTTCTTGGTCGCTTCCGCTATATTATGAAAACTTGTGATCTTTTGGTTGGGTTGAATTCTTTTATTTCGTGGGAATATTTTAGATATGGAACAGTTGAGATTATTTTGGAAACTTTGATAAGCATTTATTGTGATAGCCTTATGTTGGATTCCATTGCTAAGACATTATTCTTCTCCCATTTAATTGTTCATTAAATGTTTTGGTAAATTTCCTTTAAATGAAGCCCTAGCCTATGAACTTTGTTGCATTTAAGTCTTCCTAGATAGCGATCTCCATTATTTTTGTACCCTAGAATGGCGGGTCGTTACAGTTGGTATCAGAGCCTCAGTTCTTTCTGCTCTGGACCCAAGAGTCTTGTTGAATTAAAAATCTGAAATTTGTGTAAATTGATTAATTGATAATCGTCAAAGGCTCAACACCGCAACTCGTCTCCGCTCAACCACGATGAATGAGGTTACAAGTATCTCTTGAATATTGATTTGAATTATGAAATATTGGAAGTGAAGCGAATGGGAGTTGTTGTGATATTTGGAAATTTGTGATGGAGTATAAAATGATGATTATGCATGCATGCGAAATTGCAAAATGTGATTATGCAAAACAAATGATAAATGATGTTATGCAAGTGATATTACGTTGAGACCGTTATGAGTTGAATGAATAAAACTCTATGAAAATTTTATATGATTTGTGATTTGCGTGATATGTGATGAACGACATCTATGAGAATGAACTTGAGCACACTGCTATAGATAGTTGTAAGTCGTGTCGTGAATGAAAATTTTGTGATAATATCGAACTTGGAGGCATCAAACGCCGAATACGAGGCGAGCGACTTATGAGAACGAATTGCGAATCATCGAAACGCGAAACATATATATATATACAAACCTTTTGGCACGGAAAGGAAATTCCATTATTTCTTGATATGATATTATCTTCACACCTCCGTCGTTCGACGCATACACATATATACATATATATCCATCGTACTCTCAGCATCAGTTGAAATCTTATACACTATTGATATTTTCTTCGATCCTTGTGCTGATGCTGAGATTTCTTTTGTAGATGCCTAATCATTATTACGCACCGATGCGCGACCGTTACGCGAAGAACAAGGTTTACCTTGTCGAAACCTACCAAGAGTTTGAGTGGGATGGAAAGTCCTTTCTCCTAACCTACGTCACCGAATTATATGATCGCTGGATGGATGCATACGCGTATGGAGGAGTTACCCATCACGCGGGGATCTCGAGATTGATCCACACTCTGCCGAGTCCTTGGAGCGAATGGACTGCCCAAGCTGCATTACCATATACGTGGTTCAGTCCGCCAGAGTATAAGCCTCGAGGCGACATAATCGGCTTGATAGGAGTGCTACTCCCAGCCATGGCAACTGCGAGGGATGGACCGCCGCTTAGTCCCCCAGCGCACAAGTATCCGCCAGGTCAGGCCCGCCGATGGAGGTATCGTCGCGATAAGGAGCCGCATGTTGATCGTGTCCCTATTAGGCCAAGACTTAAGGCTAACGCGGCTAACCCTTTGATTATCCATGGGAATGTTGAGGACATGCGTGCGATAACACCGCCGCCCCCGGATGTTGGTGAATATGGCGAGAATGAGGGACGGACGAGGAAGGACCTGCTTTGGAAATGGATGAGGACGAGGACCCCGAGGAGGATATGAACGACATCGACTAGGAGTGATAGTCGTGGAATATTTAATTTGCTTCCTCCATGTTTTTGGATTGATTTGTTGATTTTCTACCTTATAATTTTTGCTACTCTTTGACCGATTGCTTTGATACTAAGACCTCTATGAGGCAACGTTTTTTATTAATATGCCATGGGGAGATATTATTTTTGATGCAATAGATTGCTTTTCGTACATGGTACAAATTATCTATCACAATGTTATCACGCCATCACATCATGCCTTTTATCGCACCACCATCTTTGAATACCTTGTGGCGCCCTGTACCCGCCACTTAAATTGTACGACTGCTTCTTAAGTGCAATTGCCTTGATGATATGGAACATTGATCTTTTGATAACCATGACGCAACCGATTGTTGGTAACAATGTTGATTTACACTACTCTTTGCAATCCGCCTATGTGATGAACTTTTGATATCTTGTGCTTGGCCACATACTCTACAACAATTGACCCATGAACCTTGTTATTCAACTATACCACGTGACTATTGTTAGAATCATGAGAATATTTTGTGTGTTGATAAATCAGAATGCCACCAAGACGCCACCGAGAACCAACTCCTCAAACGGAGGAAGAGGACAGCGTGTCACAACCCATCCCGCATCCTCCACCTCCTCCGCCTCCGCCGCCTCCGGTCGATCGAGAAATCGTGAAGCTATTCTTGGAGCAAAAGCCACCCGTGTTTGATGGATTGGGAGAACCGGCCAAGGCTGAATCTTGGATCCGGGCAATAGAGCGCATCTTCGCGATTTTGAGATGCAACGATATAGAACGCATGAGTTGTGTGACCCATCAGCTGACTGAGGCAGCCGACTTTTGGTGGGATACTAGAACGAAGACTATGCCACGAGACCAAGTAGAGGCGATGACGTGGGAAGGTTTCAAGACGGAAATATACAACAAATATGTGCCGAACAGCTATCGGAAAGCAAAGGCATCGGAGTTCCACAATCTGACACAAGGACGCAATCTGACACCGAGTACGATCGAGCGCTCAACAGCATGACCCGGTATGCCCCCGATCAAGTCGACACCGATGAGAAGCTATCCGACAAGTTCCGTGAGGGACTAAAACCCGAGATAAGAATGTCGTTGGCCAGCCAAGGGAGACTCCCCTACACCGAAGCATTAGCACTTGCGCTAGATATTGAGGCAGCAATGCCTAAGGAGAAAGCTAAGGAGAACACTACCTCGTCTTTGCCCCCACCGCACTACTCCAAAGAGAAACGGAAGTGGGATGAGCCTAGAACTTCACACGATGGAAAACGGCACCAGTCGAGTCAGCATCGGTCCCAGTACGAAGGAGGGCAGCGTACGTCTAGCCAGAGAGGAGACTACCGACCTAGGGCACCACAATGCAATGTGTGCTCTAAGTACCATTTTGGAGAATGCTGGTACCAGAACGTGATCAAGTGCTACACTTGTGGAGGAAACGGTCACTTCTCTAGGGAGTGTCCAAATAACAAGGTAGGATCGGGATCGAGACGGAACGATCAGAGATCCCATCAACCGGCGAGGGCACCGCCGAATGAATCGGGAGGAAATCGCGACTCATCGTCGCGGCAATAACAGCCTCACCGCCCCAGACTTCCTCCCCAAGCTAGAGCGTTCGCACTGGAACAGAAGAAGCCGAAGAAAGAGCAAGAGGATCGTGGGAAAGGAAATTTGACAGGTATGGGCGAAATTCTCGATACCCCCGTTGTTGTGTTGTTTGACACGGGCGCATCGCACTCGTTTATATCTGAACTATGTGTGCACACTTTGAGCTTGCCTACTAGCGAATCTGAACGTAGAATGATGGTGTCCTCACCAGTAGGAGGAATGATAGAAATATCTAAAACATGCTCGAACGTAGAAATTGTTATGGGAGAACTTAAGATAGTTGCTCACGACTTGCGAGTCATAAAAATGGAGGATATCGATATAATCTTGGGAATGGATTGGCTGACAACGAACTTTGTGACGATTCATTGTAAGGAGAGGCAGATATCTCTACAAGCTCCGGGAAGCGAACCCACCATATACCATGGAATCTCGATGAACCGGCGAACCGCCATCATATCCGCGCTTCAAGCGACCGCAATGATGAAAAAAGGGCGAACTGCCTATCTCGTCTACCTCCATGGAGAGGAGAAGGACGAGAAGAAGATGGAAGATGTTGCTGTTGTGCAAGAATTTCCCGACATTTTTCCAGAAGTGTTACCTGGACCACCGCCAGATCGACAATTGGAGTTCACGATTGACCTTGAACCGGGAGCCGCACCCGTATCAAAGGCACCATATTGAATGGCGCCAAAAGAGTTGGAGGAACTAAAGATACAACTCCAGGAACTCATGGACCTAGGTTTCATTAGGCCTAGCGTCTCGCCATGCGACGCACCAGTACTTTTTGTAAAGAAGAAGGATGGATCATTGATGACATGCATCGATTATAGGGAGCTAAACAAGTTGACTCTTAAGAACAAGTATCCACTGCCAAGGATAGATGACTTGTTTGACCAACTTCGAGGAGCAGGCATGTTTTCAAAAATGGACTTGAGGTCCGGATATCACCAGCTACGAGTGCGAAGGGAGGATATACCCAAGACTGCGTTTCGCACAAGATATGGCCACTACGAGTTTGTGGTGATGCCGTTTGGACTAACGAATGCCCCAGCGGTGTTCATGGATTTGATGAATCGAATATTCCATCCGTACTTGGATAAATTCGTTTTAGTCTTCATAGATGACATACTAGTCTACTCAAAGAACGAGAAGGAGCATGAGGAGCACCTACGAATCACGTTGGAGACGTTGAGGACCGAGAAGTTTTACGCCAAATTCAGCAAGTGTGAATTCTGGCTGAAGGAAGTGAACTTTTTAGGACACATTGTGTCAGCAGAAGGATTCCGAGTGGACCCCGCCAAGGTTGAGGCGGTACAACGATGGAAGTCGCCTTCAACACCAAACGAAATTCGGAGTTTCCTAGGATTGGCAGGATACTACCGAAGATTCATAGAAGGATTCTCCAAGATAGTGAGACCAATGACGCAACAACTCAAGAAAGGAGTCAAAGTGAATTGGACCCCAGAATGTGAAGCAAGCTTTCAACTCTTGAAGGAGAAGTTGACAACCGCGCCAGTTTTAGTTGTGCCCGAGTCTGGAGTGAATTACGTAGTCTACACCGATGCTTCGAAGGTTGGACTAGGATGCGTGTTGATGCAAAATAATAAAGTGATCGCCTACGCGTCACGACAGTTAAGACCACACGAGTTGAACTACCCAACGCATGATTTGGAGTTAGCAGCAGTGGTACATGCCCTAAAGATTTGGAGGCATCATCTCTACGGAGTTAGATGTGAAATCTTTACGGACCACAAGAGCTTAAAGTATTTCTTCGAGCAGAGAGACTTGAATATGCGACAACGAAGATGGCTCGAACTAGTGAAGGACTACGATTGTGGCATCAACTACCACCCCGGCAAAGCAAATGTAGTGGCAGATGCTTTGAGCCGTAGAGATCATTCGCAAATAGCTACTTTTCTAACGGAAGAAGAGAGCTTGATACGAGAATTTAGCAAAATGCGATTAGAAGTGATAAGAGCACCCGAAACAGTGGAAGGGAGAATTGCCACTTTGGTGGTTAAACCAGATATGAAAACGAGAATCGTTGCAGCGCAACAGATGGATGCGGAACTAGAGGAAATCCGAATTGAAGTGAGAATCGGCGAATCCAGAAAATTTAGTAAGGAGTCCGACAACTCCCTCATCTTTGAAGGAAGATTGTGCGTGCCAAACAATGAGGAACTTAAGAACGAGATCATGAGCGAAGCTCATGAAACTCCATACACTGGCCACCCTGGAAGCACGAAGATGTACCAAGACTTGAAAAAGTCCTTTTGGTGGAACGGCATGAAGAGGGATATCGCGGCATTTGTGGAACGTTGCTTAGCCTGCCAACAGGTGAAGGCATTACATCAATGACCACATGGAAAATTACAACCATTGGAGATACCCGAGTGGAAATGGGAGCACATCGCCATGGATTTTGTGACGGCCTTGCCGAATACCCTAAATGGGAACACCGCAATCTGGGTGATTATAGATCGACTTACCAAGAGTGCGCATTTCATACCGATTCCGGTAACCCATGGATCGAGCAAGCTGGCTCGGATCTACGTAAAGGAGATTGAATGATTGCACGGAGTCCCAGTGACAATTACGTCCGATCGTGACCCGAAGTTCACATTGAAATTTTGGACTAGTCTACAGCGCGAGCTTGGAACGCGATTGAATTTTAGCACGCCATTTCACCCGCAATCCGATGGGCAATCCGAAAGGACGATCCAAACCCTCGAGGATATGCTGAGAGCTGTGGTACTCGACCGCGGTGGAAGTTGGGAGACCGTACTACCGCTAATTGAATTTGCTTACAATAACAACTTCCAAGCAACAACCAACATGGCGCCATATGAAGCCTTATACGGAAGAAAATGTAGATCGCCGCTCTATTGGGAGGAAGTTGGAGAGCGACGAGTGCTAGGACCCAATGCGGTCGAAGAGATGGTTGAAGTCGTTCGACAAATTCGTGTGAGAATAAAGGAAGCCCAAGACAGACAAAAGTCATACGCTGACGTCCGACGAACCGACTTACAATTTCAAGCCGGTGATAAAGTCTTTCTAAAAGTGTCCCCGTCGAAAGGGATAACACGTTTTGGTGTTAAAGGAAAATTGAAACCGCGTTTTATCAGGCCTTACGAAATTCTAGAAGAAATAGGACCCGTAGCCTATCGATTGGCGCTATCGCCAAGTCTTGGAAACGTGCACAACGTCTTTCACGTATCGCAGTTGCGAAAATATGTGTTCGATCCGAAGCACGTGATTCACTACGAAGAAGTCGCGTTGAATTCCGACTTGAGCTACGAAGAGAGACCCCAAATGATCTTGGACCGAAAGGTTCAGAATTTGAGAAATAAATCCATTTCTAGTGTGAAAGTACTATGGAGGAACCACGAATATGAAGAAGCCAACGTGGGAGCTTGAAGACAAGATGATGGAACTGTACCCGGAACTTTTTCCATGAGGTACCAAATTTCAGGACGCCCCACTTTTTCAAACCCTAATTTTCGGGTTATAAAATTTTTGCATTAAATGCCTTAAATGCTATGATATGTGGATTATTTGATGAGTAATTAATTGCATGGTGTCTTTGTGACCTAATTGCGTATGAGAATATAGATTGTGTTGAATAGTCAACTTGATGAAATTATGACGTGGCTATTGAATAGTCAAAGATGTGGAAAATATGACGTGGCCGTTGAAAGGTCAATGCGTTGAGAAAATGAAGTGAAAGTGAAGAAATGATTGATTTGGTGTGAATATTTGATGCGGAGTAATATAATTGTGGTGAATTATTTTCCTAAGGGATGAGTGAGAATTAAATAGGAGCATTATTTAATCATGTGGAATTTCCGACCCCTCCTATTTATTGGAAAGAAATCCCATTTTTCTTGGATTTAATTATTTGTTTGGGATAATTATCCAAATTAAATCCAAAGTCCGATTATACTCTAATTCCATCTTGGAATTTTCGAAACCTTTGATTTTCCATGAGATTTTCGAAAATCTCATATATATTGTGGGAGAAGGGATTATTTATTTATTTGATCTCTTATTTATTCTCTTCCATGAATAAATATAAATATGCTAGAATATCTTACCATATCTTGCCATATCTAGGAAGATATTGCCATATCCTAATTTAATTAGGATTTATATTAAGACTCACTTGGAAGATTTGAAATACACGCCTATTTCCTTTTAAATTGGGGAGTATTTTTATTTTCATCTTGCTCCGTAATATTTTATTCTACTCCGTGAAATATTTGAATTAAATCATAGGCTAATTTAATAAGCCCAGAATTCGAAATTTCCTACTAATTCTCTTCAAATTTTCGGTCCTTCAACAAACAAATCTCTCCAAATCTTTTATGATTTAATTGTTGGAGTATATCTTAACCTCTATAAATAGGAGAGAAATCCTAAACCTAAATCATCAGAAAACCGCCGCCCCACTCCCCTAATATTTTCGAATTCTTCTCTCCCCACTCTCTCCAAAATTTCTCCTACTTTCTCCATTAATTCTTCATCTTTTAGAGAAGAATTGAAGCTGATATTCAAGAGTTTATTGAAGAATCAAGGCTATAACTTGTTTCTACCGATCGTTCTTTTGGAAAAGGTACTTTAATTTTGATCTTCTCTTCTTCTACCGATTAATCGGTGTTCTTGAGTCCACATGCATTTAGATTGAGTGAAGGGGAATTAAATTGATGAATTTGGGATGCATGAATGGCCGTGTGTGTGTGGCCGTGCGTGCGTGTGCGTGCATGCCTCGGGAGGCGTGCACATGTGTGGTGTTCGTGTGCGTGTGTTGTGTGTGTAGAACACTCATGCGTGACACGATTTAATGGTAAATTTTGAGTTGTTATTCGAATAAAAATGATATGCTAATCGTACTTCGATTTTTGAATGATGATATTAAAGATTTATCGATGGGAAAAAGGGAAACATGGGAACATGCATGATTTGAGATCAATGATTGAAACTGATTTATGATACGCCTAATTTAAAGGTGATACTTCGCGCTCTCAGCGTGATAAACGAGGAGAAGAGAATACTTTCGAGTTAAGCCGACGAGGTGGGCTTTCTTTTAAAATAAGGACATTGTCCTAAACTGATATTGATGAGAATGAGATATGTGTTATCATGCCTTGATTTGTTTTGTCGTGCCTATCCCTCGTGGCTATGCCACTAATGATTTAATCGAATTCAGATCCTTGTAGAGCCGCAAACTCTACTTGGTTTAGTGTACACCAATGTTAGACCGAGTGTCAGCGTACGGGTTGGCCGGTCTAGTGACCTAGATTGCGGCCGCATTCCTTGTCATGTAGAATGAGGATATGGTAAACGTCGATGTGAAAAATGGTTGCGCGACCGTGATATTTGATAAAGAATATATTTTGGTGTATAATTTATAATTAGTCAATTTATAATTAAAGGAGTATAATTTTGAAGTCAATCTTCGTCAAGTGTATGTGATAGAATATAATTTATACGTTAATTAAATTTTTTACTTGACGTCATGGAAATCTTTAATATACTACTCCCTTTCTCTGCGGTAGGGGCATTTCTTTTCGGAATGAATTTTATAAAAAAATTGTATTAAGTGAGTTCAATAAATGGATAATAAAGTATGAAAGGAAAAAGGTAAAGAAATGAAGAAAAAATAAAGTAAGAGGGAGTAAATAAGAGAGAAGATAGATTGTTGTTTTTTGCCAAAAGAAATGACTTAATTAGGACAACCTAAAGAGGGATAGACTCAGAGGGACGGAGGAAGTACATGATATCATTAGTAAGATTTTCCGCATTAATGAAAGTCTCAATTTTCTTTACACATTCAAAATCAGATCCACAACTAACATGAGATTTCTTGATGTACAGTTCTGTTGTAACGATGACATAAGATTTCTTAACGTAAAGTTGATATGCAAAATCAGAATTTGGCAAAAATTTATAAATGACTAAAGGTCAAAACTGGTCCTGAACATATGCCCATTTTACGATTTTGGTCCTAAACTTTATCTTTTGAATATTTTGGTCCTGCACATTTCACGTTCGGATCAATTTTGGTCCTCCGCTAAATATTCCGTCCATTTCTAACAGTCAACGATGTTAAGTATAATTTTGACCAATTTAAGCATATTAACAGTGATTACCAACTCCTTAATTAAAAATTAATTATTTTATTGACATATTATTTAAAATACCAAATAAATAATATTAGAAAACAAAATAAAGAGTAAGAAATTGGTTTCGACAATAATTCGAACAATAATTCGAAAGGTCATTCTTCTCTCACTTCGACAGCTTGACGACGCCGTTCTCCCTCTCTCACTTCGACGGCGCCGTTCTCCCTCTCTCACTTCGACGGCGCCGTTCTCTGAGCGGCGATCGGCGGAACGAGAGCTAACCTTGTTGGCCGAACGAAGAAACTCTAGTTTGTTGGCCGAACGAAGAAACCCTAGACATGGAGAAGGAGAACGAGAAGGGAGAGGGGAAGGGGAAGAATCGACCTCAAGCACCTACTTCGACTGAGAATCGACGTCAAGCACCGCCTCCTACTGCGAATCGACCGCAACCACTACCTCCGACTCAAAATCTACCGCAACCACCACCTCCGACTGTAATTCCACCACTTCCAAGACGTAATGTATGGGCCCCGACCGCTTATCGTGAAGGTGAAATTTTAATTAAAACTGCTTTTTAAATGTATCTCATTTCATATAGATGATTAGGGTTGTTTCAGTTTTAAAGTGATTAGGGTTTCACTTGTTGGATTCTGGGGCTTTACATAGATTTGAGTATGAATATTTTGGGGAAAATTTGGATTTGGGATTATGGGGCTTTATATAGATGCATGAATATGAAAATTTTTTTTGGGAATGTGGATTGTGGTGGGACAATGAAGTCGAATTTTTGTTGTTGTGTGTGTATGGTTTGTCATGTGGGGTTTAATTTTTAGGTGGTGGGGGAAAATAAATAATGTGGGGTTAGTTTATTCTTTTATTTTTTAGTGTTCATTGTATGCTACTGGGGTTTACAAGAACATTTGGATTTGGATTTGGATTTCTGGGCATTTTATAGATGCATGAGAATGAATATTTGTATTCGGGAATGTGGAATTGTGTTTTGACAGTGAACCCAACTTTGTATTTAGGATTTTGAGTTTTTTGGGAGACATGTGGATTTGTTGTTTGTTGTGGTCCCCAAGCATGAGCTTTCTATTTATAGCTTTTTTTGGGTGTGTGTGAATTGGTATGTTATTTATTGTAAATGGGGGAACATGTGGGGTTTATTATTTTGTTTTTTACTTTTAATGGTGTTTTTTTAATGGTATTATGCTGCTGGGAGGACAAGGCAGAATATTTTGTTTTTTAGTGTTAAAAAACTATTATTCTCTTCCTAAATGTGTAGTACTAATATGATATTTGTTGAATAATTTATGCATTGTTTGGTCATTGTGTGTGCAGTGTCTGGTCAAAATTGTGTGACTTGTTTATGTGCATTGTTTGGTCAATGTATGTATGCATCGCGTGAGAATTGTGCAATAATTTTTAGAACTGATATGATTTATTTGCATTACAGATGGGATCTTTACAACAAGGCTTCATTACTCTGGTCAAATGGTAGATACCAATGGAAAGCACTATGTGGGTGGGAAGGTACAACTCATAGACAATTGTGACTCAGATAAGTGGTCTAAATTAGAGGTGGATGATATATTGGAGAAGATCAATTTTGATGTGAGTAGGTTAGAATACTATTATTTGAAGCCTGGGATGAGCTTAGACGATGGCTTGATGAGATTGTTTGATAACCTCTCATCAGTGGAGATGGCCGAGATTGGAGTTCAAAAGGGGGTTGTGGATGTGTTTGTGGTTGAAGCTAATGACTTAGTAGTTAGTCAAATAACACAGGAAAATTCTATTGATGGTGTGGGTGGTGAGTCTGGGGACGAAGCAATGAGATCTGAGGGTTATGAATTTGGGGATGAAGATGACAAGGCAGATTATGAAGATTGTGAATTTGGGAAGGGTGAGGGGATTGAGGAGGCTGCTGCTTGTGGGAAAGGGAAGGCATTTGAGAATGGTACTGGGAAAGGGAAGGGGAAGGTTGCTGATGATGATCTAGAAGAGGATCCTTCCTTCATTGATAGCGACTACGACCTCAGTGACCATGAGGAAGATGCTATCATGGCTGGTCAAGTAGAAGGGTGGAAGAAGATTGTGGATGAGATGGTGAATGACCACATGGGAGATACTAGCGATAGTGATCACCTTCCTAATGAGTCACCAAATTCATCAAGCGAAGAAGAGATGGAGCATGATGACAACAATGATAAACTTGTGTCAAGACGGTATAGGCGCTTGATGGAGCATGATGACAACAATGATAAACTTGTGTCAAGACGGTATAGGCCAGCAACCGATCTCAATGACCCCAGATGGGAACTTGGGATTCGGTTTAATTGCAAGGAAGACTTTGCTGACCTCATCCGTCATCAAGGAGTATTGCATGGAAAGAGACTGAGATTGGTGAAGAATGACAGCATTCGGTGCCTCGCGAAATGTAAAGGGGTGATTACGAGTAAGAAGAAACTTGCATGTCCATGGTTAGTACAGATTGCATATAAGGGGCCAACCCTTGGTTTTTGGCAGATTTCCCGCCTCCGCAATCAACACAAATGTGGCGGGTCGTCATTTAACCATGGATGTGCGAATGCAAAGTATCTAAGCAAAAAGTACAAAGAAGATATCCGGGTGTTCCCTGGTATGTCTGTGGGACAGTTCATCGAGAAGGTCCACTTGGATATGAAGATAACCATTTCTTCATCCAAAGCAAAGAGAGCTGTGCAACAAGCACGAAAGCTGATTGAGGTGGACTTGGTGCGACAATACAAGAGGCTGCACGACTACAAGGCTGAGATTTTAAGGAGCAACCCGGGAAGCACTGTTGTGTTATCAACCCACCGTCTAAGTGATGGCACTGACAAGTTCAAGGCCATCTACATTGCCTATGCAGCTTGCAAGACATCGTTTAAATGTCATTGTCGTCGCTTGGTAGGGCTAGACGGGTGCCATCTTAGAGGTAAAGGCAATGGAATTCTACTGACAGCCATCGGGCTCGACCCGAATGATCAAATTTTTCCTATCGCCCATGCTGTGGTACGCATTGAAAACACAGAGACATGGACATGGTTTCTCGGGCTTTTGGTGACGGATTTGGAAATTACCGACTCAAGCATATGGACATTCATCTCGGATAAATAGAAGGTAACATAAAATCTCTTTTTTTTGCAATCATAGTAGGTCCTAAATCTGATAGCATGTGGATTTATATGTGTTTACTGAATTATAATGCCTTAATTTTGAGCAATCATAATAGGTCTTAAAACTGATTTCTTTTTGTGTATGAACTGATGGAGAAGGTGTCAATTCCTTGTGTGAGTATATTGTGTTTACTGAATTGAAAAACTTTAATTATGTGCAATCATAGTATCGTAGGTCCTATATTTGATTTCTTTCTCATGTAAATTACCAGTGTGATGAATATATCATCAGCAGCTCTCTTGTTTGAAAGTTATTGCATGAACTCAAACTCTTTAGCATCATCCTTCCTGCTGTCATTTTTTAAGGGCTTGCCAATCCTTTTTTTTCTCCTCCAGAATATTCCCATATAGTTCCAGTGTCATCTCCTATTGTTTAGACAGAATTAAATCTCTATATCAAATCTATGGTGAGCTTTGAATGAAAACAGTTAATAAGTAAATAACTTTTAAATAAGTAGATATTGTGAGTTGGACTAAAATACTAATCTATAAAAGAATATTTGCATTATTAGATTGAAATGCATATCTGAACCAGATCATTCAATTTGTATAAACTGATTTCTTTGAGTGTGGATTTATGTGTGTTTACTGAACGGGTAAACATCATTTTTGAGCAATCATATGATTTCTTTGAATAAACTGAACTGATGTATTTTATTTTCATTGATTTCGTTCTTGGCAGGGGCTGATCGCCGCTATGAGGTCCTGCGTAGAGCATGCTGAACACCGGATGTGTGTATGGCACATGCATAACAATTTCAAAAAACAATTTCCTTCGGCCAAATTGAAGGATAAAATCTGGGAGGCGGCTCGGGCGACCAACACTTACGGGTTTGATAAAGCGATTCTGGAAATTAAGGACCAAAATCAGGGAGCTTACAAGTGGCTTATGGAGCATACAAGAAAGGAGAACTGGAGCCGAGCATTTTTTGGGTTCGATGCAAAGTGTGACATCCTTGTTAATAACATTTCTGAATGTTATAACAAGGTGTTACTGTTCGCTCGAGAGAAGCCACTCTACGCGATGCTAGAGTGCATCCGAATGTACCTCATGGACATATTTACGACGAGGAGGAAGATGGGTGAGAGAATGGAGGATGCCTTTGGCCCGAAAATCCGTAAGAAGCTCGAGAAGGCGAAAGCCAAGATAGGTGAATGCATGGCCAGGGAGGCTGGGGAGTTTATCTACCAAGTGAACACAATTTGGGATGAGCAATTCGTGGTTGACCTGTGGAAAAGAAGTTGCAGCTGCCGGCGATGGATGTTGACAGGATTGCCTTGTACACATGCGATTGCCGCGATAGAGATGACGACAGAGAACGTCGACAACTTTGTTTCGAGACTATACTCCAAGGAAACCTTCCAACAAGTGTACGCACCCATCATCTATCCGGTGCAAGGTCCGCAGTTATGGACGAGGACTGTCCAACCGGATGTCGTACCACCCGAGTTGACCAAGCTGTCGGGACGCCCAAAGGGAGCGAGACAGAAGACCATGCAAGAAGCCCAAGAAATTAACAAAAAGAAAGCTCGGGCAGCCCGAATTGTGCAAATCAGAGAAGATGGTGAGGGATGCATGACTATGTCCCGTAAAGGGTTAATGTCGGACTACAAATGCCGACTTTGTGGTGTCGTCGGCCACAACAAAAGAAGCTGTCCGACGCGTGAGCCAGTAGCAGGATGCAGCGGCCCCAAACCTACCACAGGTATTCTTTTTGTATGAGTGTATTATCTGGATTAAAATTCTAAGAAACAGCCTATTGTCTAATTGTTGTTTATATAAGCAGGGAAGAAGCGCAATCGATCAGAAGAACAACAAAAATGCGCATTATGTCGCCAACCCGGTCACAATAGGACACGTTGTCCAAGTGCCATAGCTGACATGTTTGCGGATCATCCGGCGTCTGCCTCGGTGGTGGGTGACAACCAAGATAGTGCATCGACTTTGAAGAAGAAATGAGATGTGTTGTGTTCCTGTCAATTCAAACAATTGTCTTACTGCCTTGATACAATTGTGTTATAACTTCACTGTTTTTTGTTCATATTTTGGTTGGTTTGGCAGAGGGCAGTGCCCATTGTGGCTGAATAGAATATTGACAGGTTATCGCTGATTTATTTTGGTACAGGCAGTGTGGCCATTTTGGCTTGGGCACTGCTCAATTATGTAAACTTTGGTGAAACCTTTCTAGGTTTTCTAGGTAATTTATGAATTTAGTTGATGGTCTTTATGATTCGTACTACTGCATTAAAACCATTGAATTGTTTAGAGTAGCCTTGTGCATTTATGCCATTTATTGTTCTTAGCTTTGAATATGGTGGTTGTAGGCATTTAACACTTCTCATCTATTTATAACACCAAATGAGTAAAATTTCTAAAGAAATCTCTATAAATCTTGTCTACGAAAATGTATAACAACAACAAGCTTTCGAAGTCTGAGGTTGAGAGGGTGATGGAAAAACTAAAGAAACCGACCGACGTCTTAAGCACCACGTCAAACAAAGAGTTCGAAACCAAAGCAAAATGCACAACACATACAGATAAAGGAAGAAGTAAACAAAAGATCAATTATCAACTCCAACTGGAGATTGATGAATTCGAGAAAATTTGTTATACATCAATGGAGTAGTTGCTGGTATGTTCAAATAAGAATTTTATCAAACACTTGGTGTGCAACCAAGTGGTACTACTTGTTCTACTTTTTTCTCAATTTTAGTTCTCAATTTTAGTTCTCAATCGTAATCCATTACTTAAGAATCAAGCTGCTTTACTTCTTCATACAATTTTAGTTCATCTGAAATTAATTGCAACACCATTTCCAGAATTGGCTCACCATAATTTTCAGAATACACAATTTTAGTTCATTACTTCAACATTACAACAAACATCACAAACATTACAATAAAAAAGAACCATAATCCATACATCACAACAGTAGCTAATTTCTGTATGGTCCGATTATTCTCATCTATTGATGCCAAAATCAACCCTAAAGTTTCCCCATCCGTCTCGGCCTGCATCAGTGATGAATCCTCGTCGTCTCCTTCTTCTTCTTCTTCTTCTTCTTCTTCTTCTTCTTCTTCTTCTTCTTCTTCTTCTTCTTCTTCTTCTTCTTCTTCTTTAATTGGCTCGATTGGTTCGCACCATTTGAAAAAGTTGCACTCATTTCTCTCACAAACAAAGTAGAGCTTCCCCCTCGTAGGTTTTCCATGGGTTTTGACGATTCGGAGTGAAGCAAATTTCTTGCAATTACAAGACTCGTACCTGAATCGAAGGTCACGTCGGCCACCACTCTCGCCGGACCTGGCCGCGGAACCTCTGCTGCAGGACGACCGCTCCACCATGACGAAGTTGAGCGGCTAGGGTTCTAAAATATTTTTCAGCGAGGAAGAAGATACGCGCTGGGTTTTGAAACGGTGCTGAATGAATCTAGATTCATGAAATTATGTGTTTATGGTACATTATTTATGATTTTATTTACAAAAAAATATTTTGATTATTAAATAATTAAAATTTGCTTAAATTGGTCAAAATTATACTTTACATCGTTGACTGTTAGAAATGGACGGAATATTTAGCGGAGGACCAAAATTGATCCGAACGTGAAATGTACAGGACCAAAATATTCACAAGATAAAGTTTAGGACCAAAATCGTAAAATGGGCATATGTTCAGGACCAGTTTTGACCTTTACTCTTTATAAATTTACAGGAAAGTACTCCAAACATAAATACAAAAAGACCAAGACTTTGCCCCACTTGAAAACTTCAAACCATTCCCATTCTTTCAAACTACTTTCCACCACTAATATTCCACCACTATAAAACTTATATACAAAGCTGGTAGTTTCAGAACTTCAAATTAAGCATTTAAGAAATCAAGCCTAATGGGGAGATCTTCCCAACATACCCTTCTTCCACTCCTTCTAATTCTTCATTGTCTACAAAACTCTTTACTTTCCATCTCAGCAAATACAAATATCAACACAGATCTTTCTTCTCTTCTTACCTTGAAATCCCACATAACCCCAAACCCTAATAACATACTCATGAAAAATTGGACCTCTGAAGCCAGTGTATGTAGTTGGGTCGGAGTCACTTGTGATTCTCGTTATAATAGGGTGACTCAGCTGAATATATCTTCGATGGGCCTTGTGGGAACCATCCCACCCGAAATCGGGAATCTTTCTTTTCTATTTTCTTTAGATATGAGCGAGAATTCGTTTCATGGTCCTATCCCTCCATCTATTTTCAACATGTCAACTTTGGAAGATTTGAATTTGAGGAATAATAGTTTGTTTAGTAGTCTACCATTTGATATGTGCAAACACAATTTGCATAGACTCAAGAGACTTCTTATGTCTCACAACGAGTTGTTTGGGGAAATACCATCGAGTTTGGGGCAATGTTCACAGCTTGAGTATCTTTCTTTGTTTAACAACAGTTTTAGTGGACATGTGCCAATGCAAATCGGGAATATTACACTACTTCAGTTTCTAAGCTTTGGTGCCAACAACTTTACAGGTAAAATCTTACATATTCATCTAGCTTAAATTCAATTTGTTTCCTTAAATATTGAGTACTTTGATTGCAGTGTCATAAGTTAATTTAGTTTTGAGAAAATTGTGCCTATATATATGAATTTCTCACCCAATATTGGTATGTGTACATGAATAAAATTTCCGTCTTCATATATATCAACTTTACTTTTTAGTTGGTGTATACCATTGTAGCTAGCCATGATTATATTACTTTGCTTGATAAGAATTTAGAGTTAGGAGTTGGACTATTTTATCACATGAACTTATAGCATAACCGTTATAAATATATAATTCGATTTTCATTTATGCAACTTTACAAGTAATATTACAAAAGAGATTGTGAACTTGACAATGATTCAAATATTAGACTTAAGTGCCAACAATTTCAGCCAGAATATCTTTATCTGACTATAGCTCTTTATTTCCTTATGTTTTCTGTTTTATTGGTCTAAAATTGACTGCTTTAGTTGAATTCTTAATTTCTATGCTTTCCATTTGAATACTACATATCCATATTTACATTTAAAAAATTGGCAGGTAATATTCCAAAAGAGATCGGCCTTCTTACTCAATTACAATTGTTGAATTTGAGAGAGAACAAGTTCTCAGGCCCTTTACCATCAACTATTTATGGCATGACTTCGTTGGAGTATTGTGACCTTGCATTGAATGATTTGAATGGATCATTGTCAATAGATATTGGAAATATGACATCCCTTCGCAGAATAGGGCTTGAAGACAATAATTTACTACCTCTGTCCCTGAAAATTTGATACATATTACTATTTCGGTCCGTCCCTGAAAATTTGATACACTTTACTTTTACCATTTTTGGTAGTGGACCCCATATTCCACTAACTTATTCCTACTCACATTTTATTATAAAACTAATACTTTAAAAGTAGGACCCACATCCCACCAATTTTTTCAACTCACTTTCCATTACATTTCTTAAAACCCGTGTCGGGTCAAAGTGTAGCAAATTTTGGGGGACGGAGGTAGTAATTGGTATGAGTTATTCCACCATTTCCTGCATTTTAGTATAATATCTCCTAACAACATAGAATGTTTATATTTTATAACAAGATATAATTTCTGTTTGTTGTATGGTGAATCACTTGTTGAGTTTATGGATTAATCACAAACCCTATAGGTGAAATTCCAAAAGAGATCGGCCGTCTTACTAATTTTGAGCGATTGAGCATGTGTTGCACAAAATTAGTGGTTCAGTGCCAAGAGAACTTAGGAACTTGACAGCCATGGTTGGCATATACCTTGGCAATAATGCTTTAAGTGGTACGATTCTAACCCTTCTCTTCCTTTCACACTTTAACTGTTGATTAATAAACTTAATTGATTTTTCAAAACCATTAAATAATTTACTATACACTTAACTTGGATTGACTATTGTAAGAATTATTTATCGTCAAAACATATATTAACTGTACTTAACGTCTTAACGTAAAAATATTTCCATTGAAAGAACTAGGTACAATGATATTAATATATTTTTAATATTATCATAATAACATCTAGTCATTTTGTTCGATTAAAATGCCTCATTTTTCTTTTTGGTCCGTTCCAATAAATATGATTTATTTCTAAAAGTAAAACCACTTTATACATGGGTCTGGCTAGTTAAATCGGTTCTCACATTTTCCTTTCTCAGAATCTTCTTATTTGGCATCCCTTTGAACCAATAAAAATTACTTTATGAAGAAGCTTGAAGTAAATGTGCCATAAGAATGATTAAATTGATAGAAAAAACACAAGAACCCCTAGTTTCTTGATTTCAATTTTTTTTCCGGGATAATATAAAATCTTACATCATTAATAATGAAACTCGTTATTTATAATTGGTTCGCAAACCCTAAGACCTTAAAAGTAAATAAAATGAAATTGCAAAAATTAAAAATAAATTGAGAAAAATAATGAAATACTAACTCATGAGCTAGAACAGCAGCATTCTTCTTCTGTATCACATGCCATATTTGCATGATAACTAAATTGAACATTCAAGATTTAAAATTCTTGTAGGTCATATACCAAAAGAGTTGGGTCGCCTTGTGAATTTATGGGAACTCCAATTGAAAGAAAACTTCATCAACGGACCAATACCAAAGGAATTTGGGAACATGACTTAACTTTCCTACTTATTGCTCTACACTAATGAATTAACCGGTATGATATTCTCCTTTATTGCTACATGCATGTGAGCGTGCGTGGTGTAATACTCTCTTCTTCTCAAAATAGATGTCACACTTTCATTTTTAGTTTTTCCATCAAAAGATGTCAAATTTCCTTTCTTAGAAAAGTTCTGTCTCATATTAATATAATTATACTAATTTCTCTCTTCATTTAAAACGCAAAATAACATCTCAATAAATCTCGTGTCATTACCTAAGTGTGTCATCTATTATGGGATGGAGGGTGTACTTAGTTTTACCGACTATGTAGAAAATCGTTATATGTCGAGATTTAATAAAATTTTGCAGAGTTTTAATATTCAGCACTTATTGATCATCTGTATATGAAATAGGAGACGTTACACAATCTTACTATGTGGGGATCTAGTTGTTACTTCCATACTACTTTCATTTATCTTTAATTCTTTGTCATAACCTTTTTATTTATTGAAGTTTATTTTTAACTATTTATGAGGAGTAGTAATAATTATTCCAACCAGAGTATATCATTATTCCAATTGGATTGTCAAAAGTTGATTATACGCAGGTCCTATTCCAAAAGAGATTGGAAACATGACACTCCTTTTCCGCCTATATCTCAACAACAATAATTTAAGTGGTATGCTTTTATGTATACATTTATATTGTTGGATTACAAAGTTATAGTAACTACAAGTACTAATTAACTTATTTAATTTCTTTGTTTCCATTTTCAAAATTTGTACGACATTTTTTCACAGGTAATATACCAAAAGAAATTGGTCATCTTAATAATTTGGAGATACTCAATATTGCAACCAACAATATGAGTGGACCATTGCCGAAGGAAATTGGAAACATGATAGCCATCAGTAGAATATGGCTTTTCGAAAATAATTTAAATGGTATCACTCACTCTCTCTCTCTCTCTCTCTCTTTATGACTCTCTATCTTCCATATGTTATTCTTGATTCAAAATTTTTTTTAGGAACTATACCTTCCATTTTTGGGAATATGTCGAAGTTGACTTATTTAGGACTCTATCGAAACAAATTAATTGGACAAATTCCATGGTCAATATGCAACTTGAGATCCCTAGAAGTTCTCCATTTGTCAAATAATCAATTGGAAGGGGCAATTCCAAAATGTGTGGGTAACTTGAGCTCATCTCTATTAGTCCTCCATTTGAATGCAAATAAATTCAGTGGCCTTATCCCATCAACATTCAAAAAGAATTGCAGTATTGTGTCAATCAATCTGAATGGAAACAAATTGGAAGGAACACTACCCCAAACCATAGCCAACTGTCAAGGTCTGCGGGGCATAGACATAGGTGGTAATGAAATACGAGGTGCGTTTCCCTTTTGGATGGAAACACTCCCTCGACTCCGCACTCTCATCTTATCATCAAATAAGTTCAATGGTACAATGTCGGTGACTTCAAACACTGAGCAACCATTTCCAATGTTGCAAGTGTTGGATGTGTCACAAAATGCGTTTGTTGGTTCTCTACCTAATGGATATTTCAAGAATTTTCGAGGTATGATAGATGTAACATCCCGAATTTCCGAACCCTAATTTTAGAACCCTAAAATTTATTATTGATGACGTGGAAGATGTGAATTATTTGATAAAGTGAATTTATTGCATGAGTTTCTTTGACCGAGAAGTTTGAAATGTCAAATTTGTTGACTATGTGATGTGGCATGTGATTTATTAAATTATGAGGTGAATTAATTGATTAAGGGTGAGTGGGAACATTAGAGAAAATATCCATAAATACTAGCCATTTTCGACCCCCTTGATTTTTTAAGGAGAAATTCTATTTTTCCGGATTTAATTTAATTCTTGGGATATTTATCCAAATTAAATCCAAGACCCAATTATTCCTTATTCTAAAGAGGGAAAAATCGAAACCCCTTGTTATTTGGTGATTTTCGAAAATCACTATGTTGGGAAGGAAGAAATTATTTTATTGTTTAATTGATCCCTTATTTGATCTCCTTCCATACCTAGAATTAAAATATTCTACCAAATCTTTCCATACCTCAAGAGATCATGCCATATCTATTTTAGTTGATATTTAAAAATCCCTTCCTTATTTAAAAGGCTAAATACACGCCTAATTCATTCTTCCAAGGGGAGATTTTTATTTTTATTTCGCTCCGTGATATTTTATTCTACTCCGTAAAATATATTCAAGACAAAATCTTGGCTAATTAATTAGCCTAATTTTCGAAAATATCATGGAATTATGCCTTGGAGTCTATTTTTGTTATTTCTTCTTCCCTACTCCACAATATTGTTTTATTTAATTGTGGAGAATAAAATCTTACCAAATATTCTATTTACCTAAAGATCTTGTTGAGCACTATAAATAAGAGAAGCCCCAACCCTAGCCCCCATATTTTTCGTCCCCCTCCCTTCCTCACTCTCTCAAATTTTTCTTCTTCCATACTCCAATATTTGGTCATCCTTTGAGAAGAATTAGAGTTTGAACATCAAGATTCTTGAAGAACCAAGTCTAATACTTAATTCCTACCGATCGTTTTTCTCACAAGGTATTTTATATTCATCTTATTCGTTTCTACTCAACTCCTCTTCTTTTTAACCGATTAATCGGTTTTCTTGAACCCTCATGCATCTTGGTTGAGTGAAAGTGGGATAAAGGGGATATGGGAATATGTTACATGTGTGTGGCGTGTGTGTGTGTGCGTGTCGTGTGTGTGTGAGTGTTGTGTTTGTGTGAGTGTTGTGTTTGTGTAGTGTGTGTTTGATGGCTAAATATTCTTGTGTGACATATGTTGATGTTAGATCTAGATTTGGAGATGCGAATGGAACTTGTGTGATAAACATGATCTTGATTGATTAGTAATGATAAGATAAATCCATGGGAAAAGGGAAAAAGTATTGAGACATGCATGATTAAGAGTTGTGTTAAACCTAATTTGTGATATGTGCCTATGTGATTAAAAGTTGAAATCTCAGTTGCGAAGCCGGATAACAAGGGAAAGAACTTACTTGAAACCTAAGCAGTCGAGGTGGGCTTTACTCTTAAACTCTTGTATGTGCAATTTTATGAATGTGGAGAAATAAGGGTGGTATAACTATTATGCCATGCCTATGTCTGTTTTATTGTGATATTGTGCGCCTGATGCCTAGCTTGTGAGTTCGCTCCATTGGGCAATCAGGCTATGGATATGTTTATACGAATTCGGGTCAGAGTATGGGCCACAAACCCTACCAGACTGTGTACACAAGGGGATCGGGAGCCGTCCTTGCTAGTCGGCCGGTCTCGTGGGCGAAAAGTGTGGTCACACTTTCGTCGCACTATGGAAAGATTGTGATTTATGAATTGATGAGAAAATGGGGAGTTGTTTGATTGGCCAATCTATCTTAAATATTTTGGTAAGGGTGGCATAACTTATAAAATGTTTTGGCAACGATTTCACTTAGTATTTCAAAATACTCAGCCCTGCATGTGTTTTCCTTATGTGCAGGTTGAACGATGACGAGCGGTGGCGGGTGTTGAGCATGTTAACTAATTAAGATGGATGTCTTCGAACTTCAAGCGTAGTTGTGTCTTCATACATAGCTGCGTTTTCTCTTGGTCGTTTTCCGCTGAATTCTTTTTGAAACACTTTAGTATCTTTGACCATTTTGCACGCTCCTTCGGTTTAGAGGCTTTAGACTATCTTGTGGTTTTTATCTTGGAAACTATGTCATACTCTTGAGATTTTTGAACGTCATTTATTATACCTTCCTTTCTCTCATTCAAGCTTCTAGGTTAAGTTGTTGCTTTAAATGCTCTGATAGTTCCTTCTAATCTTTTGGTCAACACTCTTTAAGCGAAACCCTAGCCTTTGTTTATTTCTTTAAGTCCGTTTTGGTAGCAAACGCCGCATTCATTGTACCCTAGGAAAGCGGGCTGTTACAATAGATGCCAAGGAAAATCAGATTGCCGATGATGCAACATATTGGTTTTTAATATTTATGGAGTTGAAGCTCACATTGAAAGGATTGGATCAGTTACTGGGGCGACAGCTGACAACATTTACAAATATCGACTTGTCCCCTTGATTTTTTAAGGAGAAATTCTATTTTTGCGGATTTAATTTAATTCTTGGGATATTTATCCAAATTAAATCCAAGACCAAATTATTCCTTATTCTAAAGAGGGAAAAATCGAAACCCCTTGTTATTTGGTGATTTTCGAAAATCACTATGTTGGGAAGGAAGAAATTATTTTATTGTTTAATTGATCCCTTATTTGATCTCCTTCCATACCTAGAATTAAAATATTCTACCAAATCTTTCCATACCTCAAGAGATCATGCCATATCTATTTTAGTTGATATTTAAAAATCCCTTCCTTATTTAAAAGGCTAAATACACGCCTAATTCATTCTTCCAAGGGGAGATTTTTATTTTTATTTCGCTCCGTGATATTTTATTCTACTCCGTAAAATATATTCAAGATAAAATCTTGGCTAATTAATTAGCCCAATTTTCGAAAATATCATGGAATTATGCCTTGGAGTCTATTTTTGTTATTCCTTCTTCCCTACTCCACAATATTGTTTTATTTAATTGTGGAGAATAAAATCTTACCAAATATTCTATTTACCTAAAGATCTTGTTGAGCACTATAAATAAGAGAAGCCCCAACCCTAGCCCCCATATTTTTCGTCCCCCTCCCTTCCTCACTCTCTCAAATATTTCTTCTTCCATACTCCAATATTTTGTCATCCTTTGAGAAGAATTAGAGTTTGAACGTCAAGATTCTTGAAGAACCAAGTCTAATACTTAATTCCTACCGATCGTTTTTCTCACAAGGTATTTTATATTCATCTTCTTCGTTTCTACTCAACTCCTCTTCTTTTTAACCGATTAATCGGACTTCTTGAACCCTCATGCATCTTGGTTGAGTAAAAGTGGGATAAAGGGGATATGGGAATATGTTACATGTGTGTGGCGTGTGTGTGTGTGTGCGTGTCGTGTGTGTGTATGTGTTGTGTTTGTGTAGTGTGTGTTTGATGGCTAAATATTCTTGTGTAACATATGTTGATGTTAGATCTAGATTTGGAGATGCGAATGGTACTTGTGTGATAAACATGATCTTGATTGATTAGTAATGATAAGATAAATCGATGGGAAAAGGGAAAAAGTATTGAGACATGCATGAGTAAGAGTTGTGTTAAACCTAATTTGTGATATGTGCCTATGTGATTAAAAGTTGAAATCTCAGTTGCGAAGCCGAATAACAAGGGAAAGAACTTACCTGAAACCTAAGCAGTCGAGTTGAGCTTTACTCTTAAACTCTTTTATGTGCAAATTTATGAATGTGGAGAAAAAAGGGTGGTTTAACTGTTATGCCATGCCTATGTCTGTTTTATTGTGATATTGTGCGCCTGATGCCTAGCTTGTGAGTTCGCTCCATTGGGCAATCGGGCTATGGATATGTTTATACGAATTCGGGTCTGAGTATGGGCCGCAAACCCTACCAGGCTGTGTACACAAGGGGATCGGGAGCCGTCCTTGCTAGTCAGCCGGTCTCGTGGGCGAAAAGTGTGGCCACACTTTCGTCGCACTATGGAAATATTGTGATTTATGAATTGATGAGAAAATGGGGAGTTGTTTGATTGGCCAATCTATCTTAAATATTTTGTGATACTCGTGAAATTCTCTTTAAACTGCTTAATACTCGAGTTCACTTGGTAAGGGTGGCATAACTTATAAAATGTTTTGGCAACGAGTTCACTGAGTATTTCAAAATACTCAGCCCTGCATGTGTTTTCCTTATGTGCAGGTTGAACGATGACGAGCGGTGGCGGGTGTTGAGCATGTTAACTAATTAAGATGGATGTCTTCGAGCTTCAAGCGTAGTTGTGTCTTCATACATAGCTGCGTTTTCTCTTGGTCGTTTTCCGCTGAATTCTTTTTGAAACACTTTAGTATCTTTGACCATTTTGCACGCTCCTTCGGTTTAGAGGCTTTAGACTATGTTGTGGTTTTTATCTTGGAAACTATGTCATACTCTTGAGATTTTTGAACGTCATTTATTACACCTTCCTTTCTCTCATTCAAGCTTCTAGGTTAAGTTGTTGCTTTAAATGCTCTGATAGTTCCTTCTAATCTTTTGGTCAACACTCTTTAAGCGAAACCCTAGCCTTTGTTTATTTCTTTAAGTCCGTTTTGGTAGCAAACGCCGCATTCATTGTACCCTAGGAAAGCGGGCTGTTACAATAGATGCCAAGAAATCAGACTGCCGATGATGCAACATATTGGTTTTTAATATTTATGGAGTTGAAGCTCACATTGAAAGGATTGGATCAGTTACTGGGGCGACTGCTGACAACATTTACAAATATCGACTTGTCCTCCAATAGATTCTCTGGGGGCATTCCACTTTCCCTGGGATATACTTGAATTTGTCTCACAATACCCTCATAGGACATATACCGCCATCTCTTGGAGATATGAGATTACTCGAGTCATTGGACCTGTCTTCAAACAAACTGGATGGAGAAATTCCAAATGAATTGGTAAGGTTGACATTTATTGGAAAGTTGAACTTTTCAATGAATAATCTCGAGGGAAAAATACCACAGTCTACTCAACTTTCCACATTTGGTAACGAATCATATGCGGGAAATGTAGGACTGTGTGGATTTCCATTGACGAGAAACTGTGCAGAGAGTGATGGAAAACCATTGATTCCTGAAGCAGAAGACGATGATTATGATGATGAGTATGGATTTATAGATGGATTTGGTTGGCGATGTGTTGTAATTGGATATGGAAGTGGTTTCATAGTTGGGATTGGAATTGGTTACATGATTATAAGAAGTGGAAGGCCATTATGGTTAGTTGAATTCTTTTTTGGAGTTGGTTATAAATATAAGACGGAGAAGAAACGCAACCGAGCTGCACCAACACGAAGGAGAACTTAGGTTGGAAGACAAAAGGAGGATTGTGTGCTCTTCTTGTGTTTAATTTTGAACTCTTTCTTGAGTTGGTTCTAATTTTTTTTCTTACTTATTTTTTTCGTTTTTGTATGTCTTCATGAGAGCTTGTATTCGAGTTGTATTTATATTTCTTTTACCTTCTTAATTGCTAGTTCTGTGGTTTTCTCAATTTCATTTTCAGTTGTTGAAGTATATGAAATTGATCCCTTTTGATGCCTCTGCATTTTGATCGCCCACAATATATAGATAATGCATCAAGAGTCCTATTTCAATAACTCTAAAACAAATAAAAACGAAATTGAATCCTGACTTGGAATCAAATAACAAACCAATAAAGAAAACAATTAGAGTTAATCAACTATGATAAAAATGGAAAAATGATTTGATACTAATCACAATATCTTCAACATTTCGTATCCCTTAGCAATATTCACTGCACTGAAAATAACTTGCCGTCCGTCCTCCCAAACGCCGCGCAACGTAACCACCTTATCGTTATGCCTAAATTCCATTGTGTGGTCGTCATAGTTTTGGTTAATCTCACCCAAGCTCTTCAGCCACGGAGCTCCTAGGACCACGTCCGGACCATCAATGTGGAACACAAATAAACCGACAACAGTCTCATGTCCTCCAAAAGATAACTTGGTGTTTTTACACTTTTGCCCACATACCAATGGAAAGGATTGGTTGGCCACATGCACACAGAAAGGATCGATTGTTGTAACCTGCAACTCAAATTTCTTGACAATATCGGGATGGATAAAATTATGTGTACTGCCACCACTGATCAAGATTTGGACATGTTCCTCCGAAATCGTACCTATTAGAAATTGGCCACGCACATGAACTTCAGATTTCGACAGTGGCGGAGCCAGAGTTTTAATCCTGGGGTGCCCAAATTACTAGTGTACTATTGTTTAATTTGTTGAGTGCTCTTATTGTCAACAACACGAAAAAACTTAAACATAAATAACATAGAGTTGCATGTAAAAACGGATAATGAGATAAATAAATAGAAGTCGAATAGTAGAAACTAGAGATACAATGACAATTAACATCAAAATAATTAATAATAAATTTTTTTTTTATAATAAATAGCATACTATTGAAATTGTTATTGCTAATATTAGTATCTCCTTTATTTATATGATTAAAGAATTATTTTCTATTCTAGATTTTAAAATAATATTATTTGACACATTTACATGTTTATGAGATTAAAGAAATAATTTCTATTCTTAAATTATGAAAGAGTACAAAATATAATTATTTATACAAAATTATTAGCTATAACTAGAGAAAATAAATAAAACTACAAATATTAGAAAATCCAAATAGAGAATAAATGAAATTTAAGAGAAAATCCAAGGAGGCAGAAAAATAAAATATTAAAAATAAGAGAAAATCCAAGGAGGCGGAAAAATAAAATATTAAAAACAAGGACATGGGATTCGAACTTGAATTCATTTGGTTGCTAGTCACTCTTTATGCCAACTGGGCTGTAGCATCAAGTTTCCATTGAGGTATACATATAATACACATAGTAAATTAAAAAAGGGTGAGGGGCCCAAGGGCCCCCCTGGCCCCACCCTGGCTCCGCCAGTGGATTTCGAACTTCAGATTTCCACTCATGAGGAAAGATAAGAGAAGAGATAACAATATCTATCACACCATACGGCTAGCCCAATACAACAATTAAGATAACATCAAACAATACAGATTCAAGGCATACTAACAGTATAGATGAGATATGATAGTCAATGTGGGATAAAATTTATTGATTTTAACAGTACCTGTCACTTTCAACACCCGGGGAGGGTCGAATCTCCACTTCACGTCCTCCAAGAAATTAGGCCACGACGTCAGCAAATCGTTATCATGTTGGTATCGGAGCCAATTGGACGCCGGGTGTTCAAATAGTAGCGCAACTAAGCGTAAACGCTCCTCTTCTGAGAACTGAAAATAGTCGAAATACGATTTCACCTTGTAAATCCAGCCCGATGGGTTATCTCCGTTTGAATTTTGGAGGATCGATGCGAAGATCGGGCTGCCTTGCCTTGGCCTCCAATATAGAAAACAGCCGGTCCGCTCTGTGTGAGAAGGCAACAAATTCATGTCTGTTGTAGCGAAGTTCCGAAGATATACATTTTATGGATAACACAAGATCTTCTTGAAAATTGGTGTTTGAATCATCAGCCTGAGTTTTTCTTGCCATGTGATTGAAGGGGTGAAGGAGAAGTCAAGAGAAGATTAGGGTTTAGGAAAAAGTTAATCTTGTTCGTGTTTATTTGAATATCACATGTTTTAGGTAATTAATTATACATTACTTATCTTTTGTGTCAAGAAAAGTTAAGAAGATGGCTTACTCTACCGAAATTCAATTAAGATATCAAGAGAAGATTAGTGTTTAGGAATAGTTATCTTGTTCGTCTTATACATGTCTTTTTTGTTAAGATAAACAAACACATATTTTAGATCATTGTATATTTCTTATTTTTTGTGTGAAGCAATCAAGAAAAATTAGGAAGATTATTTTCTTTAGTTCAATTCAATTAATATATCGATGAAAGTTAAGGAAGATTACTTACTTCAGTTATATTCAACCGACTAATATACCTAATAATTAAAGTATGTTTTTAAATCAATAATAATAATCATAATAACGATGAGAATAATAATGATAATAATATATTTAATAAAATTATCCATAGTGTTTTGAATTAAGATGTTTTTAATAAATTATTAATTGAGAAAGTCATTAATAATTAATTACTAGTAGTAATAATAATCATGACTAATTGATAAAACAATATCAATAAACTAGCTTAAAATGACAGCCTCCTTATCTCGAGCCCCTTCTTCTGTTCGTCTCAAAATACATCGTCTCTGCTACATCTACCTACAAGATGATAAATGATTGAAAATCAATAACTGGAATCTCACTATAATCATCAAAGATACAAAAGTGGAACCTCAATTACCATCACATTTTCTTTAACTTTAAGGCAAGAACATGAAGTCCAATTAATATGGACCAAAACATAATATTTAGAACCAAAAGCTAACTAAGTTGATGTGTAGGACTAAAATATCTTAACAAAATAATATTCGTATCAACTCCCCACGGTTGAAATCGAGTGATACTAGAATGGCACCATGAAGCTCCTTAACAATTGAAAACCCCATGTACTCAATTGAAACCATTCATATTCCAGATTTTTGAGAAGACTTAGTTCTACCGGGAAGTTTGGCTCGCAAAGAGGATCCATGAGGAAGTACAAGCTTCTTTAAAACATAAACATCATGGTTTACAGGATGAGCAGATGCAAGCTAAGAAACATACCCCCTTGGATAACTGGTAAGAAAATAGGAGTAGCAACAGGTAGTGGCATTGTTGATAGGGTATTAGTCCTATCGGGGCTGCACGGCAGATTGACTTCCGAAACTCGTGCCCTTAGGGGCCGCCATCTCTATTTACCTCTTAGTTCCATGATTATCACTAGGCAAGCCAATGGTTGGATTTGATACATTTTCTTTTGCTTTTGTCTCCAATCTAGAGTCAGTTGAAATCACATATTCTGGTTTATCACAATGCTCACCTTTTCCAACTGAGTATTCTATCTGAGCATCCAAACTCGATAAATCAGACACTTCTCCTTCTTGCTCCCTCATTCGATGCGTACTTCCATACATAGAACTATCCATCCCTTCACCATGTTTTAGCAAATGTGTATGAGAGAACTCATCATCATAGCATCTCTTCTCCGAGACTTCATTATTACTAACCTGGAAGTTTGGCTCGCAAAGAGCAAAGAGCCCCTTCTTTCTAATTTGATCCCTGAGAATAGCTTTCTCAGTCACTGAACCCGGCTTTGAGCACTTTTTGACATCTTCAAGATATCTATTATGGGAGAAAGATGACCTCCTCCCCCCAACATAGATCTTCACTTTCAAACCTCCCAAATGACCAAATGATATCGATCCTGAAAGAATAGATTTGGCCTTTGCCATTGAGGTCGGGACAGCGACAGTATGCAGCGGTGCTGCTGAACGTTGGTGGCTAGGTGGATCAAACACCGTGCAATCAGGCTGCAAAGGCTGTGTACCCAGGCGTGGGTTAAGACAAGAATCAGCAAGAGTTGCTCTCAATTGATAGCTTCAATTCCTCAAGGGCTGTAGACTAGATTGTACATGTTTTTAAGATAATGTACTTGTATCTTCTGAAGATGTTGCACTCCCCCCTAGAATTTGCCTTCCAACAAGATAAGTTTCTTCCTCGATTACATCTCTGAAACTTGTCATCGACCTATCCAAAGAGGCAGAATAACCCCTTTGCCCATTTTGGAAGTTACCAGCAAAACCAGAGTCCGGGCTGGCCGAGGTCAAATTCTCATGTCTTTGGATCCATTTCCCACAAGATATTACGAGTAAAAAACTATCAAACCAAGAAAAGAAAAGGAAAGTCATTGACAGCATCAGCAAATCCAATCAACAGAACAAAAGCAAGTACGCATTGATTGACTAATGCAATCCACCGGCCACAATGAAAAAACTCAGAGAGAATTTCTACAAACAATTTCGTAAAGACGTTCATTCAACAAGTAGACAGCCTTCTAAAACATCATAAGAATACAAGTACACTTAGTTAACTGGTTGCACAAAACAGAACCCCAACAATCTTCATATTAACAGAATGCTAAGCACTTCATAAAAACAGAGGCATATAAAGTTAAAACTAATTACAAATTTATGGTTGCCATGCAGCTGGTTTAATCAGACAATTTCATCAATTTTATAAAAATATTTCATCTTAAATTTAGATCAGGTGACGGCTATATATTCTAAACTTTAATAAATTATACTCATCAACTTTAATATTTTTTAAATACAGAACAAATTTTAGGTTAAGACTTTACATATTACAAACTCTAAATTTGAAATCGAGTACGACCACATAACTAGCAATTAAAAGTAGTAAAAAAAAATAGAAAACACAAATCAAACAATACTTTTAAGTCTTTGAATCAAGTTCACCTGCGTGTGGGATCCATTTCTTCTGTGTCTTATATTTATACGTCCAACACCATAAAACAATTTTTGTGGGATCCATTTCCCACAAAACTTAAATTAAAACAATTTCGTAACAAATGCAAAACGATACACATTCAAACAGTTTGCAACAGAACAAAGAAAAATTGCAATCTTCATAAAAACAGAGGTATATAAAGTTAACTAATTACACAAAACCGAATCCAACAGTTCCCTACACACCAATGCAAAATTCAATCTTCTTCTTTAGTGATAAGCAAAAAAAGCGTAAGTTTAAGTAATTAAAAGCCATATAACAAAGAAAAGGGAGCAATCAAACACATCACTACCCACTAACACCTACCAACTCCAAAATTAGCTCATAAATATCACACTAATTAGTGAATTAACACATAAACCACTCATCAAAACACTTCAATTTCCCATTCCCATGCTCAAAAACAATAATTGAGCTAAATGAGAAATTAGGGTAAATTCACAATTCTCAAAATTCACAAAAAATACGAAGCTTCTAGAACAATTCAAGCAGAGAGGTGCGAGCTGAGCAAATAATCTAACCATCATTCATCGACGAGTCGAGAGGGATCCAAGAGATAACAACAGTGAGATATTTTAATCTTTATCCCCTTTGGCTTCATGAGCGTGTCCGGAATTTGCAGATAATAATTTATTACTTCCTCTATTTCTTGTTAATAGAGTAAAGACGAAGACACAATAAAATAAGAAAGAGACATTTACTCTTTTGTTAATTTAAATTATAAAAATAATTACTTCCTCCGTTTCTTCATAGTTGAGGCCGAACTTTTTGGCACGGAGTTTTAGAAATGAATGTTGGGTATGTTAAATAAATAGATAAAACAAAGTAAGAGAGAGGAAAAAGTAGAGAGAATAAAGTATAAAGTGAGTAAAGTAGAGAAAAAGTAAGAGAGGATAAAGTAAGAAAGAGAGAAAAATTACCATATATGGAAATGACTCAATTATGAAGAAACTTCCCGAAATGAAAAAATGACTCAACTATGAAGAAACAGATGGAGTAATTAATATGGAACGGAAAGAATAATTAGCAGTACTAAACAAATTTAAACACGTGATTTTAAATTTATTTTTTACCCAACGACTCTTTCAAATTTAACGAATATTTATCAATTTTTAAAATATTTTATAATAATACTCCTTCCGTCTATCATTAGGAGTTTCGATTTACTATTTTAGTATATCGCCATTAGGAGTTTCAGTTCATTTTTAATATAAATCGTAGGTAGAACCACCCACTTTCCACTAACTCATTCTACTAACATTTTATGATAAAATTGGACTCCACATTCCACATTTTCTCTCACCCATTTTCCTTTACATTTTTTAAACTCTTGCTGAACTCAAATAGAACTCCTAATGATGGACGGAGGGGGTATAATTTTAAGATCATAATTTTGTTATTTTAAAATTTTATTTGGTGACTTTATTAAAAATTCGGAATTGCAAATTACTCAACATTAAAGAATAACAAAAACGAAGAGATTGGATTTATAAATATTGGTAAAAGAAGAACAATAACAATGCATGAAATTTGGATTTGTTCTCGATTATCTAATGATGACACTTTTTTGTAAAATTGTACTCCCTCCGTTTATTTGTAGTAGGGACATTTCTTTTTGGCATGAAATTTAAGAAAAATTATGTTAAGTGAGTCAAGTAAATATGAAGTAGGAAAGAAAAAAATAGAGAGATGAAGAGAGAAGAAAGATTTTTGCTTTTTTCAGAAAATGAAATGACTCAGCTACAGCGGCAACCAAAAAAAGGAATAAGACTTAGCTACAGGGGGACGAAGGGAGTATCTTATACCACAATCAAAAAATTATTCATTGATGTTATCGTCGATAAATTAAACAATGTTGTCTACTCATCGTTCAGTTGAAAAATATGAACAATACACACATACTTATCAAAATTGATGGACAGACTAGAATTTGACCAAATTTTGTAAGTTTTTTTTTCCCTACTATTTAATCCCTACTACATAGTGAATTTCGAAAAAATATAAAATTGTTTGGGTTAATATGTTATAGTGTTTTATGGAGTAATAAAATATCTTACTCACTATATAAAATTTAATGACTTAAACTTAATCCATCACATGCATGCATGAGAATTTTACTCCGTTTAATTTTATCTTTGGATTACAATATATGGATATGGACTATTTGTACGATAAAAAAAGAAATATGATAGAGGGAGTATTAGTTTTACAATGGAATGTAGGGGAATGTGATTACCAAAAATGATAAAAGTGAAAGGTGATAAATTTTAGGATGGACGAAAAAGGAAACAAGTGACAAATTTTCAGGAATGGAGGAAATACTGTAACAACTCCAAATTTGAAATTGAGCATAGCCACAGGAGTAGCAGTTAACATGGTAAAAGAAATAGAAACTCGACTCAAACACAAGCTCTCATGACATCCAAAAACAGAAAAAAGGAAGAGAAAATTAGAACAAACACAAGAAAGAGTTCCAATTTAAACACAAGGAAAGCACACAATTGAGAGGACGGGTTTTTGCACGCGTGTCGTAGGCGCGTGTCCCTTCCTATTCAACAAGATTTATAAGTTCCCACTTTCCAAAATACTATTAATTAGTATGTGGTAAGTTAGGGTGTCGAACCCACGAGGAACGGTAGCATCCGTTATGTATTTCCACACTTAAAAAGGTTTTGGCGATGCCGCCACACTTTAAATTGGGGGTGGGAACTGAACTACGAAATATAAATAAAACTTAAGCTAAGATTGAGAACTAAACATGCAAATAAAATACAATAAGAAGAAAGCAATTAAACTGGAACGCTGACTGGGCAATCTGATAAACTGGGCAACTTAGCAGTGGCGAAATAAGAACATTTCGGAAATGAAAAGAGAGCAGCAACTTGCATGAGCATCCTAAGTTCAGAAAGCAACAGGAACTAAGTTCAAAGACTAAGGAAAATAAACTAAGTGTTGGCTCCTAAAAGAAAGCTAGAAAACTAAGAAAGTGACATGTTCAAAAGGTGAACTTTAAGGCCCTAACTAATGTGACTTAAAGCTTAAATGAAAAGCATGTGGAGTGCAGATATTATCTAATCTAAATGGCTGCCAAAAGTGAAAAGAAAGCATGTACTTGTTGTCTCCCTAAACCCTATTACCCAAGGTGTAAAACCAATGGATAAAAGCCTACAACTAATGGTCACTTCACTTAACTCCTAAAATCTGATCATGGCTCCTAATTCAACACTAAAGGCACGAAAATAAGAGTAAATAAAAGACTAAATGGCTGCTACACAACTAACCAAGCAAGAGAAACACCAAATCATCAATTAAACTAGCTAAACATGCATTGAAAACACCAAACTAAAAGCTGAAACTTAAAACACTTAAGCAAGATGAAATAAAGCTCAAGAACACTCAAACATGGAGGAATAATACTAAGAAAACGAAACCAACAAGAACCATACAAAGATATGCAAAATAAAAACCAACTAGATGACGAAAATCATGAAATAAACCGGCCATCTTTCACACACGTTTTTCCCTTCCATTTTCTTCCACAAATTGAAACACAATTAAGAAAATAACTTAGAGAACTGATTTAAAAAGCTTGAAAGAAGTTTTAACTAAACAAGAACATAACCCACACTAGAACTAATCAACAAGCTAAAAACCGAAAATAAACAAGAGCTAAACTTTAAAACACGTTGAATACACAAACACTTAGAGAAATTACTACTTGAAATGAGCTTTTTAAAGCAAGAACTAAAACAAAAACTAAGATTAAGAAAGGTGCAAAAGAACTCCACAAGTTAAGGACAAGCAACTAGAGAAAATAAACACTACTACTAAATCTACTACTTCAACCCATGATGAACAATGATCTTGGCAGTCTTGAAGTTGAAATCCCTCTTCTTAAGGAAGAGAGAAGTTTTCTAGAGAGAGAATAAACTAAAACTAAACTAAAGCTAAGTGATAAAGTTGAATGTCTTGGTAGTTGGTCCCAAGCTAAGTTAAGTATTTTTTTACATATCTCTCATTTAACAAAAGATATTTCCATTTTCCCATGCCTTAGACGGAGGTGGACACGTGTTGCAAAAGGAAGCAGTCTTGTAATTGTGCTCAAGTGGCTTCATGCATTTTCCCGTCGGGTCCAGCTTGGCCAAGCTGACAGCTTGGGCAGTTTGCCATTTTTCTGATTTTCTTCAAATTCTTGCACTTTTTGCCTCCTTTTTGCATCACTCCACTACAAATGCCTTCCTACAATGCCTCCGATCCATAAGCTCAATTCCCTGCCAAAATAGCATCTTATCATGCAAATATCCAACTAATAAGTACGAAAAGTGATCAAATCCGAGTGACGAAAACTAGCCTATCAAACCTCCTCACACTTGGATCATACTTGTCCCAAGTATGTGGTTGGACTCCCTCTACTTTCTAAACACACACACTAAATTAAACAAACACAAAACACCAAGACGTTTACAAGATAAACACACACAACGACTCAAGATACACACGAAAGACATACCAAGCAAGTTGTACGAAAAGCGTAATGATACCCCCAAGAACCAAGCTCAAAACAGATTTTTAAAACATAATATTTTTTAAAACATAATTTTCTTCATCGAACAATGTGGTTCCAACCGTCGGTCTCATCAAGATAGCTAAGCACATACCACAAGCAAAAGATTCACTCCCTGACCCTCTCAAAATGTAAGGACAATTATCTCATTAATAATAATGAAAATGCAATCAAGGAGATATCACTTTATCACATGTAGCTCAAGAGGGTCTTTTACGGGATGTAATGGGGCTTGGGACCATTTAATATTGTCGGTTAGATCCTAGGGGTCCTAAGCTATTGAGTGTAGTACAACAAAAACTTGTGCTTATTCTCCAAAGGGATACTTAGAAACTCCAAACACAATCACCCACAATCAAACCAAAAGTTAGAGATGCATTTAACTTCCTTCTTCTTCTTTTTTCATTTTTCTTTTTTCCTCTTCCTCTTCTTTTTCTTTTTCTGCTTCCATCTACCTTCCCACATTCTCCTTGCCATTTTCTCTTTGTTTTGTTTCCTTCCTCTTTTTCCTTCTTTTTCTGTTTCTTCTTTTTTTTTCTTTTGCTGTTTCTTTTTCTTCTCTTCTCTTTTTTTTTTCTTTTTCTTCTTTTTTTTTTTTTTTGGCAGCCACTGTTTTCTTTCTTTTTTTTTTGGTGGGGGCAACAGATTTTTGGATGTTCACAACTACTATCTCTTTCTTAAAAGGTGGTGATCATGTAGGAGCAACTAAGCACATTTATTTTGCACAAGAGGGAAACCATTTCCTAACTTAGAAAGAAATGTAGGCTCAAGGTTTCAAAGTGGCAACTAGGGGTAGCTCTTTTTTGGTTGATGTAATCACAAAGAATAAGGCTCAATTTGGCTTTTTCTAGTGCCCTCTATCTATGCCATAGTGACCAAGCGATATCAACTATCATGCAATGCAATGTCATTCAACGCTCGAAACACATGTAGAAAGTGTTCTACTTTGAGGTTTTGAACCTTACCATTTGTGAATTTTTATGCAAGTGATAGTGCTTCACATTTCCATCGTACTCAACTTCATTCAATAAAAACCACAAGTTCTTGAATAAATTTTTTCAAAACAAAGCAAGTCATTTTTTTTTTTGCTACAATTCAACAAGTATTTTTTTTTTGCTACGATTCAATAGGGGGATCATTACAAAATCATGCATCAAGGCTTGGGAAAAAGATAAAACACGACACTTTAGAAAAACGGCACAATACAACATGACCAAACAACAAAACAAACCCACTCCTCACACTTAGACCTTGCTTGCCCTCAAGCAAGTTTGATTAAAGTGTTGGAAAAGAAAACACATCACATAAAACTTAGAAAACCAAGAACGACACACAAGAATCCCACCTCCTCACACTTGGGTATTGCTTGCTCGAGAGCAAGTAGACCAAGTGTTTAGAGAAAGATTACTAACAACACATAACAATCACAAAGGCCGACAAGGCCACAAAGCATGCATCAAGGCCGACAAGGCCACAATATATACAAAACAAAGCCGACAAGGCCACAACTACAAAAACTTTAAAGCAAACACATACATCACACACAAAACACATATATACAACAAATAAAAGAGAGGGTTGGATAGAAATTACCTCCCCCGCACAAAGCGGGGGGTACGGGCTGATGTGGCAGGTGGTGCTAGATCTGGTGCAGCTGCCTCCTTTGGTTTCGATCCACTCATGTGCTAGCTTGATGGTTTCTTTGGATTCAGCTACTTTATCCACTGTGGCATCCAGACTGCCCAGTTCAGTAAACTGGGCAGGATCCATGTGTTCTTCCAAAAATACATCATCAAATCTTGCTTTCCAATCCTTCCAAGTAGATGCATTCAACTTCCTTTTAGGATCCCTGTAGAGTTTGGAACCCTTCTCTGAACTCATGTAAAACATGCAAACATAGGGGATTATACTCACGATGTCGTCGGCCGAAGTCCGACCGGTCACCTCTTTATACCTCTTCAAAGATTTGATCAAATCATTTTCTTGAGTTTTGTCTAGGCACCTATTGTTGATAATGGAAATGGTCTCATTCTTTTCCAAAGATTTGAGGCCGGAAGGAATGGCATTCGGCTCCAATTTAGGTAAATGAATCTGCAATGGTAGCAACTCTTCTTTTTCTCTCGTGTTGGGCAGCTCATTCTGACTCGGTACTTCCATAGGGTTGGGTAGCTTACATCTCTCAGGCGGATTTGTGTGATCCCTCTTCTTGCACCAAGTCATGATTTCAACTTCTATCTCCTCATCACTAAGCCCTTGAGTGCTGAACAACTTGCATTCACTAAGTTCTTCAAGCTCAACTTTTTCGTCAATGGAGGGTAATGGATACATATCTTGCAAAAACTCAGCTTCAAGAAAGTTGGGACCTTTCAACTCTTTGATCAACTTCTCACCTTGGCCATTTTCCATATCACTATCGATGATAACAGAGAGAGTGTCACTTTCCCCAAGAAAGACATGCTTGAGGTTGGTGGACAGCAGCTTCAAATCCAATTTTGATGACCAAACTTCTGACGGCACCAATTCCTCCTTTACGCTCAGACAGGGCAGTTCGCCTGGATCGGGCAGCTTGCTGGTAGACTTTGCATGCTCCAATTGGTTGCACCCTTTCATGATGGTCGCTTCTGGTCTCAAAGGCATGAGTGTAGTTCCATCGGGTGGAATGATGATGTGCTCTTCAATCTCCTCATCGCTATCCTCTTCATCTTCAAACCAAGGAGTCACCTGACTTTGGCAGTGTATTGCACTGGGCAATCTTGGCCCATGTTCCAATATTTCCCTCGGTTCGCTGTTTGAGTTATTGTTGAATGAAGCTTTCAACTCTTTCCCGAACCTAAGGGTACTCTGATTAAGATTCTCCTTTCTTGATGGTTGCACTTGAGCCGGAATTCCTCCACCATTCCCACGCATATCATTGATGGAAGTCGCTAATTGTTCCATTTGGCATGCAAGATGATCAAGACTAATCATTTGCTCATATTGTTCATATTGCATCTCATGCACCACATTGTAATTGGCTTGCAAATTGTTTTGCATGAGTTGTTGCGATGTGATTAGGTCCTCCATCATTTCTTCTAAGCACTTTGGTGGCATTGGCGGATGATTTGGTTGATATTGGTCGAATTCTTGTGGCTGGAAACACGGAGGGAAACCACTTTGAGCCGGAGGCCAATAAACATGATTTTCATCTGACCCTTGGAAAGCTTGGTGATATACTTGTGGTGGTGGACCTTGATATTGTTGATTCGGATCGGTCCATACAAAATTAGAGTGATCATCCTATCCAAGATCGTATGGGTCTATAAAATAATCCATGCCGCCTTTAATGGCGCACCACTTTCGTCATTGCCACTTGAATTGGTTTCCTCGTCGGTACACTCCTAAACTTCTGACTCTTCAAACATGGCATTCTGTTGAACTGGGCAATTAGAAGAACTACCCTGTTGATCTTCTCAGACCGGCTTCCTCAAGCAGCCTCTTCGTCGTCTTCTCAATTTCATTATCGAGCAACAACCTTGGAGAAGATGACCTGCTCATAAACTAAAAATAAAAGGAAAATAAAAACAACAAACAAAAGGAAAACAAGTCAAAAGCTATATACAATAAGTGTAGAAAAACATAACAAGACAACAACACCGTTTCCCGGCAACGGCGCCATTTGAGAGGTCGGGATTTTGCACGCGTGTCGTAGGCGCGTGTCCCTTCCTATTCAACAAGATTTATAAGTTCCCACTTTCCAAAATACTATTAATTAGTATATGGTAAGTTAGGGTGTCGAACCCACGAGGAACGGTAGCATCCGTTATGTATTTCCACACTTAGAAGGGTTTGGCGATGCCGCCACGCTCTAAATTGGGAGTGGGAACTAAACTATAAAATATAAATAACACTTAAGCTAAGATTGTAACTAAACATGAAAATAACATGCAAGTAAACGAAAGCAATTAAACTGAAACGCAGACTGGGCAAGTTGGTAAACTGGGCAACTTAGCAGTGGCGAAAATAAGAACATTTCGGAAATGAAAAGAGAGCAGCAACTTGCATGAGCATCCTAAGTTCAGAAAGCAAAAGGAACTAAGTTAAAAGACTAAGGAAAATAAACTAAGTGTTAGCTACTAAACTAAGTCTAGAAACTAGGATTGTGACCCTTAAAAGTGGCTAGACTAATTATTGAATCCTAAAAGCTAAACTAAATCAGATGTAAATGGAGGTTGAGTGCAGAAATTAACTAAGCTAAAATGGCTGCCAAAAGTGAAAAGAAAGCATGTACTTGTTGTCTCCTAAACCTTATTACCCAAGGTGTAAAACCAATGGATAAAAGCCTACATTCCTCTCACTTAATTTTCGTGGCCTTAGTGTAGATTTAGGAGAGATATCAGCTTTTAGAAGTTAAGTGAAAGGACCATTAGTTGTAGGCTTTTATCCATTGGTTTTACACCTTGGGTAATAAGGTTTAGGAGACAACAAGTACATGCTTTCTTTTCACTTTTGGCAGCCCTTTTAGCTTAGTTAATTTCTGCACTCAACCTCCATTTACATCTGATTTAGTTTAGCTTTTAGGATTCAATAATTAGTCTAGCCACTTTTAAGGGTCACAATCCTAGTTTCTAGACTTAGTTTAGTAGCTAACACTTATTTTATTTTCCTTAGTCTTTTAACTTAGTTCCTTTTGCTTTCTGAACTTAGGATGCTCATGTAAGTTGCTGCTCTCTTTTCATTTCCGAAATGTTCTTATTTTCGCCACTGCTAAGTTGCCCAGTTTACCAACTTGCCCAGTCTGCGTTTCAGTTTAATTGCTTTCGTTTACTTGCATGTTATTTTCATGTTTAGTTACAATCTTAGCTTAAGTGTTATTTATATTTTATAGTTTAGTTCCCACCCCCAATTTAGAGCGTGGCGGCATCGCCAAACCCTTCTAAGTGTGGAAATACATAACGGATGCTACCGTTCCTCGTGGGTTCGACACCCTAACTTACCATATACTAATTAATAGTATTTTGGAAAGTGGGAACTTATAAATCTTGTTGAATAGGAAGGGACACGCGCCTACGACACGCGTGCAAAATCCCGACCTCTCAAATGGCGCCGTTGCCGGGGAACGGTGTTGTTGTCTTGTTATGTTTTTCTACACTTATTGTATATAGCTTTTGACTTGTTTTCCTTTTGTTTGTTGTTTTTATTTTCCTTTTATTTTTAGTTTATGAGCAGGTCATCTTCTCCAACATAAGCAACACTAGAACTAAACAACAAGCTAAAACCGGAAATAAACAAGAGCTAAACTTTAAAACACATTAAATACACAAACACTAACAGAATTACTACTTGAAATGAGCTTTTAAAACAAGAACAACAACAACAACTAAGAGTGAGATTGGTCCAAAAGAACTCCAAAAGCTAAGAACAAGCAACTAGAGAAATAAACACTACTACTAAACTACTACTACTTCAACCCATGATGAACAATGATCTTGGCAGCCTTGAAGTTGAAATCTCTCTTCTTAAGGAAGAGAGAAAAGTTTCAAACAGGACATTCTGTCGGCCTTGATGCATGCTTTGTAAAATTAAGTGAGAGGAATGACTACATGGCTGCTACATAATTAAAATATGCTAGACAAACACAAGATCAACAATTAAACTACCTAAACATGCATTAAAAACACCAAACTAAAAGCTGAAACATAAAGACTCATTAAAGAAGATAAAGAAAGCTTAAGAACACTTAAACATGGTGGAAGAACACTCAAGAACCGAGCTCATCAAACTCATGCAAAATCATACGAAAATGACACCCGACAAGGTGCCGAAAACACACAACACATGGCTGATTTTTTTGAGACTTTTCAAACACCTTCTCCACGTTTTTTAACCATAAACTAACTAAGAAAAATGCTTTATAAACTGATTTTAAAAGCTTGAAAGGATTTTTAACTAAACAAGAACATAAGCAACACTAGAACTAAACAACAAGCTAAAACCGGAAATAAACAAGAGCTAAACTTTAAAACACATTAAATACACAAACACTAACAGAATTACTACTTGAAATGAGCTTTTAAAACAAGAACAACAACAACAACTAAGAGTGAGATTGGTCCAAAAGAACTCCAAAAGCTAAGAACAAGCAACTAGAGAAATAAACACTACTACTAAACTACTACTACTTCAACCCATGATGAACAATGATCTTGGCAGCCTTGAAGTTGAAATCTCTCTTCTTAAGGAAGAGAGAAAAGTTTCAAACAGGACATTCTGTCGGCCTTGATGCATGCTTTGTAAAATTAAGTGAGAGGAATGACTACATGGCTGCTACATAATTAAAATATGCTAGACAAACACAAGATCAACAATTAAACTACCTAAACATGCATTAAAAACACCAAACTAAAAGCTGAAACATAAAGACTCATTAAAGAAGATAAAGAAAGCTTAAGAACACTTAAACATGGTGGAAGAACACTCAAGAACCGAGCTCATCAAACTCATGCAAAATCATACGAAAATGACACCCGACAAGGTGCCGAAAACACACAACACATGGCTGATTTTTTTGAGACTTTTCAAACACCTTCTCCACGTTTTTTAACCATAAACTAACTAAGAAAAATGCTTTATAAACTGATTTTAAAAGCTTGAAAGGATTTTTAACTAAACAAGAACATAAGCAACACTAGAACTAAACAACAAGCTAAAACCGGAAATAAACAAGAGCTAAACTTTAAAACACATTAAATACACAAACACTAACAGAATTACTACTTGAAATGAGCTTTTAAAACAAGAACAACAACAACAACTAAGAGTGAGATTGGTCCAAAAGAACTCCAAAAGCTAAGAACAAGCAACTAGAGAAATAAACACTACTACTAAACTACTACTACTTCAACCCATGATGAACAATGATCTTGGCAGCCTTGAAGTTGAAATCTCTCTTCTTAAGGAAGAGAGAAAAGTTTTCTAGAGAGAGAATAAACTAAAACTAAACTAAAGCTAAGTGATAAAGTTGAATGTCTTGGTAGTTGGTCCCAAGCTAAGTTAAGTATTTTTTTACATATCTTTCATTTAACAAAAGATATTTCCATTTTCCCATGCCTTAGACGGAGGTGGACACGTGTTGCAAAAGGAAGCAGTCTTGTAATTGTGCTCAAGTGGTTTCATGCATTTTCCCGTCGGGTCCAGCTTGGGCAGTTTGCCATTTTTCTGATTTTCTTCAAATTCTTGCACTTTTTGCCTCCTTTTTGCATCACTCCACTACAAATGCCTTCCTACAATGCCTCCGATCCATAAGCTCAATTCCCTGCCAAAATAGCATCTTATCATGCAAATATCCAACTAATAAGTACGAAAAGTGATCAAATCCGAGTGACGAAAACTAGCCTATCAAACCTCCTCACACTTGCATCATACTTGTCCCAAGTATGTGGTTGGACTTTTCACTCAATTGCTAGTTTAAGTCACTCCCCTCTACTTTCTAAACACACACACTAAATTAAACAAACACAAAACACCAAGACGTTTACAAGACAAACACACACAACGACTCAAGATACACACGAAAGACATACCAAGCAAGTTGTACGAAAACCGTAATGATACCCCCAAGAACCAAGCTCAAAACAGATTTTTAAAACATAATTTTCTTCATCGAACAATGTGGTTCCAACCGTCGGTCTCATCAAGATAGCTAAGCACATACCACAAGCAAAAGATTCACTCCCTGACCCTCTCAAAATGTAAGGACAATTATCTCATTAATAATAATGAAAATGCAATCAAGGAGATATCACTTTATCACATGTAGCTCAAGAGGGTCTTTTACGGGATGTAATGGGGCTTGGGACCATTTAATATTGTCGGTTAGATCCTAGGGGTCCTAAGCTATTGAGTGTAGTACAACAAAAACTTGTGCTTATTCTCCAAAGGGATACTTAGAAACTCCAAACACAATCACCCACAATCAAACCAAAAGTTAGAGATGCATTTAACTTCCTTCTTCTTTTTTCATTTTTCTTTTTTCCTCTTCCTCTTCTTTTTCTTTTTCTGCTTCCATCTACCTTCCCACATTCTCCTTGCCATTTTCTCTTTGTTTTGTTTCCTTCCTCTTTTTCCTTCTTTTACTGTTTCTTCTTTTTTTTTTTTTGGCAGCCACTGTTTTCTTTCTTTTTTTTTTGGTGGGGGCAGCAGATTTTTGGATGTTCACAACTACTATCTCTTTCTTAAAAGGTGGTGATCATGTAGGAGCAACTAAGCACATTTATTTTGCACAAGAGGGAAACCATTTCCTAACTTAGAAAGAAATGTAGGCTCAAGGTTTCAAAGTGGCAACTAGGGGTAGCTCTTTTTTGGTTGATGTAATCACAAAGAATAAGGCTCAATTTGGCTTTTTCTAGTGCCCTCTATCTATGCCATAGTGACCAAGCGATATCAACTATCATGCAATGCAATGTCATTCAACGCTCGAAACACATGTAGAAAGTGTTCTACTTTGAGGTTTTAAACCTTACCATTTGTGGATTTTTATGCAAGTGATAGTGCTTCAAATTTCCATCGTACTCAACTTCATTCAATCAAAACCACAAGTTCTTGAATAAATTTTTTCAAAACAAAGCAAGTCATTTTTTTTTTTTTTGCTACAATTCAACAAGTATTTTTTTTTTGCTACGATTCAATAGGGGGATCATTACAAAATCATGCATCAAGGCTTGGGAAAAAGATAAAACACGACACTTTAGAAAAACGGCACAATACAACATGACCAAACAACAAAACAAACCCCCTCCTCACACTTAGACCTTGCTTGCCCTCAAGCAAGTTTGATTAAAGTGTTGGAAAAGAAAACACATCACATAAAACTTAGAAAACCAAGAACGACACACAAGAATCCCACCTCCTCGCACTTGGGCATTGCTTGCTCGAGAGCAAGTAGACCAAGTGTTTAGAGAAAGATTACTAACAACACATAACAATCACAAAGGCCGACAAGGCCACAAAGCATGCATCAAGGCCGACAAGGCCACAATATATACAAAACAAAGCCGACAAGGCCACAACTACAAAAACTTTAAAGCAAACACATACATCACACACAAAACACATATATACAACAAATAAAAGAGAGGGTTGGATAGAAATCACCTCCCCCGCACAAAGCGGGGGGTACGGGCTGATGTGGCAGGTGGTGCTAGATCTGGTGCAGCTGCCTCCTTTGGTTTCGATCCACTCATGTGCTAGCTTGATGGTTTCTTTGGATTCAGCTACTTTATCCACTGTGGCATCCAGACTGCCCAGTTCAGTAAACTGGGCAGGATCCATGTGTTCTTCCAAAAATACATCATCAAATCTTGCTTTCCAATCCTTCCAAGTAGATGCATTCAACTTCCTTTTAGGATCCCTGTAGAGTTTGGAACCCTTCTCTGAACTCATGTAAAACATGCAAACATAGGGGATTATACTCACGATGTCGTCGGCCGAAGTCCGACCGGTCACCTCTTTATACCTCTTCAAAGATTTGATCAAATCATTTTCTTGAGTTTTGTCTAGGCACCTATTGTTGATAATGGAAATGGTCTCATTCTTTTCCAAAGATTTGAGGCCGGAAGGAATGGCATTCGGCTCCAATTTAGGTAAATGAATCTGCAATGGTAGCAACTCTTCTTTTTCTCTCGTGTTGGGCAGCTCATTCTGACTCGGTACTTCCATAGGGTTGGGTAGCTTACATCTCTCAGGCGGATTTGTGTGATCCCTCTTCTTGCACCAAGTCATGATTTCAACTTCTATCTCCTCATCACTAAGCCCTTGAGTGCTGAACAACTTGCATTCACTAAGTTCTTCAAGCTCAACTTTTTCGTCAATGGAGGGTAATGGATACATATCTTGCAAAAACTCAGCTTCAAGAAAGTTGGGACCTTTCAACTCTTTGATCAACTTCTCACCTTGGCCATTTTCCATATCACTATCGATGATAACAGAGAGAGTGTCACTTTCCCCAAGAAAGACATGCTTGAGGTTGGTGGACAGCAGCTTCAAATCCAATTTTGATGACCAAACTTCTGACGGCACCAATTCCTCCTTTACGCTCAGACTGGGCAGTTCGCCTGGATCGGGCAGCTTGCTGGTAGACTTTGCATGCTCCAATTGGTTGCACCCTTTCATGATGGTCGCTTCTGGTCTCAAAGGCATGAGTGTAGTTCCATCGGGTGTAATGATGATGTGCTCTTCAATCTCCTCATCGCTATCCTCTTCATCTTCAAACCAAGGAGTCACCTGACTTTGGCAGTGTATTGCATTGGGCAATCTTGGCCCATGTTCCAATATTTCCCTCGGTTCGCTGTTTGAGTTATTGTTGAATGAAGCTTTCAACTCTTTCCCGAACCTAAGGGTACTCTGATTAAGATTCTCCTTTCTTGATGGTTGCACTTGAGCCGAAATTCCTCCACCATTCCCACGCATATCATTGATGGAAGTCGCTAATTGTTCCATTTGGCATGCAAGATGATCAAGACTAATCATTTGCTCATATTGTTCATATTGCATCTCATGCACCACATTGTAATTGGCTTGCAAATTGTTTTGCATGAGTTGTTGCGATGTGATTAGGTCCTCCATCATTTCTTCTAAGCACTTTGGTGGCATTGGCGGATGATTTGGTTGATATTGGTCGAATTCTTGTGGCTGGAAACACGGAGGGAAACCACTTTGAGCCGGAGGCCAATAAACATGATTTTCATCTGACCCTTGGAAAGCTTGGTGATATACTTGTGGTGGTGGACCTTGATATTGTTGATTCGGATCGGTCCATACAAAATTAGAGTGATCATCCCATCCAAGATCGTATGGGTCTATAAAATAATCCATGCCGCCTTTAATGGCGCACCACTTTCGTCATTGCCACTTGAATTGGTTTCCTCGTCGGTACACTCCTAAACTTCTGACTCTTCAAACAGGGCATTCTGTTGAACTGGGCAATTAGAAGAACTACCCTGTTTATCTTCTCAGACCGGCTTCCTCAAGCAGCCTCTTTGTCGTCTTCTCAATTTCATTATCGAGCAACAACCTTGGAGAAGATGACCTGCTCATAAACTAAAAATAAAAGGAAAATAAAAACAACAAACAAAAGGAAAACAAGTCAAAAGCTATATACAATAAGTGTAGAAAAACATAACAAGACAACAACACCGTTCCCCGGCAACGGCGCCATTTGAGAGGACGGGTTTTTGCACGCGTGTCGTAGGCGCGTGTCCCTTCCTATTCAACAAGATTTATAAGTTCCCACTTTCCAAAATTCTATTAATTAGTATGTGGTAAGTTAGGGTGTCGAACCCACGAGGAACGGTAGCATCCGTTATGTATTTCCACACTTAGAAAGGTTTTGGCGATGCCGCCACACTTTAAATTGGGGGTGGGAACTGAACTACGAAATATAAATAAAACTTAAGCTAAGATTGAGAACTAAACATGCAAATAAAATACAATAAGAAGAAAGCAATTAAACTGGAACGCAGACTGGGCAATCTGATAAACTGGGCAACTTAGCAGTGGCGAAAATAAGAACATTTCGGAAATGAAAAGAGAGCAGCAACTTGCATGAGCATCCTAAGTTCAGAAAGCAACAGGAACTAAGTTCAAAGACTAAGGAAAATAAACTAAGTGTTGGCTCCTAAAAGAAAGCTAGAAAACTAAGAAAGTGACATGTTCAAAAGGTGAACTTTAAGGCCCTAACTAATGTGACTTAAAGCTTAAATGAAAAGCATGTGGAGTGCAGATATTATCTAATCTAAATGGCTGCCAAAAGTGAAAAGAAAGCATGTACTTGTTGTCTCCCTAAACCCTATTACCCAAGGTGTAAAACCAATGGATAAAAGCCTACAACTAATGGTCACTTCACTTAACTCCTAAAATCTGATCATGGCTCCTAATTCAACACTAAAGGCACGAAAATAAGAGTAAATAAAAGACTAAATGGCTGCTACACAACTAACCAAGCAAGAGAAACACCAACTCATCAATTAAACTAGCTAAACATGCATTGAAAACACCAAACTAAAAGCTGAAACTTAAAACACTTAAGCAAGATGAAATAAAGCTCAAGAACACTCAAACACGGAGGAATAATACTAAGAAAACGAAACCAACAAGAACCATACAAAGATATGCAAAATAAAAACCAACTAGATGACGAAAATCATGAAATAAACCGGCCATCTTTCACACACGTTTTTCCCTTCCATTTTCTTCCACAAATTGAAACACAATTAAGAAAATAACTTAGAGAAACTGATTTAAAAAGCTTGAAAGAAGTTTTAACTAAACAAGAACATAACCCACACTAGAACTAATCAACAAGCTAAAAACCGAAAATAAACAAGAGCTAAACTTTAAAACACGTTGAATACACAAACACTTAGAGAAATTACTACTTGAAATGAGCTTTTTAAAGCAAGAACTACAACAAAAACTAAGATTAAGAAAGGTGCAAAAGAACTCCACAAGTTAAGGACAAGCAACTAGAGAAAATAAACACTACTACTAAATCTACTACTTCAACCCATGATGAACAATGATCTTGGCAGTCTTGAAGTTGAAATCTCTCTTCTTAAGGAAGAGAGAAGTTTTCTAGAGAGAGAATAAACTAAAACTAAACTAAAGCTAAGTGATAAAGTTGAATGTCTTGGTAGTTGGTCCCAAGCTAAGTTAAGTATTTTTTTACATATCTCTCATTTAACAAAAGATATTTCCATTTTCCCATGCCTTAGACGGAGGTGGACACGTGTTGCAAAAGGAAGCAGTCTTGTAATTGTGCTCAAGTGGCTTCATGCATTTTCCCGTCGGGTCCAGCATGGCCAAGCTGACAGCTTGGGCAGTTTGCCATTTTTCTGATTTTCTTCAAATTCTTGCACTTTTTGCCTCCTTTTTGCATCACTCCACTACAAATGCCTTCCTACAATGCCTCCGATCCATAAGCTCAATTCCCTGCCAAAATAGCATCTTATCATGCAAATATCCAACTAATAAGTACGAAAAGTGATCAAATCCGAGTGACGAAAACTAGCCTATCAACAATCTACCTTTTGTTTTTCAATCTAACTTCCCCTTCGTGTTGGTGCATCTCGGTTGCATCTTTTCTTCGTCTTATATTTGTATCCAACCCCAAAAAAGAATTCCACTAACCATCTTGGCCTTCCACTTCTTATAATCATGTAACCAATTCTAATCCCAACTATGTATCCACTATCGTACCCTATCACAACACTTCTCAACCAAATCCAACACTTTTCAAGATTGTTCATTGAAAGGTTTAATTTTGCAAGAAATGTTCAACCTTGACAATTCACCTGGAATTTCTCCATCCAATTTGTTTGTTGACAAATCCAACGATTCGAGCTGCCTCATGTTTCCAAGAGATGAAGGTATATGTCTTGTGAGGCTATTGTGGGATAAGTTCAAATATTTGAGAATGTTAAGATTTCCTATGGAAGGTGGAATAGTTCCAGAGAATCTATTGGAGGATAAATCAATTGTTGTGAAGGTTTCGAATAGTCCATTGAACAACTGATCCTGACCTTTCAAGGTGACTATCATACCCACAAAACCTTGATGTTGGTCATCTTCTTCTTTTTCTCTGTCATAGGAACTCTCTTTGTCATCTCTTTGCTTTTCCTCTATCATTGCTCTGAAATTCTTGAAATATCTTTCTGGTAGAGAGCCTACAAATGCATTATATGATATATCCAGAACTTGTAACATAGGAAATGGAAGTTTTGTTGGCGAATGAAGTGATAAGTTTCCAGCAAACTTGTTAGACTTCAACACTAGCACTTTAAGCTTGGGAAGGTGTTCCATCCAGAAGGGATATTCGTCTTGTATTCTATTATTCCCAATATCGAGACCCGTAAGATTTCGGCAATTGACTAAGGATTTAGGTAATCATCCGTGGAATTTGTTATTACCCAAATTGATGGAAATAAGACTACATATCTTGGAAAAGGTAGATGGTATGAGGCCACTAAACTGATTTTTGTTTAGGTGAAAGATGGTCAATGATTTTTGTTTAGGTGAAAGATGGTCAATGATCTGCTAAAGTTCCCAAAGCATTTCGACAGTCTTCCTTCCAAAGTATTATTTGAGAGCAGAAGATCAGAAAGGTGTGACAACTTGCAAATGGAGGATGGGAGCTCACCATTTAATTTGTTGGAAGAGATAAATAAGGACTCCATGTATGATAGATTTCCGATGTTGGACGGAATTGGACCTTCAAATAATTTATTTGAAAGATAAGATAAAAGAAGGATATAAATCAAATTTATTCGTACCATAACTATGCATGCATTCGTAACAATATGTTTGCTATCTGCACTAGATATTACCCCCCCCCCCCTCGCAATTAGGAGGCCCATATCCATTATGGTTCGTTCGTGAATAGGAGACTCAATTCATTTTTACTATAAATGATAATAAACTTCACATTCACCGACTCATTCCACTCACATTTGATTTAAAACTAATATATATACAATTAAGACCCATATTCCACTAATTTGTTTTCATTCACTTTTCTTAATATTTCTTAAAATCCATGCCGTGAATAAATGGTAACACTCCTTATGGTGGGCGGAGGGAGTAACATTTTGCGGTAGAGGGAGAGTAGAAAATCAATATGTTTGTTGTCAAGATTATTCAAGATATGTCAAGTTGCATAATAGCCCGTATAGGGGATGAGAGCTCACCATTTAATCTGTTGGAATCGAGAAATAACTCCCTCAGATTTGAAAGATTTCCAATGGTGGATGGTATTGGACCTTCAAATCATTTATTTAAAATATAAGAAGGATATAAATCAAATTTCTTTACATCTAAAACTGTACATGCATATCATGTTGTGAACTAAACTAATAGTACTCAATATTGTAGATAAAAGCACCATTTTATTTGTAGATGGTACAAGTTTGGGAGATAGCCATAACTATAGATTCTCAATTGTAGATGGTACAAGTTTGGGAGATAACCATAAACTCATATGGTAATATCCCAAGGAACAAAATTCGTTTTCTAGCAGGCATGTAGGGAATCACTATAACAAAACATTCAAGAAATGACATAATATTTTTGGTTTATATAAGATTCCCAATTGTGGATGGTATTGGACCTTCAAACATCGTAAGATAAATAAGGATACAAATCAAAATTCTTTACTTTTAAAAATGCACATGGATAGTGATAAAAATCCATGGGTTCCATCCTAAAACCAATTAGTGATAGGAGGAGGGGCCCATGAGACTTATATAGTGGATTAAGCACTTTGTGTACACCAATGTGGGATATTGTTACATTCATTTTTATGTTTCAATTGTCAAAAGATAGTATTTTAACAGCACATTTATGAGTAATGCATTGCATTCTTTTTAAAAAGTATTTTATTCAAACTCGTTGCAGACAGTCATGAAAAAGAATAAGGAATATAAAGCATCATTTTCAAAGTTCCAACTCAATCGGTTTATGACTTGGAGGTATTTTACCTGAAAAGTTATTGATTGAAAGGTCCAGCCCCCATAAATTTTGTAGATTTCCTATCTCTGATGGGATGCTGCCTGAAAACGAGTTATTAGAGAGATCCAGATACTCGAGGTTTGTGAGCAAGCCTATTTCTGATGGAAGTTCCCCACTGAATTCATTGTCTTGAATATCTAGTGAGATTAGTTTTCTCCAACTCGTGATGAAAGTGGTAAATATTTCACCAGTCAGGCTATTATTAGATAGTCTTAAAACAGATAAATTGCCCAGATTTGACAAGGATGGCGGCAATGGCTATTATCCCAGAGTGAATTCTGGGATAAATCTAAGTTGGTCAGCTTGTTACACATGCAGAGCTCTCGGGGAATGAAGGAATAGAAGTTCGGTGAACAATGATTGGTGAACAATGATTCAGGAATTTGGCCTGTGAAGGTGTTTTCAGGCAAATAAAGAAAAGTAAGATTGAGACATGTGGTTATGAAGTGTGGGAATTCTGAGTTGAGTTCATTCCCACCAAGATTAAGGTGAGTTAGGAAAGGGAAAGTAAGAAATCTAGACCTGTCAGGAGTTTCAAGAGATTGGAGCCCAAATCCAGGAAGCGCACCTTCCTCAGATTGCCAATCTGATATGGGATTTCTCCAACCATAAGGTTGTAGGAGAAGCTCAGGTATCAAAGCTCTGTCAAGCGGCCGATCTCTGGTGGAATGGCGCCGGCAAACGAATTGTTGGAGAGGTCCAAGAGAGTGAGGCTTGTGAGGTTGCCAAGAGCAGCTGGTACGGAGCCGTTGAGAGCATTACTATTAAGTTTGAAAGTGGTGATATTCAGCAATGTAGTGAAATGGAACAGGTCCAATGTCCCTTCAAGCTCTGCACTGGAGAGATCAATCTCAGAGACAGATCCCTCGTCGATGCAGCGAATGCCAATCCATCTGCAGTGGTTGCTGATGTTGTTGACGGACCAAGACTTGAGAGAAGCAGAAGATGATAGGCTGGATTTCCATCTCATCAAACCCTCTGCTTCACTTTTGGCTGCTCTTGAAGGACACACACATAGACACAGTGTTATGATAGAAAGATATGTAAGAAAAAGGTATGATGTTTTCATGGCTGATGTTTTTGTCTATCTACTCTACTTCATTTGCCTATTTATATGCAAACTAGGAGATGCCCTTTTACTCAAAATTAAAATATATATTCCACAAATATTTCTGAACCTTCTCCAATAACATTTTTTCAAAGTGCGAAATTTCCAAACTTGTGTTACCCCCACTGGAAAATGAGAGAAGCTTGGTGTTTGATGGGGCAGAGATAGGGATGTCAATCTAGTCCGAACCCACGGCTCGACCCATATTACCCGGTAAAATCATAGGGTTAGGGCCGGAAAATCGCAACCCATATTTAGAAGCGGGCTACATGGGCTAACCCGTTCGGGTTGGCGGGTTATGCGGGCTGGCCCGGGTAGGTTGCGGGTTAGCCCACGGGTTGAGCATTTAATATAAAAATATAATTAAAATTTTGAATTATATACTTAATGAAGTATATTTGGTAATATCAATATTAAATACACATTGATATGAAGAAAATATGGTAATTATGTTCTCTCAAAAATTAAAAGTTTGGGTTATATGAAATGCATGATTTCCATTTAACTGTAGTTAGAGTCATGTGTGTTATTAATTAAATGATATATTTATCTATTTTGTTTCAATTTTCAATTGCTATTATTTTCTTTCTCTTGATGACTTTGATAATACTTTACTATTTGCACCAATCTATTTTTTTAAAATTTAGAATTTTGGATTTGATAGAAAGTAATATAAGATTATTATGGACCCAAACAACCCGTGGGTTAGCTCAAAACCCGAAGATTTAGGGTTAGGGCCGAAAATTTATAACCCAAAAAATTCATAGCCCGTATAACCCGCACCTAAATAGCCCGACAACCCGAGTGGATTGATTCGAATCCGAGCGGGTTAGCCCAATTGACATCCCTAGGTAGAGAAGTAGAAAACTTGTTAGCTTTTGCAGTTGCAGAGGAAATATTACACAAACAATAAAGTAAAAACAAAAACATAAAAAATAAGAGTAAAAACTGATACGAAAAAATAGGCCAGCTTTGATACAGGCTCAGCTCTTGACACAAATGATCATATAATTAGATTATATGAATTAGGTAACTCTAACACCATCATTTTAAAATGCTAATGGAGAAATAGTCCGACCTTATTAAAGTGAAAGAAATTTCCAAAATAAAAATCTATATTTAAATGACGGTCCAAAACGGAAGTATTTATATTTTAAAATGACAGAGTATATATCAGCTAAAATAATTGTAGTGAAGGTAACATTTTGGAGGAAAAATCTTTTCCAAGTCAAGTCAATTGTAAAGTCAAAATTTTCCAATATTGTGTTGTCTACTGGAGTGGATACGAGTGAAGCTAATGTGTATAAAGTCGCATTTGGTGTCTCATTAATTGAAATTAGGGAAGCTTCTTAATTAATTATCCGTCCCACTTGAACCGTAAATTGGTATCTCACCGAATGAAAATGAGGTAAGCTTCTCTAATAAATCTCTAACCTAAATTTTTATGACTTGTCGGTTCTAGTCATTATTTTGGCTCTTGAGAAAATCGGTACTGTTTGGTCAAGAAAATAGAATTTTATTTGTGGGCCAAATTACCTGATAATCTTTTTGTCATGGAAAATACTATATATGGCCCTAAATTTGTGTTCTAATCAAAAGGCCTTGAGAAATTACTAGTAAAAAAAATATAATATTATTTTGGGTCAAATTAATCATATGTTAATCTTTTGTATGAGAACTGCGAACTCAATAAGTAAAGATAACAAATGTTGATAGATAAAAAAGAAAGGAACAAATACCAAATCATCAAGAGTCTTATTTCAATACCACAACTCTATAACAAATCAAATCAAATCCTCACTTACTTGAATAGAATATCAATTGACTTGACCTCCTCAAATAAAGATAACCAATGCAATGATAAATCAATTACGATAGTTTAAGCAAATCTTGCCCAAACTCTGCAGCCACTGAACTCCCAAGACGATGGCACAAATAAATCAATCACTACCTCATGCCCTTGAATTAATAATCAAAATTCGTTATTTTTTTTAAGTATAATGAGTGGAGGAATTTTTTATGATGTTTAAAAAATAATTCGAAATCTCAACCTCGTTTATCTAAGACATATGTGTTAACTGTTATAAATTCAGTAATCTCATGAATCTAAGAGATAAGTGAGAAACCTTGATTAATATTTAAGTATTTTAATTTGTGGTGTATTTAAAATAGAAAATATAAATTATGGTCCAAGACACAAGTGATAAACACTGAGTAAATGTTGAGTATTATTTTAAATACTTTAACTAGTAGTAGCAATGCCAAGACAAGAAACCCATATTAGTATGGGGAAACTCTCTCCATGTCGTTAATACAGCTATTAAAAACTAAAATAATTTTTTTCTAAGTAAAGTTCCGCTTCAAGACGAGTAAAGAAAAACTGGCTACTAGGATGTGAAAAGATAGAATTTTGTGGCAAAAGCAGTGGCGGACGCAGAAATATTTTTTGGGAGGGGCTGTACAGTAAATTTTTTTAGTCAATATACATTTCTTTGTCTTTTAAAAGTAGAGATTTCTACAGCAACCCAAATTTTAAAGTAAAATTAATATAGAATGAAACATAAATTGATAAACTGGTTGAAATAGTGCTAGTCGTAGTGGATGGAACCCATCATTAATAATAATAATATATGATAGTAAATTTTAAAATGACTAAAGAATCAAAAGATAAACATTTGATGAACTTACTGTATTTAATATTTTAAAATTATAATACAACAATTAAATATTTTTAAAACACTAATAAAAGTAGAATACGTACACGTGATATAGGTATAGCCTATAGGCAGGGGATTGACATTTGCAAATTCTACTATTATTATTAATTTAATTAGCCTTATTTATCTCATCTTCTTCTTCAAACAGCAACGACAGCCATTTTTTTAAAACCTCCTTCTGCAATTTCAAGTTTCAGCCCCTCCTTCTAATTCAATCTTTTACATTTAAGACTTAGATACAGTAGTTTAGTGAGGGCTAAAGACATTTTTTCATATATTTTGAATTTTTTTGAAGTACAAAATATAAAAAAAAAATTATTTGGGGAGGGCTTAAGCCCTTCCTCCCTTGGCTGTGTCCCCGCCACTGGGCAAAAGTTACAGAAAAACTGATGCAGTTCTAGAAGACAAGATTTGGAGGCTATTTTAATTGGGTTAAGATGCTATTTTATTAAAGTAGACTCGAGGACAGACTCGAGGACGAGTCTTTTTCAAGAAGGGGAGTATGATGCAGTTCTAGAAGACAAGACTTACAGGCTAAGAAAGTAATTATATTGGTTTTATTTATTTTCTAGTTAGTAGAATTAGTAGATGAAAAAATATTAAATTATTTTTCCTTCTACAAAATGTTGAGAAATAAACACATGCAATCACGAATATGAAAGGAGAATGAACACAACGAATTGTTTACCCAGTTCGATACAAAGTGTATCTACGTCTGGGGGCGATGCCAAGCAAGGAATTTCACTATATAATTTTAGGATGATTTTACAATGAGGTGACACCTCTATTTATAAGCAAAATAGAGATCCCTAATTCTAGTCAAACTAGGAAACATATTCCATAAGGAAATATCTTCTATGGAATAAATCTATCACAAGGAAATATACTTCTATGAAACAAATCCTAAATATGGTAGGAGATATTTTAGGCTCCATAATTAACAATCTCCCACTTGGAGACTAACAACTCCTGCGCCACCATATCCGTGATCTCATCCCTGCATTCGCTAAGCATCGCTTAACCTTCTCTTCAAGTTCCAAGGCCAATTGAAGCTATGCATAGCTTCAATTTCTCTAAGGTCACCACCTTAGTAAACATGTCTGCTGGATTCTCACTTCCAAGTATCTTCTCAAGTTCCAAGATCTTTCATATAGAATCGTTCAGACAATTGCCTTTTCAAATTATCCATCTCCTTTGGATCACCTTTTGCGATCAACATATCATCTACATATAATAACAGGATAAGATAGCTCTTGTCAAACCTCTTGTAGTAACAACAATGGTCAGCGTAGCATCTTTTATAGCCAATCCCCATCATGAATCCATCAAACTTCTTGTACCATTGCTTTGGAGCTTGCTTTAAACCATACAAGCTCTTCTTCAACTTGTATACAAGATTTCCTTTCCTTTTACTACGAATCCTCAGGCTGTGTCATGTACAACTCATCCTCCAAATAACCATGAAGGAATGCCATCTTTACATCCATTTGATTTAACAATAGATTTCCTACAACTACCATACTCAACACTAAACTAATAGTAGTCAGTTACAACAGGAGTGAAGACATCTGTATAATCAATACCGTATAGTGGCTCAAATCCCTTGACAACCAGCCTACCCTTATAGCGCTTGCTACCATCAGCTTTACCGTTGATTCGATAGACCCACTTGCAATGCAATGCCTTTTTCCCTTTTGGAAGTTCCACAAGCTCCCATTTACCATTCAAGAGAAGAGAGGCAAACTTGTCATCCATGGCAATTCTCCACCTTCGTTTATCATGGCCTTCTCCTGCCTCTGCATAACACTCAGGTTCACCACCATCAGTAAGTAACAAATAGAAATTAGAGGGCGAGTACCTATCAGGTGCACGTCGCTCTCTAGTTTGTTTAGGCAGCGGAATAATTGGTGGTGGCGTGCTTGGTTCTTCTTCAAGCACATCTTCAGCATTCTGACTCTCCTTGCTCCCACTCGAGTTTGAGATGTCTAGCTCGACTACTTGGGGCTTAGAACTGCTGGAACTCGACACCTCCAATCTATCCTTGTATAATACATGTTCATTGATAACGACATCTCTACTGCGAACGGTTCTGCTCATCCCATAGTCTATAACCGAACTCATCGCCTCCATAACGATGAACGTACACTTAATAGATTTGGCATCCAACTTACTTCTCTCAACAGAACTAACATGAGCATAAGCAACACAACTAAAGATACGTAGGTAAGATAGATTCACCTCTTTTCCTATCCAAACCTCCTCGGGTATCCGAAACTCCAACAGAACTGATGGACCTCCGTTGATTAGGAACGCATCTGTGTTGACTGCATCTGCCCAAAAATTCTTTGGCAATCCACTTTTCAACCTCATGCATCTTGCTTGCTCATTCAACGTTCTGTTCATGCGCTCCGCGATTCCATTCTGCTGTGGAAATAAACACAGGCAATCACGAATATGAAAGGAGAATGAACACAGCGAATTGTTTACCCAGTTCGATGCAAAGTGTATCTACGTCTGGGTGCGATGCCAAGCTAGGGATTTCACTATATAATTTTAGGATGATTTTACAATGAGGGGACACCCCTATTTATAAGCAAAATAGAGAGCCCTAATTCTAGTCAAACTAGGAAACATATTCCATAAGGAAATATCTTCTATGGAATAAATCTATCACAAGGAAATATACTTTTAGGAAACAAATCCTAAATATGGTAGGAGATATTTTAGGCTCCATAATTAACAATCTCCCACTTGGAGACTAACTACTCCTACGCCACCATATCCGTGATCTTATTCCTGCATTCGCTTAGCATCGCTTAACCTTCTCTTCAAGTGTATGCATAACTTTTTACACAAATTTTGCCCCAGCCTTGTTATAATTTGGCTTATTTTGTCAACATTCACTACCAAACCAAACCTTGACTGATTTTAAAATTATTTGCCTTTTCATGTATTCGCCGTTAAATTGTCTTGTGTTGTATGTAAATCCGAAGTTTTAGCTATAAAATAAAATATACTCCCTCTGTTTTATAGCAGTGGAGACGTTTTTTTTCGGCAATAGATTTAAGAGAATTGTGTTAAGTGGGTTAGATATAAGAAGAATAAAATAGAAAATGAAAAAAAGATGAAGAGGACTAGAGTAAGAGAGAGTTAAGTAAGCGAGAAGTAATGTGTTGACTTTTATTAAAAAAGAAAACAAACTCCACTACTATGGAAAGTACCAAAAGGTAAAATGACTATTCTACTATGGAACGAATGGAGTATTTAAGAAAGTTTAAAAAAATTGGGGGCAAATTAGTCATTAAAAGTAACGACTCAAAGTTGACTTACTGAGAGAATTATAGCTCCTGCTGCCATGGAATTCACCACAAAACCGAGAAGAAGACGGAAATTCAATCTCTTTCTCATTCACAAGCTGGACTAATGCCTCGGATTACGTCATTCATCTTCTTCTGTCTTCTGCTCATCACAACTGCTACCTCCTTCTACCCCTCCGGCGTTGCGTCTCGCTATTTTCAAAGAGTATTGCCTCTTAATTTCTCTCTCTGAGGCTAGCTAGCTTCTTTGGTCTTTCTTTTCTCGATATCGATTCGTTTATGCTGTGACGCTCGATTCGATTGATTTGCATCAGTTTATTGATTGATTGTTGGAATTGGTATGGGCAGCAGATTTTACTTTTGTATGTATGGTTTCACCTACAATTTTGAAAAATCTGTTATGTTAGCTCAATTGTGTTTTTAGTTGGTAGTTTAGTAATAGTATAAACAAAAATCCATAATACTTAAATACAATGCAAAGAGTTTTCCTTGAAGGTTTCAGATCTTCATTTTGCTATTTATACCAACCATAAGTAAAGGAAACTAAGAAAGAAAGGGCAATGATATTTTGAATGCAATGATCTCATACATGTTTGATCAGCTAATATTTGAAAGAATGGCTGATTTGTCATTAATTTTTTCTTCTAGTGGGTTTTGCTTATGCAATTTGTTCCCATTGTAAAGTTTGTGCATTCTTAACAGGGCGATGAACTTCAACTGAAATGAACAAGCTGTTATCTGCAAAGATACTACTTCCATATGACTATTACTACTTGAAATACTGCAGGCCGCCGACAATCAGAGATGCTGCTCAAAACTTTGGACAAGTTCTTCGTGGTGACCGCCGCACTTCTGTTTATACAGTTACTATCTATCACTACTTCCTTTCCTTATTTTCTCTTTTTATTGCATTGTTGTCAATATTTTCTGAATGGAGCTTGGGATGTTATAAGTTCCATATGAGAGAGGAGCAATCCTGCACAGTGACTAGCAGAATTGTCCTAAGTGCTCAAGATGCGAAGGATTTTAAGGAAAAAATTGATGATGAGTACCGAGCATATATGTAGGAACCAATCTATGTTGCCTTTTTTGTTATGTGTTATAAATATTTGGTGTGAATTAAAACCACTGCGAACAAATGTTTATGCAGGATTCTAGACGATCTTCCTGTTGTTGTACGTAAGCAAAATCTAGATGGAAGTCCATCAACTATCTACCAGCAGGGTTTTGAAGTTGGATTCAAGGCATTCTACGAAGGGGTTAGTATCTTTGTTGCTTTTCTTGAAGAGTCAAATGTGTGTATTGAGTGTACCTTCTTTTGCAGACTGGTGAAGTGTATTCATATTATATCACTAATCACTTAAGCTTCAAAGTGATGTACCATAGAGATGAAGAAGCTAATTCTGCTAGAATTGTGGGGTTTGAAGTTACTCCTAACAGGTTACCTCTTTAATTGTGTTGGACTTGTTCAAAGACTGTTATTATTTCATTCCTTCAGGATTTGATTCATTGCTTTTTTTCCTTCAGCATTAAGCACGAGGTCCAGTGGGATTATACTAATAGATTGAACGTGTCGACATGCAACAACAGCACCAGATACATGTTTGAAGAGGGTGGTGTTTTTCTTCAGGAAGTTTACGCAGGCGCAGATATCGTATTTTCATATGATGTTGTCAACAAGGTATCTCCCTTTCTTATCTCGCGTTTTTGGAATAGTTTCGTTTCTTCCATATGGATCATCCTACAACAAATCTCTGGTGCAGAAGAGTGAGAGTGAGTGGGCATCAAGGTGGGATGTCTACCTCTGGATCAATGATGGACAAATCCACTGGTTCCCAATTGCCAACTCATTGTTGATCATGCTCTTCCTTGGTGGCACAGTGGCAACGATCATGATACGGACTCTGCGCAAGGGCATTGCTGATAAAAATGGCCAAAAAACAGAATTTGCTGCAAGATGTAAAAGAAGACATTGCAACTTGAGGAAGAAAAGAGTTTTTGCATTAAGCTTTCATTGAAATCAAATCCGGATGTTACAACTTTGTCTCTATATATACTATGCTGGAGAACAACCTAGACATTAGTCAAACCCTAAATCCCTAACAAAACAAGCTGTAAAATCTGAACTACAAGACAATGTTCATTAAGAGAAATAAGGTGTGGTCCATCCTTTTTCATGTGCTGAGATAAAGCCTGTACCTGGACCAATCAGCCGATTCCACCAAGCAGCACTTCCTTCCATGTAGGAGCAGCTAGCATCGGCTCCAACGTGGCACAATGACATACTTGGATTTTACATGGTTTTAGAGGGTGGTTATGTATGAATTTGATCATATTTTGTCTATTATTGGACATGTTTATATCTACTTCTCTATTATGTTGGTAAGTCCAATCAGCCCCTAATGCATATCAATCTCTTCGTCTTCGAAAGAGCTTCGCGTGGGTATCTCGCACACCTTAATCAGAGTTCGGTAGAAGAAATCATGGCCGTTACAAGAACACTGCGCTGTCCAGAAACTTTCACGCAGCCGGGTGAATTATTACACTATAAATTCACCCGGCTGGGTACAGCGATTCTGCGCAAAAAGGGTCAGAAAGTGGTCGAAAATGACCACCCGGCCGGGTGAATTTTGCTCTTTATAATTCCACCCGGCCGGGTACGCTATTTTGGCGTATTCTCTTGCCAAAATCGCGATTTTTTATGGGAGATTAAAGGAAAAACGCCTAGGGTTCATATCATTCAACACCCACTGCCTCCATCACTCATACACACCCCCAAAGAACACTTTGAGAGAGGGAATTGAAGATTGAAGACTTCCAATCGGAAGATTGAAGTTGCCATTCCATAGATTCATTCTCACAGGAGTATCTTAATCTTTTCTCCATGTATTTCATAGAATCTTTTGTTTTGAACATGGTTTTTATGAAGAACATGAGTAGCTAAAACCTTTTTTTTTAGAATTCTTGGTGATGATGCACTAGTTTCATAGTTTTTATCTAATTAATTTTGTTCTTGCCTTGCTCTTGTAGTTATTTGATTATTCTTGTGTTTATTCCTTTCAATTGCTTTATCACCACTTGATTGTGTAGGATTAATTAAATTAATCTGGAGATGAAATAATTAATCTGGAAATAAGAATAATTCACACCTTAATGCAATAAAACTCGGAAGAGTTGAGGTTTTGAGTGAGGTCTTTGACCTAATCAAGCTTTTGGGAGTTAGGGGTTTTAGGATTAGAAGGGGACTTCAATCTTAGCACCTAATCTACAGGTTTCTCACCTCGGGAGGGGGTTTAATCTATAATTGTGGTCGACTTAATAACTCTAGGGACACCAAAAGGTAAGACAATTTGATTGGATAAGAGCTTGGAATTGTGCATCGGATACTTGAGTTCCACAATTTTCTCCAAATTATCTTTTCACTCTGTGTTTACTTGCTTTTACTTGTTTATTTACTTATCATATGCTTTTATTAGTGTTGAAAAACAACCAAACCTTTCATGATTCTCTAGATAGTAGTCAACATTTGTTCGTGGTAGTTAAGTTGATACGAATTTGTCTCTATGGGATACGATACTCTTGCTTGCTAATTGCTACACTAGCCCGTACACTTGCGGGTATCACTTGTGTTAAAATAAGTCGAGTTACACAACTAGATATTATCTTTGACATTGGATATGTAGCATCACAAATTCTATTAGCTGGCTTCTCTTTAGGAACTTCAGTTTGGATCACCATGTTAACACTTCCCCTCAATTAGATCCCAGACATAGAACAAATGCCAAGCTTGTTTCGAAGTCGGGAGAAGAATTGGTAGCCTAAGGGCTTGGTCAAGAGGTCTGCAATCTGATCAGTAGAAGGGACATATCTCAACTCAATTTTCTTTTCTTTCACCTCGTCTCTTATGAAGTGTGCATCAATCTCTATATGTTTGGTCCGTGCGTGCAGCACAAGATTGCTTGCTAAGGCAATCGTGCTCATGTTATCAACCCAAACAACTGGAGTCTTTCCATAATCCACATTCAACTCATTAAGCAAAGATGTTACCCAACCAACTTCACAAACAGCTTGAGCAAGACTCCTATATTCAGCCTATGTGCTTGATCTCGAAACAATGGCTTGCTTTTTAGAAGACTAAGATATTAAATTCTTCCCAAAGTATACACAGTAGCCGGTAACTGACTGCCCAGTCGGAGTCTGAAAACGCAGTTAGAGTGAAATCTGACTTTTGTATGTGTAGGCCATAATCCACATAACCTGCTAAAATATCTCAAAATCCTTTTTACTGCTTTCCAATGTGAATCAAGAGGTGCAGCCATAAACTGACTCACCTTATTAACACAAAAACTGATTTCTGGTCTGGTAATTGTAGGATATTGAAGTGCTTCAACAGTGCTTCTGTAAAGCTTGTTATCTATAAAAGGATCTCCATAAATAGGGCTTGCAGTCTTGCATTTGTACCTTGTTCATGAGCTCTTTTATGTAGGCTGCTTGGCAAAGATGGATGCCTTGTGCTGTGTGTGTGACTTCAACTCCAAGGAAATGCCTCACTTCCCCTAGATCCTTTAAAGAGAAATGATGGCTGAGCTTTGAAATGACATCTTTGACAACAATATGGGAAAAACTAGTGATGAGCATGTCATCAACATAGATAAGCAGATAGACCATCTCCTTGCCAGAAATCCTGAAAAATAGGGAAGTATCTGCTTTGGATTGGGAGAAACCAAGAGATAAAAGTACAGACTGAATAGTTAGGAACCAAGATCTGGAAGCCTGTTTTAAGCCATACAATGCCTTGTTGAGTTTGAAGACAAGAGAGGGGTCACCTTACTCAAAACCTATAGATTGTCTCATGTAGCAAAGCATTATTCACATCAAGATGTGAAATACTCCAGCCAAGAGAGATAGCAATAGAAAGAATTAACCTGATAGTAGTAGGCTTGACCACAGGACTAAACGTTTCACCAAAGTCAAAACCATGTTCCTGTGAGAAGCCTTCTGCCACTAATCTTGCTTTATGTCTAGCAATACTGCCATCAGCATGTTTCTTCAATCTAAAAACCCAAGTGTTACCAATTAAATTCTTGCCTTGAGGTAGTTTGGTTAGAATCCAAGTATTGTTTCTCAACAGAGCCAAAAATTCCTCTAACATGGCTGCTTTCCAAATAGGAATCAGCAAGGCCTCAAGAGCAGACCTAGGTATACAATCAAGAGACACAGTGAACACTTTAGGCTTAAAAATTCCAGCTTTACTCCGAGTGATCATTTGGTGAGATGTTTTGGCAGAAACATCAACAGTTGGTAAATGAGAAGAGGAATGAGTAAGGAGTATTGATTGGTTGAGTGGAAGAAGAGGAGTTCTGTGAGTGATGATGACCAGATGATGCAGATAATGCTGGAGGATAATTATGAGGAGAAGATGAGTTACCATCAGCTGGAGCTGGAGGAGAATTATGAGGAGATGCACCATCAATAAATTCAGCTGGTGGAGGTGACTGCGAAGTTGGAGAATTGACAGATCACCTTCTACTCTCCTATGCCAGTGATCATTTTTGGCAAAGCGGCCCCTGTTTCCGGTGAACAAGGCTTCTTTCTCATGATCCTTCACTGCAACTTTAGACATCTTATCATCCAAAGTCTCTTCATTGGACAAGATATTCTCTAACTCGTCCAGAGTTGACTGTGTAGCCCAACCACGCGTGGCAGTCACAAGACCCTTGAACTCAGGTCTTAGACCATGGATGATAATCCTCCTCATTCTCGTCTCATTAATCACGTTATCAGGATCTAATTTCGAAATCTCTCCGCATAATGATTTAACTTTGGAAAAGTACTGACTTACAGTGAGCTCCAGTTGCGAGATGGAGAATAGCTCATTCTCCACGCGCTGCAGCTTTGCCTCGTTCTTCTTGGCGAAAGCAGTGTTCAAAATCTCTCACACCTCCTTCGGTGTCTCAGCTGACCTGATATGTTGCATCTGCTCGTCTTCCACTGCAACCATCAGCACGAACATTGCTCTTCCGGATTTCATCTCCCGCTCCTTTCGCGCCTTTGCGTCGCCAGTCGGTGGTGTGGTACTCTCTCCTCCAACAATATCCCAGAAGTCCCGACCTATGAGATAATGTTTCATACGGATACTCCAATTTCCGTAATTGTTGCTATTTAGCTTCTCGATGCTATTGGCAACTCCAGAAAAATCCGCCATCTGGTATCCGGCAGAGTAACAACACCAACAATAGTCCTTGACTATTAACTCCGGCAGAGTAGCGGCTCCAACAACATTCCTCGACTTGTTAATGCTGGCAGAGTAACAATATACTCTCGAGTTGCGAATGAACACCATGAAAAGACCACAACTACAATAACAACCACCACGGCTCAACATGGCTCTGATACCACTTGTTGGATATCAGCGGTACTCAGGATCAACACACAAACGGAATTTTATTAAGCTCCCGACAACAGTGTACGAAACACCAATACACAACACAACAGTGGTGTACACAACACCAACACAACAATACGACTCTTGGAGGACACACCTCACAAGACACCCGAGGACACACCTCTAGCTCTACGAGGACACACCTCGCACACTAACTCTCGTACACACTCACGCACACTTAACTAGTGCACTCACTCACTCTCTTTTGTACACTACAAAATAGCCTAGTGCCTATATTTATAGTAGTATATGTCGGTTGTTTTGCCGACTTTGAATTTGCTAGAATATTCTAGCCTATTACCATAATATAATATACCTAAATCTAATTATTTAATAATGCATCCAAGTTGCAAGGTAGTTCTCGGCACTTCCAGATTATTCTCATAAGTCGGTGGAGATATAATTCCAACGCTCCCCCTCGACACCGACTTTCTTCTCCGTATATTAAGTTGCTCTTGTAGCTTCTGCAAATTTCAAATCACTGAGCTCTTTTAGTCTGCAATTCTCCTTTTCCGGCTGCTGCTCTCTTTCGCGGTTTGCTTGATCCTTGTGCTTGTGAGTTCTCCGAGTCTTTGCTGGTCTCCAAAATCTTTTCTAGTTGCTCCAGCTTCGACGAATCCTGATCCACTTCAACCTCTGATATTTTTATTCCTTCTCCTTCATCATTTCCTCCTTGAATTTCTAGAAGCTCCACATGTTGCTCGTCGATTTCCTCCTCATCTTCTAGCAGCTCGAGTTTTATTTCTCCATTTGCTTCTCCCCAAGTCTCAATAATATTCCCCTCTTCGTCTTCAATAATCAACATGGAATCGTGAAAGTTCCAATCTTCTTCTTCTATAACGGAGGACACCTGGGACTCCGACTCTCCTTCACTCAGAATAGCTAATGCATTCATGTCCCATTCCTCTTCATCCGGTGATGCACCACTAGTTATCACTGCATGACCTTCTACTGGATTTTTCTCAGACCGACAGTACCTGGCTATGTGGCCCTTCTTCCCACAATTATAACACATTCCATCAAACCTTCTTGGTTGATGAGATTCGCTGCTCTTACCATCTCCGCGTGCTGCTCCCCCTAGCTGAGAGCGCCTCTCCTCTCGATCATCTTCTTCCCGTTCACGCCATTGATCTCGATCACCTTCGTCCCTTCTACATCGATATTCTCGATCACCTTCTACTCTCCTATGCTAGTGATCATTTTTGGCAAAGCGGCCCCTGTTTCCGGTGAACAAGGCTTCTTCCTCATGATCCTTCACTGCAACTTTAGACATCTTATCATCCAAAGTCTCTTCATTGGACAAGATATTCTCTAACTCGTCCAGAGTTGACTGTGTAGCCCAACCACGCGTGGCAGTCACAAGACCCTTGAACTCAGGTCTTAGACCATGGATGATAATCCTCCTCATTCTCGTCTCATTAATCACGTTATCAGGATCTAATTTCGAAATCTCTCCGCATAATGATTTAACTTTGGAAAAGTACTGACTTACAGTGAGCTCCAGTTGCGAGATGGAGAATAGCTCATTCTCCACGCGCTGCAGCTTTGCCTCGTTCTTCTTGGCGAAAGCAGTGTTCAAAATCTCTCACACCTCCTTCGGTGTCTCAGCTGACCTGATACGTTGCATCTGCTCGTCTTCCACTGCAACCATCAGCACGAACATTGCTCTTCCGGATTTCATCTCCCGCTCCTTTCGCGCCTTTGCGTCGCCAGTCGGTGGTGTGGTACTCTCTCCTCCAACAATATCCCAGAAGTCCCGACCTATGAGATAATGTTTCATACGGATACTCCAATTTCCGTAATTATTGCTATTTAGCTTCTCGATGCTATTGGCAACTCCAGAAAAATCCGCCATCTGGTATCCGGCAGAGTAACAACACCAACAATAGTCCTTGACTATTAACTCCGGCAGAGTAGCGGCTCCAACAACATTCCTCGACTTGTTAATTCTGGCAGAGTAACAATATACTCTCGAGTTGCGAATGAACACCATGAAAAGACCACAACTACAATAACAACCACCACGACTCAACGTGGCTCTGATACCACTTGTTGGATATCAGCGGTACTCAGGATCAACACACAAACGGAATTTTATTAAGCTCCCGACAACAGTGTACGAAACACCAATACACAACACAACAGTGGTGTACACAACACCAACACAACAATACGACTCTTGGAGGACACACCTCACAAGACACCCGAGGACACACCTCTAGCTCTACGAGGACACACCTCGCACACTAACTCTCGTACACACTCACGCACACTTAACTAGTGCACTCACTCACTCTCTTTTGTACACTACAAAATAGCCTAGTGCCTATATTTATAGTAGTATATGTCGGTTGTTTTGCCGACTTTGAATTTGCTAGAATATTCTAGCCTATTACCATAATATAATATACCTAAATCTAATTATTTAATAATGCATCCAAGTTGCAAGGTAGTTCTCGGCACTTCCAGATTATTCTCATAAGTCGGTGGAGATATAATTCCAACACTCCCCCTCGACACCGACTTTCTTCTCCGTATATTAAGTTGCTCTTGTAGCTTCTGCAATTTCAAATCACTGAGTTCTTCCTGCAATTCTCCTTTTCCGGATGCTGCTCTCTTTTGCGGTTTGCTTGATCCTTGTGCTTGTGAGTTCTCCGACTCTTTGCTGGAGATACCTTTGATATCGAGGGTGATGATCTGGAGTTTATAGTTGAGACTCGTGCCATAGTTGGCAGTGGGCACGAACTTGTGCTCTGCTATTAAATGATGAACATGTATAGCAGGACTAGGATAAGACGAGATTGTAATGTGCGTAATACTGAAACATAAGCTAAGTGAACGGAAATGAGATGCCTTCAATCATCATCAAATACCAAAGCCAGTCGTTTAATTTACTTTCTCCTTAATGTGAAGCATCGGCCTTCTTTGATAGGCGGAGATATATGCTACAGATGATCAACACAATACCATTTATAATAGTCTCAAGGCAAACGATTGACAATGTGTTGAGCGTATGTGAGGGTCTCAGCCCAAAATTTCCTGTCTAGCCCGGCATTAGACAACATACAACGAACTTTCTCCACTAATGTTCGATTCATACGCTCTGACACTCCATTCTGCTGTGGTGTATTTCTCACTGTGCAGTGCCGAACTATGCCACACTCCTGGCATACATCTTGGAAAGGATCACTCTTGTATTCTCCACTGTTGTCAGATCGGAGAACCTTCATCTTTCTCCCCACCTGATTTTCAACTTGAGCTTTCCATTTTAGGAAAATCCCAAGGACTTTATCTTTGCTCTTCATAGTGTACACCCAAACTCTTCTGGAAAAATCATCAACAAAAGTGACAAAATAGTGTCTACCTCCAAGTGACGGAGTCTTGGCAGATCCCCACACATCAGAGCACGTAATCCAGAATTCCCTTTGTATTATGGATTGCAGTGCCAAATTTCACTCTTTGTTGTTTCCCCATAACACAATGCTCGTAAAACTCTAATTTGCAAGACTTCTTACCTTTCAGCAATCCTTGCTTGGCGAGAATTTGCAATGATCTCTCACCAGCATGTCCCAATTGCAAATGCCAAAGCTTCGTCGCTTCTGCATCCTTCTTGTTACTCGAAGTTGCAGTTGCTACAGTCCCAACAACTGTACTACCTTGGTAGTAATACAAATTGTTCTTCCTCACGCCTTTCAATATCACCAATGCTCCTGAAGTTGCTTTAAGAATTCCATCTCGCATCATCACAACTAGGCCTTTAGATTCTAAGGCCCCCAATGAGATGAGATTCTTCTTCAACTGGGGCACATACTGCACATCCTTCAAAACTCTGGTGGATCCATCCTGATTTTGCAGCTTGATTGAGCAGTAAAAACATTATTGTCAAGGTATAAGTCTCGGAGTGCTTTCATGTTCCAATTTCCGAAGGCAATGCCCCAGAGTATGTATTACTTGACAGTTGAATCCCTTCCAAAGAAGTCATATTGAAAATGGATGTTAGCAAAGGCCCTGAAAACTTGTTATAACTCATGTCCAACCACTCCAAACTAACAAGATTGCCAATCTCTTGAGATATAGTTCCTATAATTAAAATGTTTACAAAAAGTTTGTATGATTTTTACATACAAAAGTATAACTTGCCACCGTTTGTGTCATAGCATAAGCTTTAATGCAAGTTAATTTTCAATATATCCAGAATATACACGTTAACATACAGCTATTATGTCATAAATTTAAAATCATGCATGTCAAATAATTTAGCCTCACTTAACAATGTACCAAGTATTGGGACATGTGAATGTAATAATTTATTTGGAAAACATATACTCCTAGTTAGTTATTTGAATTATTCGATCATTTTGCTAACATTTGTTGATTTGACTCCCTAGGAAATAATTTCAGGCATTTTAAATATGTATGTTTGTTAGTTGTGTCTTTAAACAACATTTTTTAACATGTGATTTTCGTTAGGGTATGAGCTTGAGTACAACATGATGTTACTAAATTTAAGGCTAAGTGAATAATAAATCATACCACTTAAAGAATTATTCTTGATCCGTAACTGGAGCAGAGTCGTCATGTTCCATACTTCTCTTGGGATAGATCCGCTAAGTTTGTTATCATCCGACCACATCATCTCCAATTTATTAAGACCACCAATCTCTCTAGGAATATTACCTGAAGAATAACGATATCATGAGTAAAACGGATAAGTTTGTCGATAAAACTTGACTGACAACAAAGATATACTATCTCCAAATGTGGTCAAGTTTTATACCACTTAAACTATTACTGTCAAGCCATAAGCGGATAAGAGCCGTCATGTTCCCCACTTCTTTTGGGATGGTTCCGCTAAGTTTGTTGGACCCTAAACCCATGAACTCTAAATTACTATGATGGCCAATATCTTTCGGAATAGTACCTGGACAATAGTATAGGGTACTAATCTTTGTTTCCAACCTGATAGATTGTTCCAATGAAGGTCTAATTTTGTAAGGCGTGTGATGTTACCGATTTCTTGAGGCACATGTCCACCAAACTTGTTGTATGACAAGTCAAGAATCTCGAGTTGTTGGCATTCACCTAGGTCACTGGTATCTCTCCCTCCAAATGATAGAAATTTAGCTGAAGTTCTTTGAGTCTTGGAAGTTTGTTGTGGATGCAAATGTCCTTTGGTAGGCCACCATGAAGACGGTTCCAACTCAAATCCAGAGAAACAAGAAAAGAAAGATTTCCGATTTCTGGTGGAATGCTCCCATTGAGTCCCGTAGCGAGAGATCTAAATAAGTCACCCTATTATAAAGCGAATCACAAGTAACTCCTAACCATGTGCAAATAGAAGTTCCCGCGGTCCAATTTTTTTTCAAAATATTGTCAGGGTTTGAAAGCAAGAAGTGCAGATTCATCAGTATTGATTTGATGAGTAGTAGCATGGCTAAGACAAGGAAAGAATATGAGTATGAAAAGTAGGAAAAATGGGGAAGCTCTCTCCATGTAGTCAATGCAGAGTGCTAATTGCAATTATGTGCTAAGAAGAAAACTCTTTATATTCAAAGCTAAAAAAAATCTTTTCCAAGTCAAGTCAAGTCAACTACATAGTGTCTTCACCATTATCTAGTCATATCAAAGTGGAAAAATGAAAAAGCTAAATGTGGAAAAGTGAAGGAAAATGAGTAAAAGGGAAAGTGCGTGCACACCATTAAGCCAGACAAATCAAAATGGGCAAAAAGGAGAAAGGTAGAAAACAAAAGAGATAAGATGAAGCAAAAGGAAGAAGATAATGCGTGTAATTTTTTTTAATCCAAAATCAATTATTTTTAATCCGGAAATATGATATAATGTTAGTGAGATGCCTTGCCAAAAACGTATGTGTGTATTTAAAAAAAACAATTCTAACTGAAGGAATGACTTCAAGCTGTTCGGTCTATTGCTTCACCGAATTCCTTGGATCTGATCACAACGACAACACATGCAGAGTGTTCGACACTTTGTCGAACAGAAGAAGCATGTGTGTGCTTTTCTCGCCGAACCGAAGCTACTCCTACGAAACTATTAAACAAAATCTATCCGTCCCATGCTTCTTTCCGAGTTAGCACCTTAACCGCTCGACGTATTGTCCAAACGAATACCTTGCACCTGTTCATTCTTCTGCGCACATCATTTGCTCGATGGTTTGTTGATCGAAGCCGTTTGATGCTGATTTCTCTCCCTATTCGTTTGTGTGTACTGTCTATCGATCGACGATATACTTTTCGTCAAAAGGCACAAATCGCATCAGCTGCCGTTTTCACAATTGTTTATGTTGATTCAAACTCACAAACCTCACTCTTATCTCATATATCTACTTGAAGCAGATGATAAAATGAATATTTTGAATATTAGATTTGTGATTAAATCTTAAATACACAGAAAAATACCCACTAAACACTATCTGCACTAGTCATTAAACTAGTAACACACTAACTAAGCGACTGATAATAATTCCTAAAAAATATACTCCCTCCGCTCCGCGGTAGTGGATACATTTTTTTCGGCACGCAATTTAAGAAAAATTATTTTAAGTGGGTTAAGTAAAAAATAATAAAGTAGAAAATGAAAGAGAGAATAAAGCAAATGATGTTCTCCTACGAAAAAGGGAAATGACTCAACGGAACGTATCAAAATTGCAAAATGACTCCACTAATATGGAACTGAGGTAGTGGAAACTAACTTGACTGTAAAAAGATAATAGAGAATCTGGCATCAAGAAATGGGATATTTCTTATTCCCGAAATACAACTCTCCGGTCACGTCATCATGTGGGATTTAATCAAACATTTTCTCACCACAAAATTTTTGTTAGGTATTTCGGCAAACAGTTGAAGCGGAATATACCATGACATATGATAAATATTACATGATGAGTATTATTCAGATAATGGAAATCTACAAAATTAAAAATAAATTAATATTTAGTAAAAATAGATTTAAAATATTCTGTCAACTTGTTAAATGTCACTTCAGTTATCATAAAAATAATAAAGATGTCAACATTCATATTGTTTGACTTAAACACTAGAAATCGTCATATTTTAGAGAAGGTGGTAACCAAGTCTAGTGGTATCTATTTAATTCAATCTCTTACATTTCAATCTTTGACAAAATCTGATGAGATTGTTCATGAAAAAGTAAAAAACATAATAATTGGTGGATACATATTTTAGAAATTGAGATCACTTTCATTGACTTAATAAATAATTCTACAAGTGTAATCAATTACGAAGCCGCCGCGGCAACATCAATAATCAGATATATACAACGTTATATCATTCATGGCTTTGACTTTACCTAATGCTTTCATATTTGTTACAATCTCCTTATAATAAATATCCTCTACACATATATGTATATACATCGTAGCTCAATCACAAAAATACTACAGTTGAAATCAAGTCAAAAATGGTAAAATCTTCTCATTTTCTCCTCCTTACTCTACTCTTGTCTGTTCACTATTTGATGTATTATAGCTTAGCAACCGATATCAACACTGATCGTTCTTCACTTCTTGCCTTAAAATCTCAAATCACTTCCGATCCACAAACTATATTGACAAAAAATTGGAGCACTGAAGCCGGTGTCTGCAGTTGGATCGGAGTTACTTGTGATTTTCTCCTCAATAGGGTGACTCAATTGAACATATCAAACATGGGTCTAGTGGGAACCATCTCACCAGAAATCGGAAATCTTTCTTCTCTCGTTTCATTAGACATGAACGACAACTCTTTTCATGGGCCTATTCCACCATCTATCTTTAACATGTCAAATTTAGAAGTCTTGAGTTTGAGGAATAATAGTTTGTCTAGTAGTCTACCTCTTGATATGTGCATACACAATCTTGATAAACTCAAGATTCTTCATATTTCTGACAACAAGATATATGGAAATATACCATCGATTTTGGAGCAGTGTTTGCAGCTCGAGTTTCTGAATTTGTACAACAACAAATTTGATGGATTTGTGCCAAGGGAAATTGGGAACTTGACCAAGCTTCAAACGTTGAGAATTGGTGCAAATAAGTTGACAGGTAATTTGATCTCATCTCCATGGACTATAGTCAAATAATTCTTTTTTATGTCATGTTCTTTTCTATTTATTTTCAATTGCTATTTTTTTACAGTCATATACGTAGAGGGTCAAATTAATATTAACAATATTCTTATTATTATGATTATTTACTATCTTAGTTATCATTCATTATTAGAATTAGGTATTGTCCATAATAATAATAATAATAATAACAATAAAGATTAAATATAAGTTGGGGAATAAGAATTCTTGAAAGTTGCACTACTTTGAATTTTAATTACTTTTCCTGTAAGATAAAAAAATCCAACAAATACGTATAAAATTTCAAAGTCAAGAGTCATAGTATTATATTTTAGGTCATAATCCTACTAAACAAATACGCCAAGGAGATAAGTCTAATTGTATTATCTATACTCTATGAACATAACTTTCTGAAAATTTAAAATATTATAATGCTATATAATATGCACATGCAAATGGATTTGATTTCATGCAGGTGATATTCCACAAGAGATTGGTCGTCTAACTAAGTTACAACGTTTGAGCATGAGGTCCAACAAATTAAAAGGTCCATTGCCTGCAACTCTTTTCAGCATGCCATCCTTGCAATATGCTGACTTTGCTTACAATGAACTAAGTGGATCATTATCACCACAAATTGGAAACATGACATCCCTTCTCAGAATAGGCCTTGAATTCAACCATTTCACTGGTATATCTTATTCTTCATGTCTCTTTAGAATTTATTGAAGTTATTATTTTAATAATTATTATTATTATAATAATAATAAAGATTAAATATAAGTTAGGGAATAAGAATTCTTGAAAGTTGCACCACTTTGAATTTTAATTACTTGTCTTGTAAGATTAAAAATCCAACAAATACGAATAAAACAATAAAACTCACTATTTATAAATGCTTTGAAAACTCTAGAAATTCAAATAAATAAATAGAAAAAACAATCACATGCTTAAAACTATAAAGCCGAAAAAATAATTAAAACACTATTTCGCACTTAAGAGGATGTCCGATGGCCATAATCCATTGTGCATCCCGACTCTGAATCCTTTGTACATTTCAAATCCTAATGCGAATTTCAACTCATTCCGACATTGTTGAAGTTTTTAGTGTTTTCAGCTTGAAGTGCATCACTTTAAATGTAGTGATGAGATGTAGATAATAAATCTCCTTTTTCATGATTAATTTAGTTTATGATTTCTATTATAACCCTTCAGGTGAAATTCCAAAAGAGATCGGTCTTCTTACCAATTTCGAGCGATTGAGCATGTGTTGCAACAATATTAGTGGTTCAGTGCCAAGAGAACTTGGGAACTTGACAGCCATGGTTGGTATATACCTTGCCCATAATGCTTTAAGTGGTACGTACGACCCCAACATCTTTATTGTAATGTTTTATTGCATTTATTGCTACTAAAATTAGCTTAAGTCGTTCAATTTTGTGTCAACATGAATGCGTCACATTTTCCTATAATATGATACTACCCCCGTTCCATGTTAATAGAGATACTTTTTTTCGTCACATAGTTTAAAGATAGTGTGTTAAGTGGATGGTTAATAAAGTAAGAGAGAATAAAATTAAAGAGAATTCTTACTTTTTTCCAAAAATAGAAACTCAATTATCTTGAATTTGAAATTCTGAAGATGATAACAAAGTTATTCAATTAATATGGAACGGAGGCAGTAACTACTACCATATGTCATCCATCGGATCAATCGGATATATTGATGTTAACTCAGTATTAATGAAAATTAAAATTTAGAGTGTTAGTTATAACTAATCATTTTTTTGTCTCAAGTGGCCATTCTTATGTTTATAAAGCTTGCACAATGTTTATTGTATATTCTTGCAGGTCCTATACCTAAAGAGCTAGGTCGCCTTGTTAATTTATGGGAGCTGCAGTTGAAAGAAAATATTCTAATAAATGGATCTATACCGAAGGAAATCGGGAACATGACATCTCTTTCCTACTTATTGCTTTCCAGGAATATATTAACTGGTATGATATTTTCTCTTTCATTGTTATATGCTCCAAAGATTTATATAAAGTACTCCATATGTCCCGCAATAGTAGTCCTATTAAGTTACGAGTTTTAAGAAATGTAAAGAAAAATAGGTTGATTAAATTAGTAGAATATGAGTCTCACTTATATATATTAGTTTTATAATAAAATGTGAGTGGAATAAGTTGGTGGAATGCGGGGCCTACTTACCATTTATGGTAAAAGTGAATTAAGATTCTTATTGTGGAACGGACCGAAATGGCAAAATAAGACTCTTATTATGGGCGGAGGAAGTAATACCTTGTGTGCATGTTTTACTGAATAGGTACTATTCCAAAAGAAATTGGAAACCTGAAACACCTCGTGCAGTTTTGGCTTCACGACAATAATTTAAATGGTATCATACTCTCTATCTCTCTCTCATATGTCAATATGTCATTCTTGATCCCTGTTCAAAATCAATTTTCAGGTCCAATACCTTCCACCATTGGGAATATGTCAGAGCTGGATTATTTAGTACTCCCTCATAACAAACTAATTGGAGAGATTCCATCATCCATTTGTGACTTGAGATTACTGACACTCCTCCATTTAGCAGACAATCATTTGGAAGGACAAATTCCAAAGTGCTTGGGAAACTTCAATAGTTCATTGTTGGCTCTTAATTTGGGTGGAAACCAAATCAAAGCCCTTCAATCCACATTTGCAAAAGGTTGCAGTCTTCAGGCCCTTATTCTGTATGGCAATAAGTTGGAAGGAATAACACATTCCCTAATCAACTGCCAAAGCCTGGAAAGCATTGATTTTGGTGATAATGAAATACGAGGTGCATTTCCTTTCTGGATAGAAACACTCCCTCAACTTCGCGTCCTCATCTTGAGGTCTAACAAGTTGAATGGTACTATGTTGGAGGCTTCAAATACCGAGCATCCTTTTCCAAAGTTGCAAGTCTTGGATATATCAAGAAATGCATTTGTTGGCCCTTTACCAGATAGATATTTCAAGAATTTTGAAGGTATGATAGATGCCAAGGATAATCTCACACGCGTTGAGAAGGATATGCTCCAAACATATTTAGACTTAGGTGTCACTTTGAAAGGTTTGGATCAGGAATTGAAAAGATTGTTGGATACGTTTACAATGATTGACTTATCTTCAAATAATTTTTCTGGGAATATTCCAATTTCCATCGGCAATCTTAATTCTCTTAGATACTTGAATTTGTCAAGTAATACTCTCACGGGAGAGATTCCTGTGTCTCTTGGGAATATAAGTATTCTTGAGTCATTGGATTTGTCATGGAACAGATTGAGTGGAAAAATTCCAAGTGATCTGACAGGGTTGACATTTCTTTCGAAATTAAACCTATCAATGAATAATCTTGTGGGGTCGATACCAAAATCTAAGCAATTTTCTACTTTTCAAAATGAGTCATATATAGGAAACTTGGGATTGTGTGGAGATCCATTGGCAAAACAGTGTGAAACAACTGATGGTAAACCAATGCTTCCTCTAGAAGATGATGATGAAGACTCAGGATTTATAGATGGATTTGGTTGGCGAAGTGTGGTGATGGGGTATGGATGTGGATTTGTAGTTGGAATTGGACTTGGTTACATGATTATAAGAAGCGGAAGGCCAAGATGGTTAGTGGAATTTTTCTTTGGCGTTGGATATAGTAATTGTAAGATGAAGAGAAGAAATAGAGCAAAAGCAACGAGAAGAAGGTGATTCAAGACAACATTGGGCTTTACATGGATATAGCATGTTGTGTGTATGATGTTTTGCAAATAATTCATCTTAAGCTATGCAATGTTGTATTTCTAAGTTAGGCTACTTTTTGTTCATAAAATTGTAGAAGCAACCCTTGCATGCAATCTGCACATATGCTAAAAAATCAAATATTTTAATGTTCAAAATTGTTTTCTAATTTAATCGTGTGTCTTAGACTTTGGACCAAAATATTACTCTGTTATTTTGTTTCTCTTAAACAGAAGTATCAGAAGTATTTGTTCAGAACTTGTATGATGATTCTAATGTGCTGTGTCTTTCTAACAATATGTTAAGGTCTTTTCCCTTAACTGCGATCGGCGGCTGTTTGCTCAGGGATCAAAACGGTTCCGGCGTCCTAGCGTAGGTTCGGCGGAAGTCTTAGTTTCGGGCTGTGCGCGGTTTCTCCGTCGGGCAGTGAGAAAACTAGGGTTTGTAGAATAATTCACAAGATGTGTGGGTAAATAATATTTTCATTCATAATTGAGAGTATGAACAAAAGCCCTATTTATAGACTAAGGACCCTGGGGTTGATTCGACCTCCTAATTTATCTCGGGAAAGAATCAACAAAGAAAACCCGAAACAGAGCTTATAATTACGTTCGACACTTACTTAAATTTAAATAACAAAAATATTAATATCCAAAATAAATTATAGAAAATAAACAACTAAAAACGGAAATTATTTAGCGACGAAGTCTCCCAACTTCTCGGGCGGACGCACGTTCCTCTTCAGCTTTGTAGCTGCAATGGACGTCTGATTCCTCATGTCTTCATGATCATTGTTTCGCGACTCCGGCGGTGCTTCTCTGTCCTTGTCTACATTGGGTACTTGCTTTGTGGGACCGTATCAACTCCCCCTTCGATAGCGACCTCCTTGCCCTCAAGGAGCACATTTGGAAATTGACGACGGATCACGTCCAATGGCTCCCACGTTGGCGAATCCGTCCCGTCAGAGCTATCCTACCAAAACATGCTTCCGCGGCTTGTTCTCATGCCAAAGCATCACTACAAAAAAATCGCCAATTAGTCACGGATATCCGTCACTAAACAGTGAAATTTCTTCACATAACTAGATTAGTGACAGATCCGTCAATAATAAACTTGTCAGTAAAAAGTTTTAGTGATAGAATTTCCGTCACTAAAGTTATTGTGACAGAAATCATAACTGATTGTTTCGCATTAGTGACGGAGTACTCTGTCACTAATTCTGTCACTAGTTGTTGAGCTATTGGATTCCGTCACTATTTTGCGTTTTTTGTAGTGAGAGAATAATATATTCATTCACAATACTAGCAACTTCTATTAATATTTAATGTGGACTAATATGACTCACGTATTCTTGCCTTTTCATTCCCGTTTCACCTGACCAATTGAACCTATCAAAACATGAGTTTATCAGTGGTCCTCTGTTTGACCACTACTGCAAACACCACCAATTGAACCTATCAAAACATGAGTTTATCAGTGGTCCTCTGTTTGACCACTACTGCAAACACCACGATCACCATGTCTACATCTCTAATACGAATTGTTGCCTAGTCGCTCTCAACAACGACCGAAGATATGGGGGAAACGAAGCCAACACATACAAAAACTAAAGTTTCTAAATCATCTATTAAATAAAATATCAAAAAAATCATCATTCAAACTAACAACAAATCCTAGACATAGAACAAATAGATAAATTCAATCTCAATTATGAAAGTATATCCAAATTCAACTTCTAATTCTAATAGGAAACAACTGCAAATAAATTCAATCCCCATAAAATTCAACTCAACACAAAATAACTAAATTAAACCTGTTAGAAATAAATCAAGGAAGATTGGAAGAATCAAGGAAGATTGGAAGAAATCTCGGGATTGATTGAAGATTGATTCTAGTGAATATTTTTCCTGATTTATAGCTAGGGTAAATCTTTCCTTGTGTAGATAATTTGTAGCCTATTTAGGTGTGTAAAGGCCTCATAAACGATAACCCAGTTGAATATATACAAAACGGCATTATTCAACATGGCATCAGAGCTAAGGCTCAGAAAATATTCATCATAGCCATACACCTTATCTCGGCCAGAAGGCGACAACCACCGAACCTGCAAGATGGCAGGAGATGAAGATGTTAAATCCGAAGGCGACAACCACAAAACCGACGATAACAGAATCAAAACGAGCAAGAATGTTACAATTGCATTCAAGCTCAATGGAAAGAACTACCCCCTGTGGGCTCGGCTAATGAAAGTAGCCATTGGAAGCAGAAGGGCGCTGGGACACATTACTAGAGTGCCGGCGCCCCCAGAACCGACGGACAAGGAGTACATCGAATGGGAGGAGACTGATCTGGCTGTGTTCTCCTGGATTGTGGACAATATCGAGATCGATATTGTTGGAGATTTTGCGCATCACCAAAGCGCAAAAGCCATTTGGGAAAGCTTGGCCGTGACCTGTGAAAGCACATCCGATCCATATCTCATATATGAATTAGATGACAAAATCAGCCAGACCGTCCAAGGAGACATGGATCTGGAGACCTACTGGAGGACCCTGCATGGTGTGTGGGTCGCGATCGATCGGTGCCAAGAGAAGCCAATCGATTGTTGCGATAAAGGAGTATGCCAATATCGGAGACACACCAACACACTAAGGCTTCACAAGTTCTTGAGGGGACTGAATCCCCAATTTGAAGGAATCAGACGGGATATTCTGAAAGAAAGTCCGGTGCCCTCAGTCGACGTCGCATACGGGTGGGTAAAGCGGGAAGCCACACGGCTCAAGATTATGCCGCCGGCGAACTCCAACCCAACCGGCGCAACGAACGGGGATCCATCATCGGGCGGAGTAGGTTTCGGATTCGGAGCCCGAAACACACGATTCCCACCTCAATCGGCACCAACACGATTTGGATAGCAGCCACCACGCCCCGCCGCCGCTAACAACCGCCGCGGAAATAAACCGGACAAATCCAAGTTGTGGTGCTCTCACTGTGGGATGAACAAACACACTCGCGAGAATTGCTTCCAGTTGGTCGGTTTTCCGGAGTGGTGGGATGAGAATCAGAAGGCGAAGGCCAAATTGGCCATCGGAGTTGAAGAAGGCAGCGGTGGAAATCACCACACACCGACTGGAGCTGGCAACCGCGAGGGAGCCAACGCAAGGGGAAGGAACGGAGATGCCGACCTCTCACACGGCGGCGGTGGCAGACGGGGTGAGGAGATCGGAGAAGCTGCTTTCGCATGGATGGGGGGAGGAGGCGGCGTGAGATCCGTCGAGAATGGAGGTAATGGGCTAGGAATTAAAAAACCTAGCCCATCTTATGATTCAACCCCTTTTAGTTTATGTGAATTGCAAAATATACCCCATCCTGATAATATGTTTCTATCTGCCCTCATGTGTATTAATAATTCTGAATTTCAACCCCAGACTTTAGGAGATTCGATTATTACCCCCAATAGGTTTGAAATGTTGAGTGAATTACATATTGCTTGTAATGTACAATATGAACCTAGTGGGAAGGAGACAGGGTGGATTTTTTATCGTGGGGCAACTGATACCATGACCCACGATAAAAATGATTTTGTGAATTTTAGTGGGTCTAAGAAAAGTCAAATTCAGATGCAAATGGAGAGTTAACCTCAGTGGAAGGAAGTGGAACAATTGAAATTTCACCAACTTTAAAGTTGTCAAATTGCCTATATGTTCCGAAATTATCACATAAGTTGATGTCCATTAGTCATGTGACGAAGGAATTAAATTGTACATTACTGATGCATCCAAATTTTTGTGTATTACAGGATATCAGGACGAGGAGGATAATTGGGCGTGGCACTGAGCGTCAAGGCCTCTACTATGTTGACGAGATGGCTCACCAAGGCAGTACTGCGATGCTAGCTCACGGATCTGCATCTCGAGAAGCTTGGTTGTGGCATCGACGATATGGTCACCCGTCACCTGGTTATTTTAAATTGTTTTTTCCCAAGTTTTCTCATCTTAAGAACATTGATTGTGAGTCTTGTGTTTTGGCGAAAAGCCACAGACAGACAGTCATTTAAATCTACTGAAACCCGAGTTAAAACTCTTTTTTCCTTGATTCATGCTGATGTGTGGGGCCCTGCGCCTGTTACTGGTGATCATGGTTTTAAGTATTTTTTTATTTTTGTGGATGATTGCTCTAGAATGACTTGGATATATTTCTTGAAAAATAAATCTGAAGTTTATGAAAAATTTGTCATCTTTTTTAATTTGATTCAAACGCAGTTTCAAACCACTATTCGAACACTTAGATCGGATAATGGAAGAGAATTTGCTAATAAGGAGATGTATGATTTTTTCAAAAAAAGGGGCTTAATACACCAAACATCTTGTGCTTATACCCCCGAACAAAATGGAGTGGCATAGAGGAAAAACAGAATTATTTTGGAGGTTACCCGAGCTTTGTTTTTTGACTCCAAAGTCCCCAAATTTTTGTGGCCTGAGGCAATTGCTACCTCTGTGTATTTAATCAATCGTCTTCCTACAAAAATCCTGAACATGAAAACACCTCTTCAGACTCTATCTATGAAAGCCAAGGTACCCGAACCACTTACCTTACCCCTAAAAATCTTTGGGTGTTCCGTATATGTCCATGTACCTAAACATGAAAGAAACAAATTTTCCGCATGCGCTTTAAAATGTGTTTTTTTGGGATATGGGATACATCAGAAAGGTTATAGGTGCTTTGATCCCTCTTCTAGGAAAATTATAACCACGATGAATTGTAATTTCTTAGAGTGTGAATACTACTATACCAGCCTTAGTGGTCAGGGGGAGAGTAGTAGTTGTTCATCTGGACCCCTAAGTTGGTTTATGCCACTGCCAAGCAACTTGAACGTGGAACCAACAGAGAAAGCTAGTATTGTCGCCGAGGCCGTCTTGTCTCATGCAGAGCTTCCTCAACCACCTCCGTCTGACAATCTTCCTCCAGTGATATCTAAGGTAATACCTGGCACTGGATCAGATTGTACAATTATTCCTAATGACTCTACGACAGACATTGTGGAGAATGCAGCTGTAGATGGAGACATAGGGCAATACATACTTCTCTTACGAACTACAAGAGGGATCCCACCCAAGAGGTACAGTCCAAAACGGGTCTCTAAGAGAAGCAGATACTCAGTAGCGAACCTTGCTAAGGCTAACCTGACCGAGATGGCAAGGGCATTTACTGCTGCCCTATATGAAGAAGAAGAAATTCCCGGAACTGCTGAAGAAGCTATGAAAATTAAGCATTGGAGGGATGCAATGGTAGTTGAAATGAAGGCACTGTTGAAAAAATAAGACTTGGGAGAAATGCACGAGACCTGAGGGATCCAGACTAGTTGGATGTCGTTGGGTATTCACAATCAAAAGAAGACCAGATGGGTCCATTGAACGCTACAAGGCGAGGTTAGTGGCAAAGGGGTACACTCAGACGTATGGAGTTGATTATGCAGAAACCTTCTCACCAGTGGCCAAGATGAGCACCATTCGAGTCCTTTTTTCGATTGCTGCAAACAAGGAGTGGCCACTACATCAATTTGATGTGACGAACGCCTTCCTGCATGGGGAACTAACAAAGCCAATCTACAGGGAGGCCCCTCCTGGCTTTGGTGGAGATTTTAAAGGGCATGAAGTGTGTAAGCTCAAGAAGACTCTCTATGGCTTAAAGCAATCTCCTAGAGCATGGTTCGGGAGATTTACTGAGGTAATGAAGAAGTATGGGTATAGGCAAAGCAACTCAGATCATACCCTATTCCACAAGAAGAGGGAAGGAAAAATTACTTGTTTGATCATTTACGTAGATGATATGATTTTGACTGGAGATGATGAGGAGGAGATAATTCTGTTGAAGAAGAACTTATTCACTGAGTTCGAAATGAAAGACTTGGGACTTCTCAGGTATTTTCTGGGAATTGAAGTATTGCGATCCAAGAAGGGAATATTCATAAACCAGAGGAAGTATGTCTTGGATCTTCTAGCTGAAACAGGAATGTTGGATTGCAAGCCTGCTGAGACGCCGATGATGCAGAATCATGGCCTGCAACTGATCGAGGGATCAAAGCTCACGAACCAGACTAGATACCAGCGTTTCGTGGGTAAGCTGATATACCTCTCCCACACTAGGCCTGATATTACCTATGCAGTTGGAATAGTCAGTCAGTTTATGCACAAGCCCCAGACTGATCACTGGGAAGCAGTATTGAGAATTGTGCGATACTTGAAGGGAACCCCAGGATATGGGATTCTGTTTGAAAAACATGGTCATATGGAAATATTGGGGTTTACAGATGCTGACTGGGCTGGGAATCCAAATGATCGAAAATCTACAGCGGGGTATCTTACATTTGTTGGAGGGAATCTGGTGACTTGGCGGAGCAAGAAGCAGAAAGTGGTGGCACTATCTAGTGCCGATGAAGAATTTCGGGGAATTAAGAGTGGTTTGACTGAGATCCTGTGGTTGAGAAAGCTTATGACAGAACTGGGACTGATGTCCCAACACTCGTGCAAACTTTTTTGTGACAACAAGGCAGCTATCAGCATATCTGAGAAGAACCCAGTACAACATGATCAGACGAAGCATGTCGAGGTGGATCGACACTTTATTAAGGAGAACATAGAGGCGAAGATTGTGGATCTTCCTTTTGTTAGATAAGAGGACCAGCAGATATCCTCACTAAAGCAGTTGATTCGAGGAGCTTCCACAACGTATTGGACAAGTTAAAAATGGGTGATCCCATTGTTTAACTTGAGGGGGAGTGTTGGAAATAAATCAAGGAAGATTGGAAGAAATCTCGGGATTGATTGAAGATTGATTCTAGTGAATATTTTTCCTGATTTATAGCTAGGGTAAATCTATCCTTGTGTAGATAATTTGTAGCCTATTTAGGCGTGTAAAGGCCTCATAAACGATAACCCAGTTGAATATATACAAAACGGCATTATTCAACAAAACCTAAAACTATAAAACAACCAAAACACAGCTCTCTTACGCGCAAACGTTTCACACAAGGACGTCGGCCTTCGCAAGTGAAGTTCCCACTGGATCGGATCCTTGAAAACCGATTCACATATTGAGACGAGGTGATTCTCCGATAGCGATAAACCCTTAATCTTGACCAAAAGCCTCTCGAACTCGTTCTGATATTCCATCACCGTGTTGCGTTGCTGCAGCTTACAGAGTTTCCCAAAATGATTGTCATGATATGTTGGATCAAACCTCTCTTTCACTGCTTCCATGAACTCTCAGGCCATGATTTCAGCAATTTGTGTTTTTTTTGGTAAATGATCCAATCCAGCGCCGGCTGCTCGAAGAGTAGTCTGACGAAGTGTTGACAATGCTCTTCCGACATCCGGTAATAGTCGACATACATGTCAACCTTGAAAGTCCATCCCCATGGATCGTCTCCGTTGAATTTCGGAGGATCGATCCGAAGGTAGGGGCGCTGCTCCGAATTGTTGGACTTTGAACTATCAGCATGAGCCATGGCTGAACAATTATGATGAAGGAGAAGATTATGATTTAGAAAAATATGGAGTAATCTTTGTCATTGATGATATGAAGAACTCTTAGACTACACCAGACTTTGTCGGGCATTTCGGCAAACGGTTGGAGTGCCTCTTATGATGTCATGTGAAATATTATAAATAATGAAATATAAAGATCTATGAAAGCACATATGTTAAAAGGGAACAACCGTACATGGAGTTGGTGACAGGAGACGGCGGTTTGGTTGCGCAGAGGAGGTCGCACGCCAGCGGTCGAGAGCCACGAGAATGATCTGATTTGTGTGTGTTAAGGCACAATCTTATTCTCTGGATTTGGGCTCTCTTTTGGGCCAGTTTGTTTTGTTTAAATAATTCAGTTGGGCCTATTTTGTTGAGAAGAAGAAAGAAGTTTTGGGCCTTTTTATTTTAAAAGTGATTGAGCCTCTTTGTACAAAGAGGTCTCCAAGAATAAATATTCAGATTTAGTTATGAAACTCAAGAAATTAATCTCCTGAATAATTTATCCAAGTAATAAGACTTGTCGATTTATTTAATTAAACCTCTAATTAATATTGAATCTTTGAGTGTTATGGAGAATCCAAGCCTTAAGTCGAGATCAACTTATATTCTCTGATTTAATTATCATGAAGAATTGAAGTCCTAGCAAAATAAGAACATAATGCATAACCTCATTAGGATCATTGCATATCATTGTTTATGAATGTTCTTTAGCTAATTAACTTTTAATATTCTTTTAAAAAGGAATTTTGTGAAGAGTTTAATCTTTAAAGTTGATCTTTGCTAAGAGATTTTGTGGAAGCAATAAAGATTTTGTTTTTATTAAGACACGTCGTGTTTTTATTAGCCATGGCTGAATTTGACAGTTTGAAGAAGATAAAACCAACCGGAGAGATGAAGGAGAAGATTAGAGTTTAGTAAAATTGTAGTGAGGGGTGTCCATGGAAATACTTAAACTATGAGGGACTTCATTTGCAATAATGGAAAAGGAGAATAGATTGGTTGTAACGTTCATTGCTAACGTTTTGTAACTGATTTGGAGCTAACGGTTTAGCTCAATGAGATAATACAAAAGAAGAGAGTGAGAGATCATCTGGAAGAGTTTTCTTCGTGAGTTCAGAGAGATTAAAGAAGCCAAGTGTGTGGTGTTCTTTTTGTGATACGCTCTGTATAATTCAATATTGTATCTCCTACGTACTATCTTGGAATAAAATCATTCAAGCCGTTTATGCCCGTGGATGTAGACATTTACGTCGAACCACGTAATTCTTTGTGTGTTGCTTCACATTCAATTCTTAACAAAAATGAAGAGTAATCTTTGTCATTATGATATGAATATCCGTGTGTTTATAGGAGGCAAGATATGTAAACCTAACAGAAAAAGTAAATATTATCGGAAAATATGGTTATTTAGAATATGATTTTGTAGTAGATTACTTTTTCCATAGTAGTAAAAATGAATCTATTCAACTCTGTATTTTATGATTTTATTGTTATTTTATTGTTATACAGTGGTTAGGATTAGATTTGTTTTACATATTTATTAGGATTTGATTTATTTTTCCTCTATTTGTTATGATTTGTATCCTCATATATTATCATATGTCAGAAACCCGAATTCTCCCCTAAGAAAGCCGATTTCTCCTATTTTCCTTCAAAGTCATGACTTCCTGCAACCATACTTAATTAATACTCCATCCATTTTGACTTGACATGACGATTTGAAGAAATTGTTTAACTTTGTAATGAAATATGGAGAAATGAGTTAATGGGACTTGAGCTCAACTTTTATATATTGATTTTATAATAGGATGCGAGTTATTATTTGGTTGAAGAGTGTGATTCACATACGTAAAACATATTTTCACCGACGGAAGAAATAATATATTTAAATGATCCATTAGTAGATAATACATCAGGATTAATCCGATTTCAATAACTCTAAAAGAAACAAAAATGAAATCAAATCCAATCGTACGTACTTCGAATAAAATAACAAACCAATGATTAGTTCAAATCTCAAATAAAGATAGTGTTAGAATGAGTGCTCACTCAGAATTCTGGAAGAAATAGAAGAGGGAAGCAGTTTCAAGAGTTAGAAACTAACCGTTAGAAAGTTAGTTAGTTTGTTACAATTCTTGTTTCTTGTTTCTTGATTGGTTAGTGGCAGTTACCACTCTTGTGCCAGCTTTAAATAGCTCGGCTTTTGTATCTTAGAAATCAGATTTTAGTCAATAAAGAGAATCCCTTTCTCCAAGAAAACTCTCTCAATTTTCATCAAGATTCTAGTGTGTGTTCTCTATGTGTGTGAGTGATTATTCATACCGAGTGAGTGTGTGAGATAATCAAGGTGTGAGAGTCTTGCTAAGCTAACAAGTGGCGCCGTCTGTGGGAAGTTCTTGAAGCCTTGTTCCAGGCGATTTTCAAGATGGCAGCAAGACTAGATGCAGAGAAGTTCACGGGCAAAAATGATTATGGGCTATAGAAGATGAAAATGAAGGCTGTGTTGATTCAGCCAGGGTTGGCTGCGGTTCTTGCACCTGCGGAGAAGGGAAAGGCTCCAGCTGTTGATGAAAAGTCTCAGGCAAAGATGGAAGAGATGCAACTCAAAGCCCACAGTGCAGTGATCTTGTGTCTGGGAGACAAAGTGCTCAGAGATGTCCAAGAATGCAAGACTGTTGTGGGGATTCTGGAAAAACTAGATGAAGTCTATTTGGCTAAGTCCCTAGCAAATAGACTTTACCTAAAGAAGAGGCTATACTCCTACAGTTTTGCTACAGGTACATCCATCATAGAGCAGTTAGAGGAGTTCAACAAGATTATTGATGATCTTGGCTATGTGGATGTGAAGATTTTTGATGAAGATAAGGCTATCTTGACACTCAATGCTCTTCCTAGCTCCTATGATCAACTGAGTGATGCCATAATCTATGGCAGAGATAAGCCTATCACTTACACCGAGGTATACTCAGCTCTTATGGCCAAGGAGCTTCAGAAGACTAACAGTAAAAACACTGATGTGCAAGCTCCAGAGGCTCTTAATGTCAAGAAATTCAAGAAGCCTAAGTTCAAGAAGAAGTATGAGGAAAATTCCAAGGGATCCACCTCTGATACTCAGAAAGAAACCAGGTCATGCCATTGGTGCAAGAAACCTGGACATTTAAAGAAGGATTGCTTTGCTTGGAAGAGGAAGCAAGCATCTGAGGGCAAGAGTCAGAGCACCTTGATTGTGTAGAGGGTGTAGATCCTCCTGCCCAACTCCTGAATGTTGTAGATAAAGGGGTGAGTCAGAGGTGGATTATGGATTCTGGATGCAGCTTCCACATGTGCCCCAACAAGAGCTGGTTTCATGATCTCAAGGAGGCAGATGGAACAGTTCTACTGGGAAATAATTATGTTTGTAATATCAGAGGGGTTGGAAATGTGAAGCTGAGACTCCAAGATGGCTCTATCAAGATCTTGACTGAAGTGAGGTTTATCCCTGAGGTGAGAAGGAAATCTGATCTCTCTGGGGATGTTGGAGCAGAAAGGTTTCAACATCTTGTTAAATAAAGGGAAAATGTTTGTGAGATCAGGGGATCAAGTAATCATGAAGGCTGACAGAGACCACATTCTTTACTATCTCACTGCTAGGGCTGTTGATGGTGAAAGCTATGCAGCTTCTGATGGAAATTTAAGGCTGTGGCATATGAGACTTGGCCATCCAGCAGAAGGGAGTATGAAAGAGCTAGTGAAGAAGGGGCTGATTCCTGAGAATAGCTATAAGATGATGGATCCCTGTGAGCAGTGCATTCTGGGGAAAGCTAAGAAAGCTCCATACACAACTGGTACACACTCATCTACTTCTCCTCTTGACTATATTCATAGTGATCTTTGGGGACCCTCTCCTGTAAATTCAGTAGGAGGAGGGAGGTATTACTTGTCTATTATTGATGATTACACTAGGAAATTATGGGTGTATATTTTAAAAGATAAGTCAGAAACTTTCTCTAAGTTTAGAATATGGTGCAAGGAGGTGGAGTTAGAGAAAGGCAAGAGTGTGAAGTGCCTTAGGACTGATAATGGCTTAGAATTTTTATCCTCTGAGTTTGATCAGTTTTGCAAAGAAAAAGGGATGAAGAGACACAGAACAGTCCCCTGCAACCCCCAACAAAATGGGGTTGCAGAAAGAATGAACAGAACTATTATGGAGAGGGTTAGGTGTCTACTTCTAGGCTCTGGTTTGAGCAGCAAGTTCTGGGGAGAGGCAGTATATACTGCTGCTTTTCTAATCAACAAGTGCCCTGCTACAGCTATAAAGTCAGAAACTCCAGATTTTATGTGGTATGGAGCTCATAGTGATTACACAAGGTACAGGGTGTTTGGGTGTGCAGCATTTGCACATGCTAGACAAAGTAAACTTGAAGCTAGGGCACTGAGGTGTGTCATGCTTGGTTATCAGAGGGGAGTCAAAGGTTATATGCTCTGGTGCATTGAGCCTGGAAAGCAGAAGGTGATTATTAGTAGGGATGTGGTGTTCACTGAAACTCACATGCCTTATCTAAAGAATGATTTATCCCATGATGAAGATGACAGTGACTTCTTCAGGGTGGAGTCTAGTGGTTTGGGTGAAGGTGGAGCTAGTGGCTCTGAGAGTGAGTCAGAGACTGAGGATGAAGGTGGTTCCAGTCAAGGTGGAGCTACATCTGAGCCTGCCAGAGAATACCAGATTGCCAGAGATAAAGGCAAGAGAAATGTGGGACCTCCTAAGAAACATTCTGATGAGGTCTATTATGCATTATGTGCTGCTGAGAACATTGAGCTTACTGATCCTCTTACTTACAATGAAGCTATGAAGAGCAAAGACAGAGAAAGGTGGATAGAAGCTATGAATGATGAAATTAAGTCTTTACTCAAGAATAAGACATGGATTTTGGTGGATAAATCTCAGCTAAGTTCTGGTGGGAAAGAAAGGAAACCTGTGAGCTGCAAGTGGGTGTTTAAGAGGGAAGTTGAAGCCACTGACAAGACCAAAATTAAGTTTAAGGCTCGGTTGGTGGCAAGAGGGTTTACACAGCAGGAGGGCGTGGATTTTAATGAGGTGTTTGCTCCAGTTGTGAAGCACACCTCTATCAGGATCTTGCTGGCTGTAGTAAATAAATTCAATTGGGAGTTACAGCAGCTTGATGTAAAGACTGCTTTTTTCAATGGAGACCTTGAAGAGACTATTTTCATGGAGCAGCCTGAGGGGTATGTGAAGATTGGAGAGGAAAGTAAGGTCTGCTTGTTGAAGAAAAGTCTCTATGGGTTAAAACAAAGCCCCAGGCAGTGGAACAAGAAATTTGATTAGCAAATGATGAGTATTGGCTTTGTAAGATCAAAGTTTGATGACTGCATTTACATAAAGAAGAAGGGGAGTACACCAGTTGCCTATCTACTACTTTATGTGGATGACATGCTCCTTGCTGGACCATCTACGACAGAGATGAATAAGGTTAAGGCAGATCTAATGTCTTGTTTTGAAATGAAGGATCTGGGTGAAGCAAGAAAGATCCTGGGATTAACATTGAGAGAGACAGAGGTTCTAAGAAACTATGGCTATTTCAAACTGATTATATTGAGAAGGTTCTGATAAGGTTCAAGATGGATAATGCCAAAGCTGCTTCAACTCCTCTATCACAGAGTTTTAAACTATCTAAGGAGCAGGCCCCTAAGTCTATGCAAGAAGCAAGGGAGATGGAGTCCATTCCTTATGCTAGTGTGGTTGGAAGTGTCATGTACACTATGATCTGTACTAGGCCAGATTTGGCCCATGTTATCTCAGTAACTAGCAGATATATGGCTGATCCTGGGAAGGAGCATTGGAATGCTCTTAAATGGATTTTGAGGTATATGAAGAGCAATAGTAGTTGGGGTATTGTGTTTAGTGGCTGTGATAAGGAGAGTGAAGAGTTGGTGGTGGGATATTGTGATGCAGACTATGCTACAAATCTTGATAATAGAAAGTCCCAAACTGGTTATCTTTTTACCTTATTTGGCACTGTGATCAGCTGGAAGTCAGGGCTGCAGAGTGTTGTGGCTTTGTTAACAACAGAGGCTGAGTACATGGCTCTCACAGCAGCTGTGCAAGAGAGTTTCTGGATTCAAGGTGTTATCTCAGAGTTTGGTTTGAAACAGAAGACCATGGTGGTACATTGTGATAGTAGCTCAGCTATGTGCTTGGCTAAACATCAATATTTTCATGAGAGAAGCAAGCACATAGATGTGAGACTACATTTCATTAGAGATGAAGTTGAGAAAGGAAGAGTGAAGGTGGTCAAGATTGACACCTTGCACAATCCAGCTGATATGCTTACTAAGTTAGGAAGGGACAAGTTTGATCACTGCAAGGAACTGATAAATGTTTGCTGTAAGATCTGAGGTGTGTACTCAGGTGGAGATTTGTTAGAATGAGTGCACACTCAGAATTCTGGAAGAAATAGAAGAGGGAAGCAGTTTCAAGAGTTAGAAACTAACCGTTAGAAAGTTAGTTAGTTTGTTACAATTCTTGTTTCTTGTTTCTTGATTGGTTAGTGGCAGTTACCACTCTTGTGCCAGCTTTAAATAGCTCGGCTTTTGTATCTTAGAAATAAGATTTTAGTCAATAAAGAGAATCCCTTTCTCCAAGAAAACTCTCTCAATTTTCATCAAGATTCTAGTGTGTGTTCTCTATGTGTGAGTGATTGTTCATACCGAGTGAGTGTGTGAGATAATCAAGGTGTGAGAGTCTGATTCTAGTGTGTGTTCTCTGTGTGTGTGAGTGATTGTTCATACCGAGTGAGTGTGTGAGATAATCAAGGTGTGAGAGTCTTGCTAAGCTAACAGATAGCAAATGGAATAATAAGTAACTATGACAAAAATGGAAAAAATGACTTGATACTTATCAAAATGTCTTCTTCCATAATTGATATAGTATCTCTTAGAAACATTCCTACTCCATTGGATTGTAAAAAATGTCTTCCCTTCTCCCAAACACCGCCTAATGTAACCAGCTTATCGTTATGCGTAAATTCCATCGTGTGGTTGTCATAGTTTGGATAAATCTCACCCAAACTCTTCAGCCACGAAGCTCCTAAGACCACTTCAGCACCACTAATGGGGAGCAAAAATAAATCAACAACAACCTCATGTCCTCCAAGTAATAACGTGGAGTAGAAACATTTTTCTTTACATAGGAATGTAAACTCATTGCCCACAGAAACACGGAAAGGATTGGTGATATAACCATCAGCCCACATTTCTTGACAATTTCAGGTTGGATGAAATTATGTGTACTGCTGCCACTTATTAAGGTTTGGACATACACCCCCGAAATCGTACCTGTCACTTTCAACGCTCGGGGAGGGTCGAATCTCTGTGTCACGGCCTCCAAGAATTCAGGCCATGTTGTCACCAAATTGTTATCGTGTTGGTGAAGGAGCCAATTGGACGCTCGGTGTTCAAACAGTAGTCCAACTAAGCGTAGACGATCCTCTTCCGACGTTTTGAAATAGTCAAAATAGGACTGCACCTTGTAAATCCAGTCTGATGGGTCGTCTCCGTTGAATTTTGGAGGATCGATCCGAAGTTTGGCCTTCTTCTCTGTTGTTGGCCTCTGAAGTTTGGCAAAAATTGCGTCTCCGTCTACCTTGGCCTCCAATGCCGAAAACAGCCGATCCGCCCAGTCTGATAAGGCAAGATACTCTGCTCTGTTGTTGTGAAGTTCCAACCTTAAACTTTTTATGGCTGACAGAATCTCTTCTTGAGAATTATCAGCATGAGTTTCTGTTGCCATGATTGAATGTGAGGGTGAATTTGACAGAGCTGAAAGAAGATAAAATCACAATTCAGAAAAATATGGAGCAAGATATCTTAACCTATTAGAAAAAGTAAATATCATTGGAAAATACGGTTATTCGACTACACCAGACTTTGTCGGGCATTTCAGCAAACGGTTGGTGTGCCTCTTATGATGTCACGTGAAATATGATAAATAATGAGATGGTGACATGAAATGATCAAATAAAAATATATAAAGATGTATTAAAACACAATTGTTAAAAGGGAACAACCGTACATGGAGTTGGTGACTGGCGACGGCGGTTTATTGGCGGCCGAGAGCTGGATCTGATTTGTGTGTGTGTTAAGGCACAATCTTATTCACTGGAGTTGGGCTCTCTTTTGGGCCTGTTTGTTTTGTTTAAATAATTCAGCTGGTCCTATTTTGTTAAGAAGAAGGAAGAAGTTTTGGGTCTCTTTTTATTTGAATTGAGATTTTTTATTTTAAATTGAGCCTCTTTGTACAAAGATCGAGGTCTCCAAGATTACGTTTTCGGATCTAGTTTTGAAACTCGAAATTAATAAGACTTCTCGATTTATTTAATTAATTAATTCCAAGTAATTGAATCTTTGAATGTGATTGAGAATCCAAGCCTTAAGTCGAAATCTTAACTTCACCGATTTAATTATCACGAAGTATTGAAGTCCTCTGAGCAAAATTAACTACATTAGGATCATAGCGTATCATTCTTTATGAATGTTCTTTAACTGATTATTTTTTAGTATTCTATCAAAAAGAAATTTTGTGAGGAGTTTTATTTGACCTTTAAAGTGGATCTTTGATTAGAGATTTTGTGGAAGTGATATATAAAGATAAGTGGATCTTTGATTAGAGATTTTATGGAAGTGATATATAAAGATATTGTTTTCTTAGAAGATAAATGTTTTAGAGACATAATGTCTCCAAGCCATAATGTCATAATGGGGATATAATAGTAATTTTCATCATATATTTAGTTTTTGATTATTTTTACATTTTTGTATATATACCTTGTTGCCCCTAAACCATTAAAAAGGAGTATTAAATGAGGTCATGAATTAGAATACCTTAATCATGGGAAATATATGTTGACAGCATATTTATGTAAAGTTGGGGTGAATCTTCTGATAATTAAATCTTTCAGAAATTTATAAGAAAAAGTATATTGAATACCTAAAAATTTTCTAATGTGTAAGAATGAATAGTATGAAAAAGTTTAATAATTTCACTATTATACAAATATAAAATTTATGGAGTACTACTTTTTCTTTTGGTCAAGTTTATTTTAGTTAATATCAATATTATTGTTATTTATAAAAATCTATTCTCAATTTTTTTTCCTCTCCTACTTTATCTATTAATATTTAGATTTCAACCCTCATAAAAAAACAAATTTTTTAACTAATTTGTTTAATACTAAAGCTATTAATAATTTATTTTTCTTTCTAAAATATCAAAGTTCTTAAGTCAATTTAGGTATAGCATGGAAGAAGTTAAATTTTTATATATGCAACAATACTAATTGAGTTTACGGTTTGATTTTGTTTTAATTTAAATTATTTTCCTTTCAAAATATTAATTTCTATAAATTCTTAAATTTTGGAATGGTATGGTCACTTTAATAAAAATAATCTCATATTCTTAACTCATATATTTATTATTTAAGACTATATATCTAATACTTTCTCTTTTTATTTTTAGAATATTATAGCTTTTAACTCAATCCGTATATCATGCAATACATTAAAATTTGATGGTTCTAATTAACAGTTTCTAATATTTTAATTCTTCACTTTCTAATATTAATTATTTAAATTCTTGATCTTTGAGACATTACATCGAATCTTATAAAAAATACTAATTATATATTTTAAACTCATCTATTTTACTCTCTCCGTTCCAGATTTGTAGCAACATTTTGCCATAAAAGTCCGTCCCACATTTGGAGTAACATTTAGAATTTACCATATTTGCACATAAAATTTTACCCCATTATTCACTAAAATTACACCCAAATGACATTATCTACATTAAAATAAATCAAAACAAAAATAACAAACCAAAAAGTCAAAAAGAGGCCCACCAACTCACTTAATTTATTACACACTCCACCTCTCACTTCATTAATTACACACTCCACCAATTCCTTAAAACCCGTGCCATAACTAAATGTTACTACAAATGTGGGACGGAGGAGGTATTAATTAAAACTATAAAATTAATATGTTCTCTTTTTCTTTCTAAGATATTAGAGTTCCTATCTTAGTTCATTATAATATGCAATATATTAAAATATTAGTATTATATTGTAAATAAAAACCGTTAATTTACTATTTTGATTTTTAGGATTTCATAGTTTTTAATTTAATTCTTCACTTTCCAAAATTCTAGTTTCTTTAAGTTCTTATTTTAGTACGTTACATTAAACTTCGTTCCAAAAAATAACCACTTGCTCATAACTCATGTATTTTATATCTTAAAGCTATATTGCAACTATTTTATTTGTTTCTTGTAAAATATTATAATTCTTAGCTTAATTCACTATAACATTCTACAAATTAAAATTTGATATATGTTGAGTAGTTTATGAATACTGATGTGGTATACTGTTGATTTATGAATTTTAGACAAAAATTTAATTTATTTATTTTTAATTCTTGGAATGTTATAGTCGAACCACGTTTAAAGTATTTACATGTTTTTAACCCATCTATTTAACATTTTAAAGCTATATAATTAATATTTTTTAATCTATTTGTAAAATATTAGAGTTCCTAGCTCAATTCACTATGTTATCTGACAAATTAAAATTTGATACTATATGATAATAGTAAATATGTTTAAGGTTTAATTTTAAGAATTTTATAATTTTAATTTGATTTTTTTACTTGAAATTTTTTTTGATTTCTTTCATTTCTGAATTTTTGGAACATTATGTTGAACATTGATTATAAAATAATAACATGGTTTTTGACTCATCTGTTTGATAATACTCTATTTAAAAAGATTTTATAATTATTCACTATATTATGGAATATATAATATATTAATGCAAATTGAGTTTATAGTTTTAATTTTAAGAATTTTTTAATTTTAATTTTAATTCTTACTTTCTAAAGTTTTAATTCTTACGTTTGTGAAGTTTAATGGAAACAATTCGAAATAATATTTAAAAGATTGTGTTTTAGGAGAAAGTTTCAAAAAGAAACTAACTTTAAAATTAAAATTAGTTGATATTTGTTTATTGAAAATTAAGGTATGAATTTGGTATTCCTAACTCAAAACTAAAAATTAACATTACAATTTTCAAAACAAAACTTTTAAATAAAAGAAGACGTTTTGCACTTTTGCTTTCATAAGCTAAAAAAATCACTTTTATCTATACTTAGATTAAATATATAAACATGATGCTAGTTATTACTATTTACTGACTTTTGTTTTAATATCAGATCTTATAATCGGATTAATTTTTTTAAATCTATCTTAGTAATTTATAAATACAAATCTTGTTCAATATTCAAAGAAGTGAATATGTATAATGAGTAATATTCAATGGTACAAATCTATCTTTAAATAGCACTCTTAGGATAAATTAGTCAAAGTAAGAATTATACTTATGGCATAGAGACATAGGGGTATTATGACATAGAGACATTATGTCTCTAAATCACTACTCTTCTCGGAAATATTTTGTTTTACTGAGATCCCTATCTGCTTGCTATTCCAATGATTGAGGAAATTGAAATCGGGCTTTGGTGCAACAAGAAGAAATTAAATGACGAAAAGCTTCAAGATTAATTATTTTGGATTTTATTATATTGTTGTTTAGATCCCTAGAATCTTTACTATGGTTTTTGATTGCCGGTGCAATAATTACGAGATTACTCTTATCACATTGCTATCTATTTCACCAAAAACTTTTTCTTCAATTTTATTTGATTGGTCAAGCGATTAAACATATTTCACAATATTACTTAGTGCAAGAGAAATGAATACCAATGAATTAGTGACCCCAAGTCAATTGATAGATAATTTCCATGATAATTATATAAATAAAAGTAATACTTCCACCGTCCACGATTTAAAGAAGCCTTTTGACTCGGCACAGGTTTTAAGAAATTGTTTGACTTTGTGAAGAAAAGAAAAAGCGAAAGTGAGTGGAATGGATAAAGTATTAGTTTTATATTGGATTGTGAGTATAAAAAGTTGGTGGAATGTGGGGTATGCATACTAAAATGAAATAAAGCAAATGGTTTTATAAATCGTGGACAAAACTAAAATGCAAAATGGCTCTTTAAATGGTTGACAGAGGGAGTACTTTTCTCATTAATATATAATTCCAAATGTGTCATATTATATGTCAAAATCCATCACGAATATGTTAATATTTATGTCCAATTGTGTATTAAAAAAAGCGACTTTTCAGTGATAAATATAGACTTACTTGAGATAACTATTATGACACGTCGTGTTTTTAGCCATGGCTGAATTTGACAGAGTTTGAAGAAGATAAAACCAACCTGAGAGATGAAGGAGAAGATTAGGGTTTAGTAAAATGAAGAGTAATCTTTGTCATTAAGGTATGAATATCCGTGTGTTTATAGGGAGGCAAGATATGTAAACCGAATAGAAAAAGTAAATATTATCGGAAAATATGGTTATTTAGAATATGATTTTTACTAGATTACTTTTTCCATAGTAATATTTGAAGATATCAAGACAAGTTAGATTCATTTTTACTGTATTTTATGATTTATTGTTATATTGTTATATTGTTGATAGGATTTGATTTGTTTTAGTACATATTTATTAAGATTTGGTTTGCTTTTCCTCAATTTGTTAGGATTTGTATCTTTACATATTATCATATGTCAGACCCGAATTCTCCCCTGAGAAAGCGATTTCTCCTATTTTCCTTCAAAGTCACGACTTTCTCCGACGATACTTAATACTCCTTCCGTCCGCCGTTTATAGTTCAATTTTGACTTGACACAGATTTTAAGAAAATTATTTAATTTTGTAATATAAAATGGAAAAATGAGTTAACGGAATGTAGGATCAACCTTTATATATTGGATTTGATAATAGGACGTGAGCAATTATTTGGTTGAAGAGTGTGATTCACATACCTAAAACATTTTTTCACTGACGGAGGAAATAATATATGATCCATAAGTAGAGTAGGTGCGGATTCACTGTAGGGATCATAGTAGGTGCGAATTCACTAATTACTAAGACCTCTTTGTTCTTCATTATGGGAGCTCAGTCAAACTCCAACCACGCGACTGATAAGTACAAAAGATTACACTAGAATCCCTCACAACTATTACAACACAGTAGATAGATCTAGCTAGGGTTCTTGAGTAATCTTCACTCCTTGGTAATCTTGCACACTCAAGTAACTTGTTAGCAAAACTAAGACCAGATCCTTGCGGATCTAAACAATTACTAACACAAGAAGCGAACACAAACAAATAGATCGAAGAACTTTTGGCTCAGAGCCCGCCAAACCACACAGATCTATTCACCAAGAACAAGATCCAAGGGAACACAGATGGATAGGCTTGAGTTTACCCTCGCACAACCAATACCTCCACCAGAAAGCCTCCACTAACCGAATCAAGTTCTACCGAACAACTCTCAAGAAGAACACTCAATCTCCACCAAACCTTAGATTTCTCCAGAACACAAGCAATCGAAGGGATTGTTTTCACAGCACTCTCAGAAGATCAATCTCTCAAAGATACCGAGAAGATACTCACCAAAACCACCAGAGAACTCATCGAAGAAGAAGGGAGAACAGGAGAGAGAGAAAAAGCTTCGAGAGAAAGAGAGAGAGTATCAGAATTGAACAGTAAGTAAGCCCAATCGGTCCTCACACACATAACAAGAGAACCCTACATCCAACGGTGCAGAAGCTTGATCCGAGTGAGGAAGCACGTGGCAGCATCTGGTGTAAGGAGATAAGTAATTGGGCTCAGCCCAATTAATTCCTTCTGGGCTCAAAGAAAAGATAGCCCAAATAATAGTCAACACCATTATCCAACATACTCCAAAGGACATTATTCTGGGAAACCAATCACATGTTATAGGCTAAGGCATTTTCATCACAGCCTACAAGACAGTTTCCTCAGCACCAAAGGACTAAGTCCACAAGCAATTTGGAAACCACCAGGTTGCCTTTTGACATCACGCCCATTAGTCTAAAGGACTTTATGCCTCAAGCCACTTATCACCCTTACCACAGCTGATAAGAAGGCTCATGTCTTTCCCCCGGGACATGCAGCCTATCCTAGATCAAAATGCAAGTATTTTATGCAGAAAAGAAGTTTTTCTAAGGGTAAGGGCTTAGTTCCCATGTCAGCTGGGTTTTTATCTGTATGCACTTTTTGAAGAAACACTTCACCCTTTTCTAAAATATCTCTAATGTAATGAAACCTTACATCTATATGTTTTGTCCTATCATGGAAAACATGATTTTTACATAATTGAATTGCAGATTGAGAATCAGAAAAAAAGTAGGAGAATCCTTCACAAACTTGAGTACAGAGAGTACCCCTTTTAACCACACAGCTTCTTTCATTGCTTTAATGATAGCAATATATTCTGACTCAGTAGTGGGCAGGGCCACTATATGCTGCAATTGAGACTTCCAACTAATACATGACCTGTAAACAGAAAACACATACGAAGTAGTAGACTTCCTCTTATCCCTGTCATTAGCATAATTGGAGTCCACATAACCAGTAAGGATAACACCCTCATCACACTTGGAGTAGCACAACCCATAACTTGTTGTGTTCTTCAAGTACCTCAAAAGCCATTTCAAAGCTTCCCAATGCACTGGATCTGGATTGGACATATATCTGCTCAGGCATGAGACAACATATGCTATGTCTGGCCTAGTGCTCACCATCAAATACATCACAGAGCCAATCACATTAGCATAGGGAATTCTCTTCATAGCATCAACTTCAGTCTGGGACTTGGGGCACAGGTCTTTACTCAACATAAAATGAGCAGCTAAAGGCATAGAAGCAAGCTTAGCATCAAACATGTTAAATTTCTTCAGAATTTTGTACACATAAGGCTCTTGATGCAACACAAGGGTGGATGTTTTTCTATCTCTATAGATATTAATTCGTAAGATTTTCTGAGCATCACCCAGATCCTTCAGGTCAAAATTCTCACTCAAAGCAGCTTACACACCCTTAATGGGCATATCATCAACATATAAAAGCAAGAACACAGGCACCGTATCAAGATTCTTAACATATAAGCATGCATCAAAGGTACTTCTAACAAAGCCTAACTTCTGCATACATGTGTTAAACTTGATATTCCACTGCCTAGGGGACTGTTTTAAACCGTATAAGGCCTTTTTCAACAAGCATACATGATTGATAAACTTGGGATCAACAAAGCCCTTAGGCTGTTTCATAAAAATGGGCTTATCAAGATCAACATGTAAGAAAACAGTTTTAATATCCATTTGCTTCAATTTCCAATTAAAATGAGCACACAAAGCAAGCATAATCCTGATAGTAGTAAATTTAACAACAGGGGCAAAGATTTATGTGTAATCCACTCCCTCTTGTTGAGTAAAGCCCTTAGCAACAAGTCTGGCCTTGTACCTCAAACCCTCCACCTCATTTTTCAACTTATAAAGCCACCTGCAATCAACCATAGATGCACCAGGAGGTAGAGGTACAAGAACCCAAGTAAGATTGATTTTCAAAGAATGCATCTCCTCCAACATGGCCTTATACCACTGACTCCAGAATTTAGACTTAGTAGCTTGCTTATAAGTTTGGGACTCATCCCCATTGGATTCATGCACATTGGAAGCCAAGTTTATAAGAGCAACTAAACCAACAAAGGCATCAAACTTAACAGGTTTTTGCACATTAGTTCTTCTTGTTCTATCTCTAGCAAGCACATAATCCTGTAAGTTAGGAGCATCAATGGCATTCTGAATGCAAGCAGGCTATTAATCACATTCTGAATAGGAGCAGGAGGATCATTTCTAACAGGGCTATCATGCATATCAGGCACATTGCTCATTAACATTTTGGGCAGGAATATCATGCATCACATTTGGATTTCCTTCATCAGAAGTCTTATTAGGTGTATAGACTGGATAGGTGTTCCAAAATGGCTGCTCCACCTCACTTGGAGCATCACTGGGATGCTCCACTGCACTGAGTGTATCTGTGGACTCCACCTCATTGAGGGGTTCATTGTCCACATCTATAGGATCTGGGCTACTTGTCAGTCTTAAGCAGGGGAATTCATCTTCATTGAAGACTACATCTCTACTTATTATGACCTTGAACCCAGGTTCATCCCTTAGCCAGACTCTATAACCTTTGACACCCTCAGGATAACCTAGAAAAACACTTTTCCTAGATCTAGGCTCAAGTATATATCTAGGCTCAAGTTTATCAGACTTAGTATGCACAAAAGCAGTACAGCCAAAAACCCTTAGTTGAGAAAAGTTAAGAGGCTTTCCATACAACACATATTCAGGACACTGACCAACCAGAGGCACAGAAGGAGACCTATTTACCAAATAAGTAGCAGTTAAAAAAGCCTCACCCCAAAACTTTTTTGACAAACCAGACTTAGAGAGCCTGCATCTCACTTTATCAAGCAAAGTCTTGTTCATTCTCTCAGCAACCCTATTTTGCTAAGGGGTATAAGGCACAGTTTTATGCCTTTTGATTCCAAAACCATCACATAAATCATCCATTTGATTATTACAAAACTCCAGGCCATTATCAGTTCTAATAGCCTTAATTTTGCCCCCATACCCTCATTTTCAAGAGCAGTACAAGACATCAAGTTGTAGCACAGATCTGGAACATATCTAACATCCTTCAAGTTGAGCACATAACCATTTTCAAACTTCAAACACACACTGCCAATACCAAGAATTTCACATTTCTTGTCATCAGCCATTGACACAAAAGTTTAGTTACAGGTTTCAGCTCAGAAAACACTTCCTTGAAAGGACTCACATGATAAGTACATCCAGAATCACATAGTCAATAATTAGATATAAAAGGACAGGCAGTAGAAGCATTCACAAATTACAGATCATGCACCATGGACACAGAATCATTCATATTATCATAAGTAGCCACAATAACAAGGGTTTCAAGCTGGGTGTTGTTGTTGGGAAACTTATTCTTCTTAGGCTTAGTAAAATCTTTCTTATAGTGTCCAACCTCTACAGTTGAAATATTTTCTATAGGATTTAGGGTCCTTGCTTCTAGACCTAGACCTAAACTTCTTCCTAGAGTTTGAGCCATTACCAGAACCTCCATTGGGCTCATTGCCCCCTTCAGATTTAGATCTACCTCTGACATTTATTACTTTGTTATAAGCATTCTTATCAGCAGCTCTCTCCCTAAGCTCAAATTCTTTAGATTTCAGGGAGCTAATAATAAGGTCTAGAGGAGCAGAATCTCTACGATACTTAATGGCAGCCTTAACATCACTATAGGAATCAGGTATAGCATTCCTCAGAGCTATGCTAGTTATTCATCTATAGTTTTATTACCTGATCTCTTAATGTCCTGGACAAGCTTCTGAAACCTATCCACATTGTCATCAATATCTTTAGCAAGATCAAGCTTAAACTTAAACAACTTTTCAAGTAGATACATTCTTGAAGACATAGAGGTTTCAGTATACAGAGTATCAAGCAATTTCCACATTTCCTTATGATCAACTTTTTTAATCACATAATCAGAAAGATTTAGCACAATAGTAGCTCTTGCCACTTCATTCATTTCTTCCATTTTGTCCTGAGCAATATCCTCAGACAAAGTACCTTCAACACCCTTGAAAACCTTTTGTTGAATCAAAACACACTTCATTTTTTTTTCCAAATAGAAAAATCGTTTTTACCATTATAGGGAACCAAACCAACAGGTTGAGCCATTTTAACAAGAAATTTTGCAAGAACACAGGAACCAAGACAGAAACACAAAGCCTTACACACCTGAGAACACAAAGACATACACAAGAAGCACAAGGACAGTACACAACTTTCACACAACAGAAAGAACCTCAAATCCTTGACTATCACGAGCAAAACTGGCCAAGGCTATCCCAGCTCGCAATCACTCACTACTGGAGAACGCAGGGGGTCACTTGGGCAGCACAAGATGCTTGGTGGTCAAGTAAAATGAGATCACAAGATCATAGAGAACAAGAACCAGTGGATGCAAGACAGAAACAGAAAACACAAAAAGTCCTAAGTCCTTACCAGGGACTGTCTACCACAAAACAATAGCCCAAGCCTATATTTGGCACTAAACAAGAAAACGAAAAGTCAGAAGATGCATCCAATTTACCAGAGCGAATCCCCTCTCGAGGGAGGATTCCACTTGCCCACCTCCTTTTGCGACTTGGCGTGCCGACCTAATCCCCCCTTGGCTCTGATACCATTGTAGGCATCAGATTAGGTGCGGATTCAGTAATTACCAAGACCTCTTTGTTCTTCATCGGCTACAACAGGAGCATCCTCAAAGTTCTTCTCAGCTATATTTTCATCATCAATGTTCTTCTCAAACCAAGCGGTCACACGGGCAAGCAGGGCGGCTTGGTCCAATCTGTACACACATAATTTTCGTTTTTGTTTCTATTAGAGTTATTTGAAATTGGATTCGATTTTCGTTTTTGTTTGTTGACATGTCCAACGATTCTAGTTCACTCAAGTTTCCAAGAGATGAAGGTATATGTCCTGTGAGGCTATTGTGGGATAGGTTCAAGTATTTGAGAATCTTAAGGTTTCCTATGGAAGGTGGAATATTCCCAGAGAATCTATTGGAGGACAAATCAATTGTTGTAAAGGTTTCCAAAAGTCTCGTAATTAACTGATCCTGACCTTTCAAGTTGAGCCTCATCTCCACGTAATTTAGAAACTCATCATCTTCAATTGCCATTGGCTCAATCATTGCTTTGAAATCGTTGAAACATCTTTGAGGTAGAGCGCCCACAATTCATTATGTGATACATCTAAAACTTGCAACCACCTTGGAAATGGAAAGTTGGTTCGTGAAGGAAGCGACATGTTACCACCAAACTTGTTAGAACTCAACACTAGTACTCGGAAATCGGTTAGGCCTTCCAACCAAAAGGGAAATTCGTCTTGGATACTATTATTTCCAATGTCGAGACCCCTTAGATTTTGGCAATTGATTAAGGATTTAGGTAATCGTCCATGGAATTTGTTATTACCCAAATTGATGGAAATGAGACTACAACCCTCGGTAAAGGTACATGGAATGAGGCCACTAAATTGATTTTCATTTAGGTGAAAGATGGTCAATGATCTGCTGAAGTTCCCAAAGCACTGTGACAGTCTTCCTTCCAAAGTATTATTTGAGAGAAGAAGAAATCGAAGGTATGACAACTTGCAGATGGAGGATGGGAGCTCACTATTTAATTTGTTAGAAGAGAGTTGTAACAACTCCAGACTTAAAAGATTTCCGATTGCAGATGGAATTGGACCTTCAAACAATTTAATTGGAAGATAAAAGAAGGATAAAAATCAAATTTGTTCATACCAAAAATACACATGCATGGCATTTTACTCATCGTAACAATATGTTTGTTATCTGGGTTAGATATTACTCCCCTGTCCACAATTAGGAGGCCCATATTTACATTTTGGTCCGTCTGCAAATAGGAGTCGATTCATTTTTACTATAAATGAAAATAGACCCCACATACCACTGTCTTATTCCACTCACATTTAATTTAAAAGTAATATATAAAAGTAAGATTCATAACTTGTTTCCACTCACTTTCTTAACATTTTGTGGTAGAGGGAGCACACAAAATCAATATGTTTGTTGTCAAGATTTTTCAGTAGAGATATAAGTGCTGCAAATTTGAAAGATTTCCAATGATGGATGGTATTGGACCTTCAAACCATTTATTTGAAATATAAGAAGGATATAAATCAAATTTCTTTACGTCTAAAATTGTACATGCATATAACTAATACTCCATATTGTAGATAAAAGCACCATTTAATTTGTTGGGACATATATAGCCATAACTCATAAATCAAGATTACTCAAGAGATATCAAATTGCAAATGGAGAATGAGAGCTCACCATTTAATTTGTTGGAAGAGAGATATAAGCCCATTAGACTTGATAGATTCCCAATGGTGGATGGTATTGGACCTTCAAACAATTTATTTTAAAGATAAATAAGGATATAAATCAAAATTATTTACTTAAAAAAATGTAGATATATGAATAGCATTTTAATAGCCCATTTATGATTAATGCATTGCAATTCTTTTTAAAAAGTACTAGTAGTATTTAATTCAAACTTATGACACATTAAAAAGAATAAGAAATTCACTAAGGACATGCCAAGCATGCAAATTAATATATATAGCATTGTTATCCAAGTTCCAACTTAATCGGTTTATTAGTTGAGGTATTTTACCTGAAAAGTTATTGGTTGAAAGGTCCAGCTCCCACAAATTTATTAGGTTTCCTATCTCCAGTCGGATGCTGCCTGAAAATGAGTTATTCATAAGAGACAAAACCTTGAGGTTTGTGAGCAAGCCTATTTCTGGTGGAAGTTCCCCACTGAATTTATTGTCTTCAATTATTAGATAGATTAGTTTTCTCCAACTCTTGATGAAACGGGGCAATATTTCACCAGTCAGGCTATTACGAGATAGTCTTAACTCAGATAAATTGCCCAGATTTGACAAGGATGGCGGCAATGGCCCCGAGAGTGAATTATCGGATAAAACTAAGTAGGTCAGCTTGTTACACAGGCTGAGCTCTTGGGGAATGGAGGAATTGAATCTGTTCATTCGAAGGTCTAGAGTTAGGAGATTCGTGAGTAGGCCTATAGAAGGAGGGATTTCTCCTATAAACAAATTATCAATCAGCTCCAGAATTTGCAAGCTTGGAATAAGGCTTACTGAATCAAGAATGTTGCCAGAGAAGAGGTTGTCGGCAAGGCGAAGTTCCTTCAACTTGGAGAGGTTAGTGATATTTGGTGACAGGGAGCCTTGAAAACTATTGCTGGTGAGGTTAAGATATTCAAGTTTGACCAAATTGGTGAACAATGATTTAGGAATTTGGCCTGTGAAGGTGTTTACGGACAAATCAAGAAAAGTAAGGTTGAGACATGTGGTTATGAAGTGTGGGAATTCCGAGTTGAGTTCATTCCAACCAAGATTAAGGTGAGTTAGGAAAGGGAAAGTGGGAAATCGAGACCAGTCAGAAGTTTCAAAGTGATTGAAGCCCAAATCCAAGAAGCGCACCTTCCTCATATTGCCAATCTGATATGGGATTTCTCCAACCATACGGTTGCTGGAGAAGCTCAGGTATCGAAGCTCTGTCAAGCGGCCGATCTCTGGTGGAATGGCGCTGGAAAACAGATTGTTGGAGAGGTCCAAGAGAGTGAGGCTTGTGAGGTTGCCAAGAGCAGCTGGTATGGAGCCTCCGAGAGCATTCCCATTTAGCTTGAAAGTGGTGAGATTCAGCAATGCAGTGAAATGGAACAGGTGCAATGTCCCTGCAAGGCCTGCACCGGAGAGATCAATCCCAGAGACAGATCCCCCATCGTTGCAGCGAATGCCAATCCATCTGCAGTGGTTGCTGATGTTGTTGACGGACCAAGACTTGAGAGAAGCAGAAGATGATAGGCTGGATTTCCATCTCATCAAAGCCTCCGCTTCACTTGTTGCTGCTCTTGAAGGACACAGACAGAGACACAGGGTTAGAAGAGAAAGATATGTAAGAAAAAGGTATGATGTTTTCATGGCTGATGTTTTTGTCTATCTACTCTGCTTCATTTGCTTACTTATATGCAAACTAGGAGATGCCCTTTTACTCAAAATTAGAATAATATATTCCAACAAAGTGTAAAATTTCCATACTTGTGTTGCCCCACTGGAAAATGAGGGAATCTTGGTGTTTAATGTTACACAAACAATAAAAGTAAAAACAGAAACACAAAATTAAGAGTAAAAACAGAAATGATAAAATAGGCCAGCTTTGATACAAATGATTAGATTATATAAATTAACTCTACAATAAAGATTCAAACGTGTTTGAAGTTTGAGCACAGATTGCTTTAATAATTTATTTACATACACAAAAAGAAACGGGGTACTTTACTCAGCTTTCAATTGCAAAGGACAGATTACACTTATATAATGAAGAAAACACAAACACAAGAATTTTAGATATAATATACATGTTATTTGGGAAGCCTAAATAAATGTAAATAGTATAATTCAGTTTTATGAATAATATAAAAACCATTAAAAAGAAATAATTAGATTAAATAAATTAACTCTAGTAATAGAGATACACATTTCCAATTTTTTATTGTCCTATTATTTAAATATCAAAGAAGCTTTTCTAATGCAGAAGCCTATTAATGATGGAATTCCAGCGATCGATGCAAACGACGATGAAAACATCAACTGATTCAGAATCATTTAAAATTCGCACCGAGCTTGGAAAATGGGAGGACATCGTTCAAGGGGTGAAAATGTCATTTTTTTGGTTTTGAGAGGATTTTTAGGAGTAGGGAAAATATGTAGAATGGGGATACTCTCTCCACATTGCAAATGGAGAGTGCTAAAGTGCGCAAACAAGAAGACTAGTATTTAAATTATACAAAACTAATACGCAGTACAAAAAATGAGTTACGCTTCTCCGATCAATTTTACTATCTACATCCGTCATTACTATCTCATATTGCCATTTACAAATATCAATAATTAAAATTCTCATTTAACTTTTACTACTATTTTTGTTAATTGTATGTTAAATTTTATTAATTCACTTTATCCGAATTTTGTTATAAAATTAATAGTAATATTATAAAAATAAAAATTACATTCCACTAACTTTTCTTATAGTATAATTCTTAAAATATGTGTTGATTTAAAATAGAAATAGAGTAACTTACTTGAAGTGTGATTGGGGCTGAGACAATTTGTATTAAAAGCTAAAGTAATTGCAGAGAAGGTAGAATTTTGGAGAAACTTTTCCAAGTCAAGTCAACTAAAAAGAGAAAATTTCCAAAATTGTGCTGTCCCACTGGAAAAACGAGTGAAGCTTATGTAATCAAGTCCCACTTGAAGTATAAACACGAGTGTAGTTATTATTTTGGGCTTTGATAAATTATTTGGTTATGAAAATAAAAGTTACTTTTGGCAAATTACTACCTAATATGTTTTTGGAAAATAAGAGTGGTCATGGAAAATATACGAGAACCCAAGTTTGTATTATAATCACAAGGCTTTGTCAAATTATTTAGTAATGAAAGTAAAATTTTATTTTGGGTCAAATTATGTGTTAATCTTTTGTGCTTTCGTGATATTAGAGCGGTATTAAATATAATTTTATTTTGGGTCAAATTATATGTTAATCTTTTGTGCTTTCGTGATATTAGAGTAGTATCCTACGTCCTTAGCCGTTTATATTAAATATCTCATATTGCAATTTTTAAATACCCTCAATTAAAGGTCTCATTTCATTTTTACTATATTTAATGTAGTAATTGGACTTTACATTCCACTAAATCATTCCACCCTTATTTTGTTAGGAGCATAAAACTATTATTTCTTTCATTCTATCAAAAGTAAGGTGTTTCATTTCGGACATCAATTATATGAAAATGATGCTTGAAGAAATGAACGAAATAAGAACCCAGCATAGAAGTGAAAAGAAAATAAAGGATTTATATTAAACTAACTTTTCCCTTACATTTTCATTTCTTAAAATCCATGTTATTTAAAAAAAAAAAAGACATTAATTCATCAACCAAGAGAAAAACATGCGTGATTGGGACTAAGAAGATAAAACCTGCAACTTTAAATATATTCCAAGCAAAAATGCAAAGTCTTTCACGAGTCAAGTCAAGTCAAGTCAAGTGCAACGTGACAATTTTCTATATGTGTTGTCCCACCTGATCTCACTCTGTAGACTCACATGTTATAAATGAAAATGAGGGTAGCTTCTTAATAAATATTAATGGATACAATGTATCCTAGTTATACAACGTTCTAGTCTCTTTTGCGTTTCGGGAAAAAATTGATAAAATAAAAATAACACAGAGTGTAGCTGATAATTTCGCATTAATCTTACATTAAATTAAATGCAATAATAATAAAGAAAAAAGAAATTCAACTATCGGTAAAATCTTGATAACGATCGGGACAATTGGTCTTAAGACAGCAGCTTGACCGGGGCTGCTTTCCAAATGTGACAACTGGAAAGTGACAATTTTCCACAAAGTTCTCACTCTGTAAAGTCACATGTTAATGGAAAATGAGTGAAGCTTTTTTAATGAATTCTACTTAACTTTGTTGACCTGTTAACTTTGCATGTCTTTATTTTGTCACGTAGAGTAAGTTTCAATTGAATTTCGCAGTTTGGGGTTAATTTCAGCTGCTGTAATTTTGAGATTTAGCTACGAATATACGATGTATAGGGCAGTGCTAAATTAAAATAATTTTGTAATGAATATTATGAAAATTCTATACATATCTTATTATCTTTAGTAAGTTAAGTTTAAATATATACCCCTAAAGTCTCGGTTACTATCTCATTATATGAAATTTGCTATGATTTTAGTCTAAGATAAACAAACAATTATTTAATAGTCCAAGACATAAGTAATAAGAATTGAGTAATCTCATGAATCGACCTTGGAATTAGACTTTTTTTGGGCCTGTTGAGAAATTATTTGGTGAAAAGAGTAGAATTTTATTTTTGAGCCAATTATCTTGCACTTTAATAGTCCTTCATGTGGATCGTTCATTTTGCTTGCCTTTTTCTATAGGTTTCCTCAGCTACAGTATTCTTTCAAGCCTTTCATCGAGTACCTGTGACACGAACTGTTCCATTGAGTTATACGTAAATGGTTTTTTGCAATTAATGGAAATTTAGCAGAGTACTCTTTTTCTACATATTTAGCTGTGTTTTAAGTAGATCATGTCGGCGTTATATACTTATAAATTGAAGTTTGATTTGCTTGATTTTTTCAAGTAAATCCTGTCGGCGATAATTAATGGAAATTTGATAAAAAAACATTACTCCCTCCGTCCACAAATAATAGATCACTTTTGCCATTTAGGACGTCCACAAAAAATAGATCACTTTCTTAAATTGAAAAGTTTATCTCTCATACTTTTCCCACTTTTTCTTCCTCCTCTCATACTTTACCTACTTTTTCTCCCTACCTCTTTTACTTTACCTACTTTTTCTCCCCCTCTCTCTTACTTTACCAATTCTACATTAAAACCCGTGCCATACACAAAGTGATTTATTTTTTTTGGACGAGGGAGTATTTTATAGTAGAATTTATGATGTAAAAACTAGTTTATAGTTTGATTTTTAAAAATTACTACAACATGTAACTTCATGCTTGAAAAAAATTGACAGTGGATAACAGGTACTCCCTCCGTCCGCCATTAGGAGCCCCATTTGCCCCTCTTGTGAGAGCCCCAACTCCAGCCCGGGCACGGGGAACTCAAACCTAGCTTCACACTGCGATTGGAGCTTTGAATATTTGAATTCTGGAATATTGCTGATCCAAACCTAGACACGACCGAATTGTTCCACTAGCTAACCGATTTATGGTACTCCAATATTTATCATCTATATCTTCTGGTTTCTTTTCTTCAATGGCAATGTCAAGACCCTGCTGGAAAAGTGAGTCTAGAACCTCCCCCTGCGACATACCAAAATGGCCAGTACTGTCAAATATCTCCACCGTCAATTTCATATTTGACAGTGGAATCCTCGACCATCATGACGAAGAACTAGCCTTGACTTCTTGATCATTACCCGCCATTACAAACTCAAAATAAAGTATTACAAACAAATAGAACCAAGGACGAACCTTGCTCTGATACCACTTGTTGAGAAAATCGGGCAAATTTTCTCTCAAATAGTGAAATGAACCGATTCAGTAATTTTAGAGTTAACCCAATGGGGTATAACCCGATAAAATTACTTCCCCAAATAAATTCTCTGGTAGTGGGGACTGGGGACACTACTGTCCTCTCTCAATTACCAGACTCCAAACACAATTTATCAGTCGGTGTAAAAAACACTACTACAAAACCCGCAAATAATATTGAATACGAAATCACAGCAGAAAAGCAAACCTAGAAATAAATGCGGAACAAAATAAATAATAAAGAAATAACACACCCAAAACTTTGTTAGCGGAGTTCGGCCAAATTGCCTACATCTCCGAGCACCCTCTGCAGATATTATATTAAACGGAGAACAGAAACAAAAGTCCCCACCGATGTGGGATTAAAAACTTTGACAAAAGTCAAATATTGTAGGCCAATATTTAACAGATCTTAACCAAGTTGTAGAGGCCATCACCAAGAATCATGGCTATGGCAATGAAGACCTAAACAATTAATTGGAATTAGTTAGAAATTCAAGAGAGGTAGAAGTTATGGGTTCTGTTACGAAAGTTGAGCTTTTTTATGGAGTTGTCTTGGCAATTGAAATTAAAAATAAAAATATAACTATCCACCATAAGTGTGAAGATAGAACTGAAGTTGATTTTATGAAGGAACCCATGGATTACTATTATGGTATCAGAGCAAGTCACGGACTGTGGCCATATTTAACCGACCCAACAATGTATTTGGGCTTTAAAATTGGGCAGTGGTCCAACCAATCAAAAATTTCTTTTTAACCCTTGGAATATTTGTTATGGCTATTTGTTTCATTTTCCAAGAAAGAGAATAGGAAAAATGGATTACTCATGGCTGGAAGATGGATAGTCGGCAGAGTACCAGTCGCCCTTCTGGTTGTTTATCAGCTGCCACATAAAGCCCCACGACAGGATAGCGCCAACCAGCATTGATATGGTAATGCTATACGAACATAACATACCAATACCAACATATGATGCTGAGAAATCAAAATAGAACCTGATAGAGAGAGATGTAATAAACACTTATGTTGCCTTATGAATATATGTATGTTGCGGATTTTGGTGTCCCATATAGACTGAATGAGCTCTCTTTCTCGTAAGTTTGTTACAATGTAAAACCAAGGAAACTCACGTGTTATCATATGCTTTAAGGCCAAATGTAGGGAAACTGCTGCATCCGCATGAATAGGTAGCTGTGAAAAACCATTGGAAGAGACCCCAGAGGAAGCTGAAGGTGAAGAACTTCCCCAAAGCTCTTCCTTGTTTCCTTCATATAGGGATATAAGGTTAGATTCCAATAATATCATGAAGAATAGGCCATTTCTCATTTGTACTGCAACCGTGTAAATATTAATGACAAATCATGAAGTTTCATAAAAAAATTCAATTTTATCCCTTCTGACCAAATTTGGGGTGATTAAAACTAGGGCTGCGTAAATATATCGAAAAAATGGTATACCAATTGTATCGTACTGAAAAAAGTGACTAACTTGGCTAACTTGGCTCCCTTGGGACTGTGAAAACTGTTGATGAGATGAGCTGCTGCTGTACCACTTGGAAAAGTAAGTCTATAATCAATGATCATGATCTGAAACCAATACGAGAAACACTGTTTTGTCAGTATATCTAGAACTGACTTGATTCTCATAGCATGTTGTTCATAGAATTCCATCCCCTAAATGGGTTGTCAACCCTACCAAATATGCGCTCGGTTGTTCCACAAATGCATGATGAAAGAGAGGAATTGTACCTTTCGAAGAGGTAGAATAGTGAAGAGACCCAAAAAGCTAACGCTAAACAAGAACACAATCATCCATGAAAGTTGAGGATTTTTAGTATTCTGAGGGCTATTATCTTCACTAATTTGATTGCTGATAACTTCGCTCATACCGAGAAGGTAGCTTCCAAAGCCTCCTATTTTGGGAATGGAGTGTCAATTGCAGATATAATTAGTGTGTTTATATGTGTGTGTGTGAGAGAGAGAGAGAGAGGGAGAGACCGCTGGCGGCGATGCCGGAGGAGGCGACCACACAAATTTGAATGACGGCGTTCTCCTGCCTAGTAAATGGCTGCTTGAGAAAGCCAGATTTCTCGAGAAACTTGGTCCACGTCTTGACGAAGAAGTATCCGAGGAGGCCAGCTTAGATGTTGAGCGATGGGATGATCCCTGCCGTCAGATTCAGCTTCATCACGATGAACGTGAACAAAATGGCCAGAATGAAGCTCACTGCAATCGCCCGGAGCGTCAGCTGTCTCTACCTCAATGGCACCTCTTTCTCTCGAATATTCTCTCCACCGAATCATCCTCGCTGCCGGCAGTGGTACTCCTTTCGCTCTCATCCATAAGGTTTCTTGATTCTTCAGAAATTAGTGTTTGGGTTTAATCACAATGAACAGAGACATGTATGTGTGTCTGAAATATTAAACATATATATACTCCCTTCGTCCAGTCAGTGATACATTTTTCTTCCGAAGATGTCTCACTCTAAATGATACTCTATATTTCTAAAAACACATCAGTCTCTCTACTTTATTCTCTTTACCTAACTCATAAAATAATATTCTCTCAGTCCCACCTTACTTTTTCATCTCTCTTTCTTTATTCTTTTCATTAATACAACACTACATAAAATCTCCTACGGAAAAATAAATGTTTCATTACTAATGGTACGTGTACTGCATAAAATCCCGTGCTAGAAATGAAATGCTCCACTTAAAATATGACATAGGGATATAAAGAAGAAATCTTCACTAGTTATTGTCCTTTTTCAAGTCATCGTCCCTGAAAACACGGCATTCCTTATTTGTCGCTGAAGAGTCAAGCCTACACAATTGGACATATATTTCAACATATAATTGTGATGGATTTTGACATAAAATATGACACATTTGGAATGGTATATGGACCGAGAAAAATATTACTTTTATTTTTTGATCGAAATAATAAGTAGTATTTGTTTATAAAATTCTCTATCAATTGACTTCAGGTCAATAGTTTAGTTTAGTGGCTAAAAACTGCAAATCTTGCACAAAGTAATATTTAGAAAAAAAATATTTAAAATTGATTGACGAATCAAAAAAATTGTTGGGGAAATTAAAATGCCGTGATTACAAGTGGTGGTTCTATGTAGAGAAGTATATATATTTTGACTTAATCAGAGCCTCAATTATATCGTTTCAACAAAAAATATCTCTGATATATTATTTTATTTAAGCTTATTTGTTTCATATGCTAGTTTTTCTCTAATATAAATCTTCGTTTTTATATGCAAATTTTTCTTATTGTATGAATACGTATCCTTAAAGTCAATCCAATGTTATGAGCAAATTTTAAATTAGTAGTGTCTTTAGTAGTGTCTTTGGTTCATGAGATTTAGTTCCTCAACTCGATCTTAGATGGATAATCATGGGATAATTAGTCATAGCTAATCCCCTATAACTAAAATAATCTCACAACTCAATTCTAGATTATATCTTGGTATTATTTATTCTATGTGCATTTGCTATTTTTGGTATATCCTCACAATTCAGGACAGAAGCTGCAGGAACCCATTCCATTTCGTTAAAGAGCAATTAATGATCTCTTTCCTCAGTCCCTCATTTAACATTTTGGACAGGACAAGCACTCCTCCATAGCTATATCTGTGGCTATTTCCAGTCGCATGATCCATTTTGATGACATGAATAACAATATATACATCCATGTTTTTATACGGGGCAAGAAAAAAAAATTCTTGGGCTTTTTGTTTTTTAAGTTCTTTGGGCTTCTTTGTGGGCTATAATTTTATGGGTTAATGGTATTCTTCTTGAAAACAATAATACTATTCAAATGCATCTATAACATTGTCGATTATTCCATACCTATAATTACGTTGTGCAATTTTGGTGTTTGATTACCCTAATTTTAAAGAGCTCTAAATTGGCTTTAATTTTAATGTAAGAATTAATTTAGCCTTAATAACTGCGAAAACGACTTTATCGAGAATTTTATGTCCAAATCCACCACAGCTATATGTTGAAATATATGTGTCCAATTGTCTATTCATAAAGCGACTATTTATTTAGTGATAAACGCAGACTTGACTTGAGACCACTAAATGTGGACTACATATTAAGGCATGCCGTGTTTTAAGGGTCATTTGGTGATATGATTTCAACCATAAACACATCTTTCTTCTATTATCCAATATCTGTATTTGTATAGTTGTATTTTATTCTCAACGTATCACGTAAATTAGGAGTACAAAATTTGATTAATAGCTAAAAGTGAATATAAACGACAAATATATAATGCATACAATCGAATAAGTTTTATAGTATCACATTTTTTTACCAATTTCATAGGCTAAAGGATTTGAGTTTATATCCAATATACCATACAAATAGATATTAAATTACTAAACTATTCTTGAAATAAAATTGAAAAGATACTAAAAATTGATTCATATTTGTAATGATATACTTGTCTTTGTTGCAGCTGAAATAACAGATTTCTTAGTTCCGTACAAGATATCAAAATTGCTTGTTAATGTATTTAATTGAAAAAAAAATGTGAATGTAAATATCAATGAAGAGAAAAATTATGAAAAAGGACATTGACTTGGCTTATGAAGTCTTCGTCTAGTGTCTGTAATAAGTCATGCAGAGCAGTCGAAGAAAAAAGGAATTTAATCACATGGCAACGATTGATGAATTGATTGAGTAGACATATAGCATCGTTTTCCAGTTAAACAGTAATTAAATTCATCTTGGAATAAATTAACAAATTATATATTGTAAATATTTCAGTTAAGAGGTATAGGAATATAAATTAATTAATTTTTTACTTGACGTCATGGAAATATTTAAAGAACTAAAAGCCTCAATTTTCTTAGAGGGTCCACATTGGTGGACAATAGCTACGGAACAACCACGCTACAGCCACACAAACACTTCCACAGTCATAAAAATTTATCCCGCTCAATAGACAGTCATGCTACAATCACAAAATCACATTATTTTATCAATTGTTGATATATTTTAATTGGACTAGAACAAAATTAATTGAACACAAATAAATAGAATGGAACGGAGTGAAAAAAATAAATTGAGAATAGGTATTTTATTGAAATAAATTCAGAAAAAATAAAATAAAAATAAAAAAAGTAAAAAATTTACACCGCTGGCGCCGCTGCTCCCGGTAAACCGCCCCCACCGCCCTTCCACGCCGTGTTTGCGGCCCCGGCCCCCTCCGCCACCCCCGCCCCTTCCCGCCGCGGTGCCACGTTTCCAGCAGTGGTCGCTGCGACCACTGTGGAGTCGCTGCGACCACTGTGGACACTCTTAACACAACTTTAAGATCAGATCTACAGTCTCCTTAATGTAGAGTTCTTTTTGTATACATAAACCATTTTCTCTTTTTCTAAGTAAATAATTTTTGGTGTATAGGAATATAATTTTAAAAGTAAATGAAAAATCATCACTATTATGTTTATGGTAATGGACGACTTTTGGAGTATCATTTATTTCAAAAACAAATGATAAACTCTCTCTTTCTCTCTCGCACACACACACACACACTTTTGAGGTATATATAGTGGTGGCTCAAATCTTGTATACACCACACATTCCTAGCTACTTTTAAAATCAAGCCTAATGGTTACATCTTCCCATCTCTACCTCCTTATGACATCATTCTTACTACTTCATTGGTTGATTGATTATAGTTCGGCCAACTCAAATATCAACATTGATCGTTCTTCACTTATTTCCTTTAAATCTCGAATCTCTTTCGATCCCCATAATATATTGACCAAAAATTGGAGCGGTGAGAGCAGTATTTGCAGTTGGGTCGGAGTTACTTGTGATTTGAATCACAGGGTGACTCAGTTGAATATATCATCCATGAGTCTTGTAGGAACCATTTCTCCAGAAATCGGAAATCTTTCTTTTCTCGTTTCTTTAGATATAAGTGAGAATTCCTTTCATGGTCCTATTCCCCCATCTTTGTTCAACATGCCATTTTTAGAAGTTTTGAATTTGAGGAATAACAGTTTGTCTAGTAGCCTACCTCTTGATATGTGCAAACACAATCTCCATAGGCTCAAGAGACTTCGTATTTCTCACAACGAGTTGTATGGGGAAATACCATCGAGTTTGGGGCTGTTCGCAACTTGAGTATCTTTCTTTGCAAAGGAACAATTTCAGTGGACGAGTGCCGATACAAATTGGGAACTTGAGATTGCTTCAACAATTATATTTGGGTGCAAACTACTTACGTGGTAAGATCTGATCTCCATGATATCAAGACTTCATATTGCATGTACAAGGGGAGTGATCAATTGCTAACTCATCATTTAATTGCTAACTACAACTAATTTAAGGCCATAGGATTTTAGAAAACGTGTGGTCTACAATTTGCCACGTGTAATTTTCGTTTTTATTAATAAAATCAAAAAAGATAAAAAAAAACGTCAAATTAGGGTTTTAGATGAAAATGTCAATATAGTGTTTCGGAAATATCAACACAATGCTTTGAGAATGTCAACACGATGCTTTAAGAATGTTAACCCATTGCTTATATTGACATTCTACATGTATTATATTGACATATTTTATATGGTATGTTGACATTTCTGCTTTACGAAAAAATTGAAAAATTTTCGATTTTTTTTTTCAAATTTTGACGTCGGAACATATGCATATATGATATCGTTGGAATCCTTATAAAATTATCTTTAATTTGATATATGTTATATGAATTTAAAGTTTTGGGATTTCTTTTAAAAGTTAGTTATAACTAAACATGTAGTTAAGTGACATTAATACCCCTATTGATATTTTATGGAATTAATCATATGACTTTATTGACGTTTTTTGTTGATCGTATTGATATTTCTTGATTAATGATCTAGGCCCTTAATTTGAATATCTAATGGCTATTATTTAGTTGTAGTTAGCAATTAGGTATTGAGTTAGCAATATAACACTACCCGCATGTACAAAGTTATTTATAATTGGATGTTGATTTGATGCAATTTACTCACAGGTAATATACCAAAAGAGATTGGTGCTCTTACTAATTTACAAAATTTGGACATGAGTACCAACAGCTTTATTGGACCCGTGCCAAGTGAAATTGGGAACTTGACAATGCTTCAATTGTTGGACCTTGATGATAACATGTTAAGTGGTAAGATCTTATGTCAGCTCTTGCATTCTGTACTCTTTGTTAATTTTGTTTTGATTGCTTTTGATGCAATTTAATTACAGGAATTATTCTGAAAGAGATATGTGCTCTTACTAATTTACAACATTTGGACATGAGCATCAACAACTTTAGCGGCCCGGTGCCAACTGAAATTGGGAACTTGACAATGCTTCAATGGTTGTACCTTGATAACATGTTAAGTGGTAAGTGTTGAGAAAACCGGGTAATTTTCTCTCAAATAGTGAAATGAACCGATTCAGTAATTTCAGAGTTAATCCAACAGGGTCTATCTCGATAAAATTACTTCCCCAAATAAATTCTGCGGAAAGACTGGTGGGGACACTGTCCTCTCTTAAATACCAGACTCCAAACAGAATTTATTAGTCGGTGTACAAAAACACTACTACCAAACCCGCAAATAATATTGAATACAATATCACTGCAGAAAAGAAAACCCAAAAATAAATGCGAAACAAAATAAATAATAAAGAAAGAACACACCCGAAACTTTGACAACGAAGTTCAGCCAAATTGCCTGTCTCCGACCACCCTCTGCAGAGCTAGCTTATATATTTAAATGGAGAAGAAATACAATATTTGGGGTACATAACAAATGTGGGAGGAGTGCTCCATTTATAGGCAGCCACTCCCCCAAAGTTTCTAATACCCACCGATGTGGGATAACAAATTTTGACAATTAGTCAAAGTTTGTAGGCAAACTTCAACAGTAAGATCTTATTTCATGCTCTAACATTCCCTATACTTACTTTGGAACTAGATAGATTTTTACAAACTCTTTTCTAAATGGTTAGAAACGTATGATCCGAATCAAATGCACAAAAATGCTCTAGACCTCCATTTTTGATATGTTGTTCCTTCTAACGAGATGGGATCCATTTTCTACTAATAATACTCCAATCATTTTTGTTTCTATATTTCTCATACTTTATCAATTTTACTTTATTCCTTTAAGAAATAATTATAATATTGCCCTTGCATATATAGACTCATACTCCCTCAGTTCCATAGCATTAGAGTCATTTATCTTTTTAGCAAAAGTCAACACATTTTTCCACACCTATTTTACTCTTTCATACTTTATTCTCTCTTCATCTCTTTACCTTTTTCATTTTCCACTTTACTCTCCTTTTACTTAACTCATCTAACACAATTTTTCTTAATCTCCGTGCCGAAATGAAACGCCTCCATTACTATGGAATGGAGGGAGTATATAATTTTATTTTATTTTTAGACTCATATATAATTCGGTGTAGATGTGATGCACTTTACTTTGCAGGTAATATTCCGAAAGAGATAGCTGCTCTAACCAATTTACAGTCATTATTCATGAGTAACAACAGCTTTAGTGGCAAATTGCCAAGTGAATTGGGGAACTTGACAATGCTTAATTCCTTGCTTCTTACAAGGAACAATTTAAATGGTGAGAATCTCATGCTATATTTATTTTAAGTGGCCAATCAAGTCAAACACTACAGAAAATGCACTAGATAGTAACGGAAATAGTGACGGCGGCTGTTATCTCAACAATTAGTGATAGAAAAATGACTAAAAAGCGTTTGTGACTAAAGCGAAGCATTCGTCTATGTTTCCGTCAATTGGTGGATTACTAGCTTTAGTGACGGATATATTTTTTATTGACAAGTTTTTTAATAACGGATCTGCCAAACTTACTATGTCACTGAAAAAGTTGTCAATAAAAAATATTAGTGACGGATTTGTCCGTCATTAAAGCTATTAATCCACCAAATGACGGGAAACAAAGATGAATGATTTGCTTTAGTGACGGATTTCCGTCACTATTTAGTGACTGGCGCTTTTCAGCCTTTTTTCCGTCACTAGTTGTTGAGCTAGCAGCCGTCACCAATATCCACCACTATCTAGCGCTTTTTTTTAGTGTTTGACTTGATTGGTTTTTAAATTGTGTTTTTGATGTAATTCCATAACTTTTCAACTTGATAGGTAACATACCAGAAGAGATTGGTTGTCTAACTAATTTAAAAGGTTTAAGCCTGAGTTACAACAGGTTAAAAGGCCCATTGCCAGCAACTATATTTAGCATGCCATCCTTGCAATATGCTTCCTTTGCCTTCAATAAGTTAAGTGGGTCATTATCGAGAGATAATGGAAACATGACATCTCTTCTCAGAATTGGCCTTGAATTCAACAATTTCACTGGTATGATTCTGCATTTCATTTACTCCAGTATTTTGTAATTAGCTATCAATATATAGCATGTGACTGTAATTAACAAAAACTGAGCTGATAATTTTGCTACAATAGGCAATATTCCAAAGGAGATTGGTCATCTTAGAAATTTCGAGCGCTTAAGCATGTCTAGAAATATGTTTAGCGGATCGTTGCCCAGAGAAATTGGGAACTTAATAACCATGTATGGATTGTTCATTCACAACAATGCTTTAAGTGGTATGATCTTGCCATTTTATTTACAAGTCTTGAATTTTAGGAATATCTACCATTCTTTATTAAACAAATTGGATTTTCAAAATTCATGTTGTTCCAGGTCACATTCCAAGAGAGATTGGTCACCTTGTTAATTTGATAGAGTTGCAATTGGAAGAAAACAATTTCAATGGACCATTTCCAGAAGAGATTGGAAACATGACACTCCTTAGCTACTTATGGCTCAACAATAACAATTTAAATGGTATCATACTCTCTCTCACACATACTAATGACACTCCCCCACTATATGAAACCCACTTTTTTTTATGTCACTAGCTACTATAGAGTGCTACCACTAGTACTACATTTTAAGATCATCTATTGTTTTGATGAATTTCAAGCTTGACACTCTCAAAATAAACTTGCAGGTCCGATACCATCCACCATTGTGAATCAATCAAGACTGCTTAGTTTAGTGCTCGATTCGAACAACTTAAGTGGAGAGATTACAACGTTCATTCTTCTCTCCCCCGACATTAAGTTTTTATCCATTGCAAACAACCGTCTATGGGGACCACTTCCACCCTTCATTTGCAACAATACAAGTCTTGAATTTCTTGATTTTTCAAACAATAACTTGAGTGGAAGTATACCTCTTTGTCTATTTGAAAACTTGAAGAATCTTCAAGTTCTTAATCTGGGTGGAAACAACATGACTGGTTGGATCCCTGATAATATTTCTTCCAATTGCAGCCTAAAGACTTTAGATGTGAGTCACAACAATTTGGTAGGAGGTGTTCCACTTTCCCTAGAGAATTGCACTTCCTTAGAAGTTATGAATGTGAGAAACAATCACATAGTTGGTAAATTTCCATGTATGCTCCCATCTAGCTTGCGGTTGCTTGTGTTGCGCTCGAACAGATTCCACGGAGAGATCACATGTCGAAAGAGCTGGCCAAGTCATCAAATCATTGACATAGCTTCCAATAATTTCAGTGGCAGTCTAAATCCTTTTAACTTCACATATTGGAGAGGAATGGTGTTGGATCGCGATGCAGAGTTGGAGCGTATCAACTTAGGTTTCATGGCTTCGTACATGGAATTCTACTATGGGAACGAGGTGACATTAACCATTAAAGGACTTGAGCTTGAGCTTGTCAAGATTTGGCCAGAGTTTATCTCTATTGACTTCTCTTGCAATAATTTTCATGGCGAAATCCCCGTGGAAATTGGTGAGCTCAGCTCACTCTATCTTCTCAACTTATCCCACAATTCCCTCAGCGGTCGAATCCCAAAGTCATTTGGCAAGCTGAGGCAGCTTGGATCGCTTGACATCTCGATGAACCAGCTCACGGGGGAGATACCAAAGGAGATCGCGTATCTCACATTCCTCGTTGTGATGAATGTATCTCACAATAAGCTAGTTGGAGAGATTCCGATTGGGAATCAGTTGCAAACATTTTCTGCTGATTCATTTGAAGGGAACATTGGATTGTGTGGTCTCCCTCTCAACATTAGCTGCACGAATCCATCACCGCGGTTTGTGGATGTGGAATCGGATAGGGAGGTTGAGTGGGATTATGTGTTTGCTGCGGCTGGATATGTTGTGGGCTTAGGAGGCTTCTCTTGGGTGCTTTTACTTTGTCGAAGTTTCAGGTATAAATACTTCGAGAAACTTGAGGATGTTTTTGAGAAGATCTTTGAGTGTTGCCAACGCCGGAAAGAGGAGATAGACGGAGTTGGGTGGAATCAAGTTATAAGAGACAACAGTATGAATAGATGGAGTTGGTGATGAAGCTTAGTTATCCAAGAATGTGCTTGTAATAGTATGAATATGTTTGCTTTGATTATCCAATGTTTTGTAAGGTTCATTATCAGTTTTTAAAATATTAGAATCAAGCCAAATATATAAATAGAAAGGAACAACGATAAAAAAAATAAAAAAGAAATCACAATGATTAGTAATTTAAAATTATTAGCTAGTTCTACTGAAAAGACAATCTCAAATAAACCAACCATGATTAACTAGAAAAATGACTTGATCAATACTAATCACATTCCATAGAACATACCTAGCCCTTCTTTGTGTTGTAAAATATATCTCTTCCCTTCACCCAAACGCCGCATAAAGTAACCATCTAATTGTTATGCATAAATTCCATCGTGCGTTCATCATAGTTTCGGTAAATCTCACTCAAACTCTTCAGCCACGGAGCTCCCAAGGCCATCTTTGTATCATTGTAAAGTCTATACTTCAGCCAAGATTACAAGTAATACAATCAAGAAACTTATCTAGCTATTTCACTACTAGATCTACAGTCTTCAACTCCTTCTGGTTGTACCTAAAACACTTAATAACCAAAGAAGAGAAACAAGATCAAGAACAATTTATTGGCTCAAGTTGCAGCAGGTAAATCCGACCCTCTAATTCCTTAGTCACCAATTGATTTGCCCCTCAATGGAGAAACCCTAGCAGATAACCAATCTACTCCACCGTATCCACTGAAACCCTAGATCCAGCAACCACCTCGTTGCAGAGACAATCCAAGGCAAAGCCATGGCCAAACACCAGTCACCCAATCCTCGGGAACCACAAGAAACCGCTTCATACACAGACAAATTTGTCTGACCAGAAACCAACCAGAGGTTTCCCCAACACTCAACTTACTCACTCACCAGTGTATACCCACACAGAGGAGGAAGAAGAGAGATCACACTCTCAAGCCTACAGCACAGAGAGAATTCCAGAGGACCACACTCACAACCGAGAGAGAAAAGAGAGAGAGGCAGAGTCAAAATGAGGCGGAAGAGAGAAGGATCTAGTATATAAAAGACACAGCCCCAACTCACCACCACATTCTGCCACGTGTAGGGCATCACTGGAGATTGGACTCAAGCCAACAAAGTGTGGGCCGGTTACTGGTGGAGCAGATTGGGCCTATAAGGGCCATACTATTACAATCATGAATGGGGATCACAAATAAATCAGCAACAAACTCATGCCCTTGAAGTGAAAACTTGACATTGTTACACTTTTGCTTACAAAATAATGACTCCCCATAACAATTGCCCAAATAAACACGAAAAGGACTGGTTGGCGTAACATCCAATTGCAATATCTTGACTATATCGGAATGGATGAAATTATGTGTACTGCCGCCACTGATTAAGGTGTCGACATGTACCCCCGAAATTGCACCTCCCAGTCTCAAAGTCCGGAGAGGGTCGAATCTTTGTTTCACGGCCTCCAAGAATTCGGGCCATGTTGTCAGCAAATTGTTATCATGTTGGTGAAGGAACCAATGGGACTAATACATTTCAGTAAGCAAATTGTTATCAAGAATTCTGGCCATGTTGTAAGCAAATTGTTATCATGTTGGTGAAGGAACCAATGAGATAATACATAAGGACTAATCCAATTTCAGTAACTCTAAAACAAATAAAAACGAAATCACAATGATCAGTGACTTAAAATGAATAGTCCTACTGCTAAGACAATCTCAAATAAAGATAACAAATTGAATAATAAATCAACCATGATAGATAAAGTTGGAAAAGTTGAAATAGGATTGGACCTTGTAAATCCAGACTGATGGGTCGTCTCCGTTGAATTTTGGAGGATCGATGTGAAGATTGGGCCGCCTTGCCTTGGCCTCCAATGTCGAAAACAGCCGATCAGCCCGAGCTGATAAAGCAGCATATTCTTCTCTGTGGTTGTGAAGCTCCAGCCTTAAACATTTTATGGCGGATAGAAGCTCTTCTTGAGAATATTTCAGTTATTTAGTTATCATTATTCCTTAGTCTAGTCCACGGCTAGTGGGCTTTGCTTGATCTTCTCGGCCCATCCTTACGCATTATCGGCCCATACATGTCCATCCTCTTGTCTCATTAGTTCATTGGGCTCCATTACCAGGCCCGTCAGATTCCATTTAGAGATCACAGGTGTTAACAGTGGGCCAAATCTTCAAATGATACCTAATTTAGTAAATTACTGAAACATGAGATAATTAGTCCCTCCAAATATGAATAGCAGTCTCATTTTTCTATTTTAGTATGTCCACGAATAGGGGTCCCGATTCACTTTTACCGTAAACAATAATAGAGTCCCACCTTCCAATAACTCATTCCACTCACATTTCATTTAAAACTAAGAGCATCCGCAGCGGTAAGTTGTCCGTCCGTGCCAGCGGCACGGTGCTGCTCTTAAATAATAGCACGTTCGTGCCGCTGAGCAGGCTTACGGGGTGGGCTGCCGTTGGCAAATTTGATTTTTTCTTTATTTATAAAAAAATTCAAAATTAATTAAAAAATCATTTTTAAATTAAAAAAATATATTTTTGCCACTTCCTAATAAATTATATCAGTTTTGTATACATTTTTAATTTATTTTTCAATTTTTTTCCCCCAAAATTTACATTTTCATCTATAAATACCCCCACTTCAACAAAAAAAAATTCCCACCACACTACACAATTCTCATCTATTCTATCATCTAAATTCTCTCATTTATTCCCTCATCTATTCTCTCATCTATTTTCATCTATTCTCTCATCTAAATTCCCACCATACTACACAATGTCTGGCTCCGGCGATCACCTCTTCGACTCCCGCGGTTAGAACCACGAATGGTTGGGCTCACAACCATTTTCTAGTCCGGAAACGCAATTCACAGCCCCTCTTCAAACCCAAGGTTCTCAAGTTCCGGGTGGCTACCGGCCTTACCCGGTGGACGAGCAAGATGCCCCGGATGGGCGATACGGGTGGGCACCCGAACCCGGATCGGGAGGGAGCGGCAACTCTACTCCTAATCTTACTCCTACTCCTACTCCTACTCTTCCTACTCGTGGTACCCGCACCCTGTACACTCCGGATGAGATAATCCAGTTATTCAAAGCCTACTTGGCAGTCTCCGAAGATCCGGACGTTGGCACAAACCAAAGCGGAGAAACGTTTTGGTGGCGCGTCACTCGTTTGTACAATGAAAACTGGCCAGGGGAACCATCTATCACAATGATAGTATGGTGCGCAATTTCATCTATAGAGCCAATGACGCAATCGGTAAGTTCCAGGGGTATTACCTCCAGGAAGAGTGGTCGACAGGGAGCGGCTAGAGCAAGCTCGACATCATCAGTGCCGCCTTGGCGACCTACCAATTCTTGAACTTGAAACCGTTCAAGTAACTCAGTTGTTGGCAGGAGGCGCGCCATCATGAGAAGTATAGGAGTGGCGTAGTAGCATCCTCCTCCAGCTCCTCCAGCAAACGGTCGAGGTCGGTAGCCCTATCTGACGACGCCTCCGATGAAGTGGCTACCCAGCTTGCTGGAACTAACTTGGGTAGCCTCGAGGCTGGCCAGAGCAGTTCCCGCCGGCGGCAAGGAAGGAATAAGGTGACGGCGAACCACCGTCGCGCCCCGACTCCATCCGCCCCCCCTCCCGCTCCCTTTATGCCACCTAAACCCCCAACCAATTCGTTGTGGGCCCTCTTGGGTCAACTCAATGTGACCGATAGGTCTAACATGACTCCCGACCAACTTGCAACACATGTGGCAATGATACGGGGTCTCCAAAGAACATTGGGGATAGAGCACTAGTCTTCCACATGGGTATTTTTTAGTCTTTAATTATATAATTTTTAATTTGTAGGATTTTAATTATGTATTTTTTTTATTTTCTAGTATTTTAATTATGTATTTTTATTTTTTAGGATTTTAATTATGTAATTTTTATTTTTTAGGATTTAATTATATATTTTTATATTGTAGAAATGTTTTTAGTAATTGAATTACTTAAATTGAATAACAGAATGGTGTGACCCTTGAGCTTGTCCTTGCGGAAGAGCATGGATGTGGGTATTTTGCTCTTGCCTAAGGACAAGGAGTAAAAGTGGGTTCGGGCCCACCTCCGTGCTCTTATTTAAGAGCACGGATAGGGATGCTCTACAAGTGGGACCGCTATTCCACTAACTTTTTTCCATCCACTTTTTTTAACATTTCTTAAAACTTGTGCTGCCAACAAATGAGACTCCTAATGACGGACAGTATTACGTTTAAAATTTTTCAATATAAGAAAAGTCCTAGGTTTCTTTATATTTAAAAAATTGTGTCCCCTGTTAGTCAAATTGTACTGATGCCTTGCACCATTTTATATCAAGAAAACTTTACCTTCATACATTTACTTTCCACAATATATATCATTGACTAACCACTAATATGGACAATTTATTCAGTCACAATTCTTCCTTCCATTAAAATGAAGTAATACTTTTCTCATAATTAGACCTCCGGCCAATAATTTATAGTTACTTGACTTTAATTGTGATATGTCTATGGATGATGATCCACCTCTCTTGCTGAAAATTCTAGTATTTCTAAGAGTTTGTATCATTTTCCACAATAAATTAATGCAGTTATTTGCCATTCACTTACAAAGTTTTCATTTAAGATATGATAGGTATCAAAGATATATGTAGTTATCAATCATAACTAATTTGAACTTAATCGTTTGAACATGACATTTTTAGCGTCATAGTACTCTGCAACTAGACCATCCAAATGAAAAATCACTACTCCCTCCGTCTGTTGTTGTTTGTCACTAATTTCCTTTTCGGTCTATCCGCCAATACTTATCGCAGTTACCTTTTAATACTTTTAATAATGTATCTTATATTCTACTTAACTCATTATTTTCACTCATATTTTATTATAAAACCAATACAAAAAGTAGTATACACATTCCACTAACTTTTTCCACCCATATCAATTGGATTTCTCTAATAGTCAAAAGGTTGGATGATAATAAACTACCATTATTAGATACCAAGAACATTAAGAAATTACTATATCATCTAATCAAATCACTAATTGATGTATTTTTTCGCAACATTAAATTTCAATCAAGACTTATGTCATAGTATTACTCATGCTAACCAAGACTTATGTCACAGTATTACTCATGCTAACCAAATAGTCGGATGAGAATAATTCACTAATTGAACTATATATTTGTAACATTATATCTCAATTTATACTAATGTCATATCTAATTTGAATTGAACTACTATAATTGAATATTTGATTTAATTAAACAATTGTGTTTAATTTTAAATTCAACGTGACTTAAATTTAATTGAACAAGTAAGATGGACTTTAGATTCATTTGCTCTCAACTGTGGAGTACTATTAAATATTGAATTTGTAAAATATAAAATCGACCACATATATATAATCAACTTAAAATTCACAATCATATTTAATTGGATGTATGATAGTAAAAAATATTGTGAATAATCATTGGTATCCAACTATCTAATTATTAAATAATTTTAAAATTTATAAACATAAAATTGACCACTAGTTGTATATATACTTAAGGAAGATATAATAATTAATATTTCCTTACGATAAACATACTCATCATTAAAAGTAAATTAAAATTAAAAAATATTCACATATCTATTTTTGAATAATTAATAGTTAAATATTAATAATTCTAGAACGTTTGAAAAATAGTAAAAACATATTATGTAAATATGTACTATATGCTGTAATGGAGTACAATATTTTACCTAAATTTTAACTAATGAAAAAGTAAAATTTATTTATCGTCATTTGATTATGATAGTTTAAGTAATAGAAAAGACTCACTCCCATTTAAATACTATGAACAATATTTCATCTAAAATTTGACACGAATGTTTTTTTATAATAGTGGTTATTTTTTAGAAATGAATCAATTGCATATTTTATTTCTTAAAATGGTTTTTCCTCTACAATTGTAGAGGGCAAATTAATCATACAAATATGCATAAATAAGAAAACTGATTTTAAACAAGATGGTGTTATCTTATTCAAAATGGAAGATTACAAACTGAATCCTATAATATAGGAATGAATATGGATAGTTGCCATTATTATCTTCTATCGGAAATCAAGGAAAAAGGAAATGGAAGAGAGGGAAAAACAGACGCCATTTGTAGAAGGAAATGAGAGAGAGGGAAAACTAGTCGCTATTTTTGGGAAAGAAAGAATAAGTTTTAGTAAAGGATAAAAGAGTAAACTTAATTGCTAGAAAACCAGAACTTATATCTAAACCGGTTTTTTCTTTATTGAACCTGTTTATGGTTGTACATAATGTGGCTGTATAGCTTTTCCCTAATTCTAATTACTCGTTTAATTAAAAAAGTGGTTAAGTTGAAAACTTCAAAACTTGGAAGAATTATAAAAGTGAATCTTCTTCCTACGTTTTCACTTAATTTTATGTGTAAATAATCAACATTTGTAATCATATAAACTATTGGTCGAAATTATCAACTTTGATTATCAATGATTTATTCAGCATAGATCATCACTACTTTGTTTATTGTGAATCAGTGAACAAGATTCAATTTGAACAAGAATTGCTTCGGTGAAGAACTCTCAAGAACAATCGAAACACCAAGAAACTAAGAAAGAACACAAGAGAATTACGTGGTTCAGCCTTGTAGGCCTACGTCCACTGGAGAGAAGGGAATAGCTTTATTGATTAATCGTGTACAACACACACACTCGAATACACTCTCGTAAACGAGTTACAACACACACTCACTAACTCAAAACCATCTCTGCATCACTCCTTAGAAACTCTCGATCAAGAAGTTGTAGAGAAGAGAGAAGATTTGTATATTGTATTGAATGTAGAAGAAGATCGACTTCTACTTGAAATGTTGAATGGCTGAATAATGAATACCAAAAATGAGTTGGATTAAGTCCTTATATGCACAGAAGCTCCACCAATCAGATCGAGAGAACAACAAACTCTCTAACTAAATCTTGAGCTTCTTCATAACCGAATTAACTGCCAACCCAATTGAATCATTTCTCAACCTTTGTTCCAACAAATCTCCACCTAGGTTGGAAAATGATCAATCTTCTATTCCCCCTTTGTCTCCACCTTACTGTCTTATCTTTGAACCACAGCCACCAGATCCAAGCAACGTGCATACTTGGACACAGGCAGCACCTTTGTGAGCATATCTGCAGGGTTGTCCTCTGCTCTTGACTTCCCCTTTGTTCACCTCATCTCTAACAAAATGCAACCTTACATCTATGTGCTTGCTCCGTTCGTGGAACACTTGATGCTTAGTTAGACTGATCGCGCTGCTGCTATCACAATACACAGTGACAACCTTTTGACAAATCCCAAAATCTCTGAGAAATCCCTTAACCCAAAAACTTTCTTTTACAGCCTCAGCAAGTGCAATGTACTCGGCCTCTGTTGTTGATAGCGCTACTACTGATTGTAGACCAGATTTCCAAGAGATGGCAGAACCATACAAAGTGAAGATGTATCCTGTCTGTGACTTCGTATTGTCATAGTTGGTGGCAAAATCCGAGTCACAGAAACCCAAGGTTGCATCCTTGGTTAGATCATATCCTCTTTTGTACAATATCCCGGCATTCTCAGATCCCTTAAGATATCTCAAAATCCATTTTAATGCCTGCCAATGAGTCTTCCCGGGATCTGACATGTACCTGCTCACACAGCTTTTAGCATGAGCTATGTCGGGCCTCGTACACACCATAGTGTACATCACACTTCCTACAATGCTAGCAAAAGGTAGATTGCACATTTCTTTTCTTTCCTCTTCAGTTTTGGACTTCTACTCTGAGCTTAGTTTGAAATGCTACCCAAGTGGACTTGTGACTTATCTTGACTCAGTCATCTGGAACTTCTTCAAGACTTTGCTGATGTAGTCTTGTTGTGTTAGCCACAATGTTCCCCTCCTTCTATCTCTTATGATATCCATCCCCAATATCCTTTTAGCATCACCCAAATCTTTCATTTCAAACCTGCCACTCAAGTCTCTTTTTATCTACTCAATTTATGATTTATCCGAGCCTGCAATGAGCATGTCATCTACGTAAAGGAGAAGATATGCTACTGTTTTTCCATTCTTCCTTTTCATATAGACACAACTATCATATATCAAATCCAATGCTCAACATATGCTCATCGAATAGCTTGTTCCACTGCCGGCTACTTTGCTTCAACCCGTAGAGGATTCTTTTCAAGAGACAAACTTTGTCTTCATTTCCGGGCTCGATGAAACCCTCTGGCTTCTCCATATAGATACTCTCTTCCAGTTCTCCATGTAGAAATGTTGTTTTCACGTCCATTTGCTGCAATTCCCAATCATTTTGACATACCACTGACATTAGAATTCGAACAGAACTATGTTTGACCACCGGAGAGAAGACCTCATTATAGTCAATCCCTTCTTTTTGTGTGTATCCCTTGGCAACCAGCCTGGCCTTATATCTGACTTTGTTTCCAAGAGTAGCTTCAACCTTTCTCTTGAAAATCCATTTGCATCCAATCAATTTCAGAAGTTTTGTTCTTGTCACCAGAACCCATGTTTTATTCTTGATGAGTGACTCCATTTCTTCCTTCATTGCCTTAATCCATCTGCTTATCTCATTGCTTCTCAATGCATCCTTGTAGTTCAATGGCTCTGAACATTCTATCCCTTCTGCCACACAAAGAGCATAATAGACCAAGCTCGAGATGCTGTGTCTGGCTGGAGGAGTTATCACTCTTCTTTGCCTGTCTCTGGCAAGCTGATAGTTTCTCAGATCATCAACTTCTTGTTGAAATTATAATTGGTCAAAGTTCATTGACCGGATTCCAGATATATAATTTTGTGAAATTAAATAATATAGTGTCGATCTACGTTCGGAGTAGATGACCGTGGTATATTTATTTTCTCAAATCCGATTCCCGGTGAGTGAGAAATAATGGATTAAAGTTGTGCAAAATTGCAAACTTAATGAGCTATGAGAGAAGCTTAGGGAATAATTAAGAGAGTTAATTATCCCACATTGGAAGTTACAACCTTATTAAACTAGTATTTAATAAGAAGGATTATTACATGTAATAATTATAGTGGACTAAGATGGGCTGTAAGAGCCCACACGCGCGCGCCGCTCGCTCCGCCGCGAGCCGCGTGCCTCGAGCCCGAGCCCGTGCCCGTGCTCGTGCTCGTGCTCGTGCCCGTGTCCGTGTCCTTGTCCTTGTCCTTGTCCTTGTCCTTGGAATTGGATCCTGACAATTGGTCTTTGGGTGGTCTTTGGGCCTGGTCGTGGGCTTGGTGCTTGGGCCTAGTTGCGGGCTTGGCCCGAGTCTAGTGGGTCTGTTCTCTGAGCGTGTAACGGCTCGTAACTCCCGAACGTTACAGCTCGTAACCGACGACCGTTACGGTCTGGCATTAATGACAGCCATCAAGGCTGCGTTGACCCCTATAGTGGACTGAGCCTATAAATAGGCTAGCCATTCTAGCATTCTCTACATCAGAAACTAGAATCCACACTCTGCATCCATACACTCTCTCCTCCCTCTGCATAGTTCTTCTGTCGAAGCTCTGCCCTCTCCTCCATCCAGTTCGCCGGAGCTCTGTTGATGCTTCATAGAGACGTAGCCGTTTTATCTTTGGGGACGAAATGTCAATCCGAAGAGCACTACCGGGGCGTATCTCGTCTTGCAGAAAGAGGCCTCCTCGACTCGGCTAATTCCTTTACGATCTATTTGTTTCGAGTTTTCCACTGTAATTTCGTTTCAGTTTCCATTTGTATTTCTTCTTGGGTTGTATTACGCCCGGCTAGTTTATCTATTGTAATCCCTAAATCTCCAACACTTCTTGACTCACTTCATCATTTGATATTATCTGAGGATCTTCATTCACTTCAGAATCCACCTCAGAATCTGAGCTCTCCTTCTCCACTGAAGTGTTATCCTCCACCTCCACTGAATTGTTATCCTTGCTTGCTTCATTCTATTTATTGTGCTCAATATAGGGCATCTCCAGCTCCCTGAATGTCACATCCCGACTGATGATGACTTTATTGTTGACCATTTTGTTAAGAATGTGTAGAAAAAGGTACAAAATATGTTGATGTGCTGCAGCCTTGCTTTGAGACAATATTTACTGGAGATTTTGAAGTCCAATCAGCTCATGATGCATATCAATCTCTTCGTCTTCGAAAGAGCTTCACGTGTGTATCTTGCACGCTTCAATCGGAGTTCGGTAGAAGAAGTTATGGCCGTTACAAGAACACTGTGCTATCAAAAAACTTACACGCGGCCGGGTGAATTTTTACACTGTAAATTCACCCGGCCGGGTACTGTAATTATGCGCGGAAATGGCCAGAAAGGGGTCGAAAATGACCACCCGGCCGGGTACGCTATTTTGGCGTATTCTTTTGCCAAAAACGCAATTTTTGATAGGAGATTAAAGGGAAAACGCCTAGGGTTCACATCCATTCAACATCTACCGCCTCCAACACTCACACACACCCCCAAGAACACCTTTGAGAGAGAGAATTGAAGATTGAAGACTTCCAATCGGAAGATTGAAGTTGCAATTCCATGGATTCATTCTCTCAGGAGTATCTTAATCTTTTCTCCATGTATTTCATTGAATATTGTGTTTTAAACATGGTTTTTGTGAAGAACATGAGTAGCTAAACACCTTTTTGTAGAATTCTTGGTGAAGATGCATTAATTTCATAGTTTTTATCCAATTGATTTTGTTCTTACCTTGCTCTTGTAGTTATTTGATTATTCTTGGGTTTATTCCTTTCAATTGCTTGATCACCATTTGATTGTGTAGGATTAACTAGATTAATCGGGAGATGATATAATTAATCTGGAAATAAGAATAATTCACACCTTGATGCAATAAAACTCGGGAGAGTTGAGGTTTTGAGTGAGGTCTTTGACCTAATCGAGCTTTGGGAGTTAGGGGTTTTAGGATTAGAAGGGGACTTCAATCCTAGGACCTAATCTACAGGTTTCTCACCTCGGGAGGGGGTTTAATCTATAATTGTGGTCGACTTAGTAATTCTAGAGACACCAAAAGGTAAGACAATTTGATTGGATAAGAGCTTGGAGTTGTGCATCGGATCCTTGAGTTCTACAATTTTCTCCATATATCTTTTCACTCCGTGTTTACTTGCTTTTATTTATCTATTCGTTCATTATATGCTTTCCGTAGTGTTAGAACAAAACCAAACCTTTCCCGATTCTCTAGATAGTAGTCAATATTTGTTCGTGGTAGTTAAGTTGATACAAATTAGTCTCTGTGGGATACGATACTCTTGCTTGCTAATTGCTACACTAGCCCCGTACACTTGCGGGTGTCACTTGTGTTAAAATAAGTCGAGTCAATATGTCACTGTGTGTGTAATCCAGAGGCTTCTCTGATGTGTGTTTTCCAGTCCCATAGGGCTGCTTCTTGCTCTTTCCTAGTACACATTCTTCACAAGCCTTCAAGTTAGCAGAGCCTTCTATCTTGATTACCCCTTTCTTGGCAAGAATCTTCAGACCAGCCTCTAAGACATGTCCTAATCTGAGGTGCCAGAGATCCATATCAGACTTTTTTACTACATTAATTTCTCCACTGACTACAACTTGAGCTTGCAGATAATAGAGGCTTTGTTTTCTGGTTGCTGTCATGACCACTTTTGAGTCCTTGATTACTTTCATCAGACCATTAGAAGATACAAAGGAGCATCCCTTCTTCTCAAGTACACCGAGAGATATAAGATTTCTCTTGATGTGTGGTATAAATCTCACTTCAGAGAGAACTCTTGTGGATCCATCTGCCATCTTTAGTCTGACACTTCCAACTCCAATCACTCTGCATTCCTAGTCATTCCCCAACAGCACTACCCCATCTGATTTCTGCAAATTCTCAAACCACTCGATGTGGTGGCAGATGTGGAAACTACATCCCCTGTCCATAATCCACACATTCCTAATATTTACATCAGCAATATTCAAGGCCTCTGCACATTGAACCTCCTCTACAACATCTGCTGTGTTTGATGCAGTCAACTGCTCTTGATGTTTCTTCTTGAATGCATATCAGTGTTTCTTTAGATTCCCAGGTTTCTTGCAGTAGTGACATGACCTTGTCTCCTTTTCCTCTCCTCCCTTTTCTTTCCATGGCTTTTGCTTCTTCTGGGATTTTTTCTTCCCAGATTTCATTGAGTCTTCCTTCACATTGAGACTTTCTGCAGCAGGATCAATAGTTTTTGTGGCTGCCTTCTGAAACTCCTTCATCTTTAAAGCAGAATGTACTTCTTCATAAGTGATTTTAGAATCCCTGCCAAGAAGAATGGCATCTTTGAACTACGCGAAACTTTTAGGCAGAGGGACTTAGTCATGTACAATGATTCTCCCCAATACTTCTTGGTTAAGTTGAAAACTTCAAAACTTGGGAAGAATTATAAAAGTGAATCTTCTTCCTACGTTTCCACTTAATTTTATGCGTAAATAATCAACATTTGTAATCATATAAACTATTGGTCGAAATTTTCAACTTTGATTATCGTTGATTTATTCAGCATAGATCATCACTACTTTGTTTATTGTGAATCAGTGAACAAGATTCAATCTGAACAAGAATTGCTTTGGTGAAGAACTCTCAAGAACAATCGAAACACCAAGAAATAAGAAAGAACACAAGAGAATTACGTGGTTCAGCCTTGTAGGCCTACGTCCATGGGAGAGAAGGGAATAGCTTTATTGATTAATCGTGTACAACACACACACTCGAATACACTCTCAGAAACGAGTTACAACACACACTCACTAACTCAACACCATCTCTGCATCACTCCTTAGAAACTCTCGATCAAGAAGTTGTAGAGAAGAGAGAAGATTTGTATGTTGTATTGAATGTAGAAGAAGATCGACTTCTACTTGGAATGTTGAATGGCTGAATAATGAATCCCAAAAATGAGCTGGATTAAGTCCTTATATGCACAGAAGCTCCACCAATCAGATTGAGAGAACAACCAACTCTCTAACTTAATCTTGAGCTTCTTCATAACCGAATTAACTGCCAACCCAATTGAATCATTTCTCAACCTTTATTCCAACATTTATGATAAAATAATTTTTAAAAATATTTTTAAATCTACGTTCATAGCATTTATTTCAGCTTAAAACAAGTGTCACCCCTCCCATTTGCCACTGACTTGACTTACGAAGTCTTCGTCAAAGTCAGTAATGATGAGTCAAGCTTGTAGAAAGGTCGATATGATATGTGCCACCAATTTTCTTTATTTTAGGGTGCAATAATCAAAAGGTGAACTAATGTTTTGTGCCATAATTCACGCAAAATTCAAAATATGTTTACATAGCATTTATTTTACTCTTAAACAATTGTCACTCTCCAATTGCCCAAATTCCCTTTCCACACACACACACACACACACACACACACATTTGAGGCATATATATGCATAGTAGTAGCTTAACTCTTGTGTACCTCCACACATTACTGCTTTTAAAATCAAGCCTAGTCAATGGATAGATCTTCCCACTTCTACCTCCTTATAACATCGTTCTTCCTACTTCAATGGCTGATTTGTTCTGCCTCAGCCAACTCCGATATCAACACTGATCGTTCCTCGCTTACTGCCTTCAAATCTCGAATCTCTTTCGATCCCAATAATATATTGACCAAAAATTGGAGCAGTGAGAGCGACGTTTGTAGTTGGATCGGAGTTACTTGTGATTCTCGCTATCACAGGATGACTCAGTTGAATATATCATCCATGGGTCTTGTAGTAACCATTTCTCCAGAAATCAGAAATCTTTCTTTTCTCGTTTCTTTAGATATGAGCCAGAACTCTTTTCGTGGTCCTATTCCCCCATCTATGTTCAACATGTCACTTTTAGAAGTTTTGATTTTGAGGAATAACAGTTTGTCTAGTAGCCTACCTCTTGATATGTGCAAACACAACCTGCATAGACTGAAGAGACTTCGTATTTCTTACAACAAGTTGTATGGGGAAATACCATCGAGTTTGGGGCAGTGTTCAAAGCTTGAGTATCTTTCTTTGTACAACAACAGTTTTAGTGGAGTTGTGCCAAAACAAATTGGAAACTTGACATTGCTTCAACACTTTCATATACTACGATTAGATAATACTTCCTTTGTCTACTAGAAGTAGGTACTTTGGGACGACATGAAGTTTTAATGCTACTTGGGTAAGTGTGTGAGAGAAAGAGAAAAAGTAATTGAAGTAGTGTTAGTTCATAGTGAAACTCAGATTAGTCCAAAGTTACTTACGTTATTTTTCCTCCTATCAAATAAAAATCCCTCTGATAAATATATGCAATCACGTGTCAAAATCATTCATTTCTAAGTATTGATATTCAATCTCTCAGTTATGATATAAGAAGTAGTTCCGAATAAATACAACTCTCTTCACATGATTGCATTTTAATTTTTTGCTTCTTTTCCGAAATGGCAGGTAATATTCCAAAAGTGATAACTCATCTTATTAACTTGCAAGTTTTGGACATGAGTTCCAATAAGTTGTCAGGATCATTGCCAAAGGAAATTGGGAACATGACATCCCTTACCAACTTATTGTTTAACAACAATAAATTAAGTGGTATGATATTTTTATCTTTCATTGCTTTATCTTCTACCATTTTGTAGCATGTAAGTAATTAATATTATGATTGATAAATAATCAATAATTAAGGTATAACCTTCCAGTTTTTGTAATCCTGTTAATTAAGTTTCAATATATACAGTACACAGATTTTGGGTGGGAGGATCCAAATATTGTTGTAAAAGTTATTTGCCTTCTCATCATAAACATGAATAGAGCATTTATCTTCAGTTCTATGGTTTTGAGTTTTGACTAGGTTGATACAGATTATTTCTGTCTCTGCTGTCGCCTCAACAATTTGAACATTTAATTTAATGCACTTAAGAATAGCATCTCTTGAGAATCTTCAACCTTTTACACTAATTCAAACTCTTTTTTGAGTATATCTCTCATGAAATATGTGCAGTAGCTTTATATTTAATGTTTGTTTTGTAGAAAAACACAAAAATAGGTTTGGGTTTGCAGTATGATTGGAGAAATTTTCTACACCAAAAATGTGATATTATTACTATTAGAGATGGTCCAATTCTGCTATTAGTAAGAGTAATACCTCACTAAATTTATGTGTGGATGATTCATAATCTCACAGATCATATTCCAAATGGAATTTTTCTTCTCAATAATTAATTTCAATTGGAAATGGCTAACAGCCGACTTGGTGGATCATTTCCAACAGAAATTGGTAACACAACCATCTCAAATGTGTTTCTTAGCTACAATAATTTAAGCGGTATGATTTTCTGTTTTCTTTCATACTGTAAATTCTTCCCCATTTCATTAACAAAGTTTATTAGATATTAAATGTTGCTTTTTTTCCATCTTAGATACTACTCCCTCCGTCTCATAGTAGATGTCACACTTTCCTTTTTAGTTTGTCCCACAAAAGATGTCACATTTCCTTTTTTGAAAAAAAGTTATCTCTCACATTAATATAAATATATTATTTTCTCTTTCCACTCAACACATAAAACAACACCTCCTAAAATCTCATGCCAATCCCCAAGTGTGACATCTATTATTGGGCGGAGGGAATACTACATACTCCATATGATATACTCATCATTTTAGATTAATAAAAAATGATCATTTTAGATTAATTACTACTATACCTTACACAAAAATTTTTTGTAACCATGTTATTTGATTTGCCTAAGTCTTTTAATTGCAATTACAATTTTTTTACCATATATAGTACTACTCCCTCCGTTCCATTTTAAGTGACATATTATCCATTTTTTAAGATGTCACATTCTAAAATACACATTTTTAAATATAGAAACAATACTTTTTCTGTTTTTTCCCTCTTTCTTACTTTATTCACTCTACTTTACTTACAAAACAACACTACGTAAAATCTCATGGCGAATTAGAAATGTTCCACTTGGAGTGAGACTGAGAGAGTGTATGTTGATTATAATGATGCATTAATCTGTGGCAACGGCAGATCAATCTCTGTTTTAATGCATTTGTTTCATATATTTCGATTAAAATTGAAATTGACACAGACAAAATAAACTTTCAGGTCCGATACCATCTACCTTTGTGAATCAATCAAAACTGCTTTATTTAGCAATCTATTCCTGCAACTTAACTGGAAGGATTCCACCAAACCTTTGCAACTTGAGATCCCTCCAATTACTCGATTTATCGTACAATAATTTGGAAGGAGCACTTCCATATTGTCTAGGAAAATTGGGCACATCTGCGTTATCTTCGATTTGCAAGCAAATAAACTTTCTGGAATCATACCATCAATAATATTCCCAAAGGGTTGCAATCTACAGTCAATCAATCTGAATGGAAACAAATTGGAAGGAACACTTCCCCAAACATTGGGCAACTGCCAAGATTTGGATATCCTGGACATTGGTGAAAATAAGATACAAGGTGCATTTCCATTTTGGATGGAAACACTCCCTAAACTTCGCGTCCTCATCTTGAACCTAAATAAGTTCAATGGTACGATGTCCGTGTTCAAAAACTGAGCAGCCTTTCCCAAAGTTGCAAGTATTGGATGTCTCATATAATGCAGTTGTTGGCTCTCTATCTGATAGATATTTCAACAACTTTCGTGGTATGATTGATGCCAAGGAATACATGTCCGATGATGAAGCATATTTCAAGATCACAGTGAAGGGCTTGGAACAGTTATTTGAGCGACTGCTGACTACATTTACAATTATCGATATGTCCTCCAATAGATTCTCCAGGACCATTCCATCTTCTATTGGGAATCTTAACTCGTTTAGATACTTGAATTTGTCTCACAATACACTTGTTTGCTATTGTTTCATATATTCATTCAAGTGTGTTTCATAGTGAGGAGAATACACGCCTAAATAGGCTGAGAATCATGTACATATGGTATGATTTACCCAAGCTATAAATTAGGAAAAGATAATTTACAATTAATGTGAGATCATTCTAATTTATTCCCTAATCTCGGTGTATCTTCCGTGATATCTTCCAACACTCCCCCTCAAGTTAAACAATGGGATCACCCATTTTCAACTTGCCCAATACTTCATGGAAGCTTCTTGAATCCACAACCTTCGTAAGAATATCTGCTAACTGGTCTTTTGAACGAACAAATGGAAGGTCCACAATTCTAGCTTCTATATTCTCCTTGATGAAGTGGCTGTCTACTTCAACGTGCTTCGTTCGATCATGTTGCACGGGATTTTCAGATATGCTTATTGCTGCCTTGTTGTCACAAAAGAGCTTGCATGGCTCCTTTGACATCAAGCCTAATTCTGTCATCAACTTCTTCAGCCATAGGATCTCTGTCAATCCACTTTTGATTTCACGAAACTCTGCTTCTGCACTTGATAGAGCTACTACCTTTTGCTTTTTACTTTGCCAAGTCACGAGATTTCCACCCACGAAGGTAAAATATCCTGCAGTCGATCTTCGATCATTTGGGTTCCCTGCCCAGTCCGCATCTGTGAACCCATGCACTTCTAAGTTCCCATGGTTTTCAAACATAACTCCATGTCCCGGAGTCCCCTTCAAGTAACGCACAATCCTCAAAGCCGCTTCCCAGTGATCGACTTGAGGCTTATGCATAAACTGACTAACTATTCCCATTGCATAGGCAATTTCTGGTCTAGTATGGGATAAATAGATAAGCTTACCCACCAGACGTTGGTATCTCGTTTGGTGCGTGAGTTCGGCTCCTTTATTGAGTCGAAGACCATGGTTCTGCATCATTGGAGTCTCTGCAGGCTTGCAATCTAGCATCCCTGTTTCGGCCGAAAGATCCAAAACATACTTCCGTTGGCTTATAAATATCCCTTTCTTGGATCGCATCACTTCAATACTTTAAGAGACCCAAATCCTTCATCTCAAATTCAGAAAAAAGATTCTTCCTTAGCTTGCTTATCTCTTCCTCGTCATCTCCAGTAAGGATCATATCATCCACATAGATAATGAGTCACGTGATCTTCCCTTCTTTCTTCTTGAGAAACAAAGTATGATCTGAATTACTCTGTTGGTATCCATATTTCTTCATTACTTCAGTAAACCTCCCAAACTATGCCCTTGGATATTGTTTCAAACCATAAAGAGTCCTTCTTAGCTTACACACCTCTCCTGCCTTGAATTCCCCATCAAATCCTGGTGGAGCCTCTATATAGATTGGTTCAGTGAGTTCGCCATGCAGAAAGGCGTTAGTCACGTCAAACTAATGTAGCGGCCAGTTCTTTGTTGCGGCAATAGAGAAAAACACACGAATAGTACTCATCTTGGCCATTGGTGAGAAGGTCTCTGAATAATCGACTCCATAGGTTTGAGTATAGCCCTTTGGCACTAACCTCGCCTTGTAGCGCTAAATTGAACCGTCTGGCTTCCTCTTGATCGTGAATACCCAACGACATCCTACTAGTCTAGACCCTTCGGGTCCCAGACACACTTCCCACGTTCTGCTTTTCATTAGTGCCTTCATTTCTACGAGCATTGCTTCCCTCCAATGTTTGATTTTCATCGCTTCTTCCGCAGTTCTGGGAATTTCCTCTTCATCATATAGAGCTGTTGTGAAGGACCTTGCCATCTCCGTCAAATTTGCTTTAGCCAGATTCGCCACCGAATATCTACTCTTCTTCGAGATACGTTTTGGGCTGTACCTCTTGGGTGGGACGCCCCTTGTGGTTCGATAAGGGAGTATGTATTGTCCTGTATCTCCATCAATTGCAGCAGTCTCTACCGGTTCCAGTTCTGTCACAGAGTCATTAGGAATATTCGTACTATTGACTCCAGGTTCAGTAATTACCTCAGATATCACGGAGGAGGACTATCGGGAGAAGGCGAGTGAGGAGGCTCCGCTGTTGACAAGACAGGCTCGGCGACAGTACTAACTGTCTCTGTTGGTTCCGTGGCAGAGTTGCTTGGTGGTGACACAAACCAACATAGAGGTCCACTCGTCCTATCAATAGTTCTACTCTCCCCCTGACCACTAAGGTTGGTGTAGTAATACTCACACTCAAGAAAATTGCAATTCATAGTGGTTATTATTTTCCTAGATGATGGATCAAAGCACCTATACCCCTTTTGGTTGATTCCATATCCCAAAAAAACACATTATGGCGCAAGCGGAAAATTTAGTTCTTTCGTGTTTTGGAACATGGACATACACGGAACACCCAAAAATTTTAAGTGGTAAGGTAAGTGGTTCAGGTACTTTGGCTAGGGAAGATAAAAGTTGTAAATGAGTTTTCATGTTTAAAATTTTTGTAGGTAGACGGTTAACTAAATACACAGATGTAGCAACAGTCTCAGGCCATAAAAATCTTGGAACATTAGAATCAAAAAACAAGGCACGAGTAATTTCCAAAATGATCCTATTTTTCCTTTCAGCTACTCCATTTTGTTCGGGGGTATATGGGCAAGAGGTTTGGTGAACTAACCCTTTATCCACGAAAAAATTTGACATTTCCCGATTTACAAACTCCCTCCCGTTGTCTTACCTAAGAATTTTAATGGTTGTCTGAAATTGAGTTTGAACCAGTTTGTAAAAAAGGACAAATTTTTCGTACACTTCAGATTTGTTTTTCAAAAAATATACCCACGTCATTCTCGAACAATCATCCACAAACAATAAAAAATATTTAAAACCATGATCACCAGTAACGGTGCAGGATTTATCTAGGATTTATCTTGGAATAAATTCATATAAATCCATAAAATAAGATAATATTATATTATATTTATTCAAATCTATCTAAGATTTAACTAGGAACAGATCCATATAAATCTAAAAGATAAGAATAAAATATTATATTATCATTATCCAAATCCACCTAGAATTTATCTATTAATATAATTCATATAAACTCATAGGATAAGAATAAAATAATATTATCATTATCTATATCCAACTAGGATTTGTCTAGGGATAAATCCACATTAATCCATAGGATATAAATAAATGTTAGATTGTCATTATCCAAATTTAACTAGGATTTTCGTCTAGGAATTAAATCCCTACTAATCCATAAAATAAGGATAAAATCTATAATTAATCCATGATTTAATACAAAATCAAATCTTAATATATAAAATCCATAAGATATATTCAAATCTTAATTCTAAATTAATCTTGGATTATTTCCAAAATTAATTTAAGGGTTAGGAAACCCTACTCTAAATTTGGAAAGCGATTATTCGCTGAGCTATGCGAGACGATGGAACACGAGTCTGGGATCTGCCCACGAAGGGCTCCCACTCGCACCATGGCTGCTGCTGTTCTGCGTCGCGCAAACTGCCTAGCTCTGGAGCTTGGGCTGCCGACACAGCTTGGCCAGCCTGCCGACGCTGCTCCCACTCAACGCTGCATCGCTTCAGAACACCAGAATGGCCGACTACGTGATTCAATTTAGTACATGAAACAATAACATATTCAGTCCACGTAATCATTACGCATTGAATAACTAGTTTCAATTCAATCCACGTAATCATCACGTAACAATTCACAATTGTGTTTGTAAGACTCCAAGTCACGCGATTTTACGACACGAAACAAATATATAGAGTTGTGATTAATGTCGAACCAATTTTAAAAACCGAACTAGAGACCAAATCTGGGCCATTAGATCTAGTTTTTTTGATGAGATGTGCTGCTATGAAAATTTTTTCGGCTTCATTACAAGCCCATTTTACTTCATTATATAGGTCTATTACTTTATTCTGTACGTAATACCTTGAAACTACAACATGTTTTTACTTGCTTCCAATAGGTTTTGAAATGATTCAACATATGCTTCATTCAAATTCATTGACGTGGGTTTTTGCTTGATTAACATATAAAAATGCAATTTATTCAAGTGAGTTTATTACTTCATTCATAAAAGTTATTACTTCATTGGATAAGATTTTTACTTCATTCCCGTAGGACTTCAAATGCTTCTACACATACTTCATTCCAATAATTTATTACATTATTCCATGTGTTTATTAAACCATATTAGCGCCATGGCGTTGGTGATAGATATTGTAGAGAGAAAGAACGGCACGCGACGGCGAAACCACATTTACGTACTGGAATGGAGTAAAAACCTACTGGAATGAAGTAAAAACCTACTAGAATGAAGTAATATATTCTGGAACGAAGTTAAATCTTCGTAACATGTTAGTATGAGTTATTTACCTTCAGATGAATTAAAATAGGCTCGTGATGAAGGTGAAAATAATTTATAAATTTCTGTATGTTATCCGTAAAAAACTAGATCTAAAAGCCCTAATTTAGTAGGGTTCGGTGGTTCGGTCTTTAAGAGTGGATTTGTGGATAATGAGACTCTAAAGTATCATGACATAAATTAATTAACTAACCATATCTAACGCCTAGGTAATGATTACCAACAAATAACATTTGTCAACCAAAACCCAATCCACGTAATGATTGAAAACTTGGTAAGAAATAATCCTGGAGAATTTATCTCCCAATACATTCAATTTGGGCAGATTACGAGATCATGCAGCCCTTCGAGTTCTTCGTACAAAATTATGTTAAACCATTCGAAAATTAACAACCACGCTCCGAAGAAAAACATGCATTCAAGCAATTCACATAACATGAAATTAATCCACATAATCAGAGCCAAAAATTGGCTCTGATACCAATTAATGGGGTTTGGTGCCCCTTGCACAGCGGAAGACTTGTACAAAACAAATAAATCAGACGTGGATCTATTTGACCGATTATGCGATTAATCAATTCACATGTTAAACTGATAATTGCATGCTAGAACGCAAATAATTCATGCTTAGAAAATATAAATCCTAAACATGAGTACTACGGTTTAGAGTTACCGATTTGATTCTCCAAAGAATCGACTATTGCTCGCGCCTTCTCCGCGTGATGATCTTCGATACTAGACCACAGATCTTCTCTCTGGTTTCCGAACTGTATCTCGATATCAGGGTGGGTTGATCTTATCAAAATACTAGGACTCGAATAAAGAAGATAGAAGAAATCCTTCTCCAATTAGGAGAGAAATTCGAACTCCTCTAGGTAGAGGGGGACGAAAATTATGAGTAATGATAATAATAATTTATGTCTCCTTTATTCTCCTATTTATATAAAGTTCCTTTTGGGCCCAGACAGGCATTTATGGAAGGTTTTGGATATGGGCTCGCCCAATTAGCTTTTTACTAATTAAATTGAACCCACAATTTAATACAAGCTTATATTGGAATATTACGAGCAGCCACTACAGAAGTAATATTGAACTCTCCCCATCCAAATCCGAAATTACAAGTAATTTGGGTTTCCACTTTGTTTATTATTTATTTCCCGCGCTTAAGATATAAATGTCCATTAATTAATTAATGTCTGCTATGGACTTAATTAATTAATATCTTATTAATTCCAAGAGTGGACTTAGCGAGAAACATTTATTTATTATTCATAGAGTAATAAAACTCCAACTGGCCAGTTTTCCGAATAATAAAACCTTGTTCGAGCTCCTCTTGAGGACATTATCAAACGAGACTCACCTCGCGCACGTTTCAACATAATAGCAATCTTAGCACCACCAGATATTAATCACCACTACCCAATATATCAGGATTATTGGGTTGCGAAAAACCCGCACCATTTGATAAGTCAAAGTAGTGCATAATCAATACCGTATGCTCAATGCTAACATATGTAGATTAAGAAATAGTATTTTATCAAGACCTAGTCTTTCAGTAGATAGCATAAAGACACGTCTTGCTGTTAGATCCGTTCAGTGCTATACCACACCAATGTCATCTTATTTCAGTAAGGCTTAGAAATATGCGGACTGACATTGCAACCTTTCACGATAGGTAGTCTAAGCTTATCTAGGTTGTGAAATTCTTCTTTTTCTTTTGCAAAGCATAGAATAGATTTGACCGTGTTACCTTAAAGTGGACGACGCCCACAACCGGTCTACTAAGCAAAAGACTTAGACTTTGTTTACTTCTTATGCATTTAAATGTTTATAAAACATCATATAAATGCACAAGCAAACACAATGTAATAATAATAGTGATTCTATTCGTGCGAGACTGCTCGAATAATACTGAATCGGGTTAAAAGTGAATTAGTAGAGTTTTACGTATACAAGCAAGATTCTATACGCGCGAAAACTTGCTCGAAACATGCTTTCCAGTATACCAAACCTAACAATCTCCCACTTATACTCAAAACATGCTTTCGAGTATACCCACTGCCAAAAACTCTCCCACATATACACAAAGCAGGTATTGATACTAGATATATCGAACTACCATTCATTTCACAAGGTGAAAGAAAAATCTGCTTGGTTGTTCTCTGATTATATCTTTTTCACCATAATGTCCTTGCTGCGTACTTGATCTTTAATTAATTTCATCCCCATATGTGATTGCTTAGCTTAATAAACTCGCGTGTCCCTTGAGTGAACCTTCACTAGAGTAATAAAAAATAATACTCATAGGCAAACTCAAACTTACGATTAAAGCTACTAGGAAGCTATTCCTAAGGTAAACACATATTTAAAGGATGACTTACTCGATAACTGATTGGTCATAAAACTAAGACAGTGTAACCTCAAGGACATTACATGAATGACTGGTAAACTAGAAAATAGTTACTAGTCTTTCTCAAGCACTAGGGTATATTCATTACCTCAAAAAATCCTTTGCCATGGTTAATATGATATATACTTGCTATGCAAAAGCACAACTAATATCAAACTTAGTACACATTACAGCATACATGAGACATCTATCTCCAACACTAGTCTCATTATTCTTGATCTCACTTAAGTGTCAAGCGACACTCGACTAGAGACAAGATAATTCCATCTTGAAAGGTAAAACCTTTGCATGGAAATTCTAATGCTTAAATGTTCCAAGCCATGTGTAGATATAGGATTCCTAAGAGAATCTCAACATTCTTTCTACCAATCTTAAAATGACTTAGATGCTAAGAATGTAATTAGTTTCTCTTAAATCATTTATCTTAAACTGGGTAGACAACCAGTTTCCTATGTAATGCACTTTCAACTTCCTTGTGCTTACAGCACTGTTAAGGACACATGTCAAATTCCAAATATTTGACAATTTTGATAAAACACATATACTCTGATTTAGATGCTTGCCTAAGACCACGAAGGTCTATATAAGCTTCCAATCATGCGTTTCTTGCCCTTAATTACATATCCCATTAGAATGTTCTAGTAGATGATTTCCTCAAGACTTCTATTCATAGAAGGCAGTCTTGACAATCTTAATATATACATTCTAATTAATGTAAGTTCTAATTGACAATAGGATCGAATAAATCCTGACACAACGATAGCGAGAAGATAATTCTGTTTGGGCATAACCCATTGTCATTGTCTAGCCTTTTGAGATCCATATTTACACTTGCAAATATACTAGCTCCCACTGACTGACACAGCCTATAGGTAGTTTTGCAAGTCTTGTAAAACATGTTGTCTATCTTAGATTGTAGTTTGGAATCTATCACCTTTTCAAGGATGAATATCCAAATGAACCAATACTACATTGTAGTTAAAGGGATTATGTTCAAGTTGATCTAAGACTGAGTCTTACGACACTCTTAGACCCAAGAACTTGTTGTGTTCCAGTGGAACGCTCCCACTACGATATGGTTCTTACAATCTTAGGTACTGAAGTTGATTTTATTAGTGCAAAAGTTTTTAATGGTATGACTTCTTAGTAATGTGGAAAATCCGATATCTCTCTCTTTATTTTGAGAGTTATCACGATGTTAGGCTTGTAGTTCATCTCTAGATCTTCATACAAGAATTATATCTTTGAAGATTACAGAACTTATAACCTTACATCATTTGGGACAAACCTTAAAACATGCCTTAGTACTCAACTCCAATTTCTTGGACACTTTTCCAACATGTGTTGGAACAACATTACACCTTGAGATGTGCTAGCCTAGAGTCGCTCTAGTCCACAACTCGTGTTTTTTAGAAGGTACTGATGTTGGTAGTTTCTTTAATGTTTATCCCATCAATGATAAGATTTTAATGAGTACAACTCATCACATAATCAAACTTGTCTTAGAAAGACTTCGATTCCTTCGTACATAACTATCCCATTCATTAGATGAATGCTTGGATTCGTTAATGGAGATTAGACTCCCACTACTGATCATAACCCTTTGCTCGTCTCCTTATGGTGTAAACCATTAAGACTTGCTAGTCTTTCTATGTTGCACTTCTATAAGTATTCTGAATCTCTTGAAAAATCAAATGATTCTAACTCATAGTGCATTAAACAGACTTTCTCAACTGTCAAGCTATTTAACGAAATGTTAAAATCTTGATAGTCTAGATCAGTTCGAACAATTTCTAAGTATTTTCTTGGCCTTAAGGCTAAAGCCATAAATACTTTATCATTCAATGATTAAGAAGTTGATGTGTTGTTGAATACACAACCTTGCCGCACTTATATTATTTTAATACTATGATGCCTTAAGCATCAACCATAAAACAATAGTTGAGCATTTATAGCTCCCACTGCAACAAAAACCTAACTGGATCAAGATCTCTTACTTAGAAGTTGCATTGTCATGTAAGTCATTGTCCTTCGATAATATATGTCAATCCAACTCACAAAGCATCTTTTCTCGCTTTAAACAAACTTTGATGACAATTCAGGTTCTCCCATTTCCACATCTAGTCTTTTGTTCAAATGAACTAGGACTTAAAAAATGCAGCCTTTATGAATTTGTCATCTATCATGTTACTTTGCTCTAACAGTAACATAACGAGTATTATTCTGAAGATTTTCTACTTTTCAGTTAAACCTTCTTGTAGTCATTTCTTGTTACTTTAGGCGATGACTTGTGTCAGAAACTATTTGAGTGATCAAAAGATCCTCAAAACATTCTGTCACTTTAGGATATTCCAATCGAATCATCTTGACAGATTCTATTGATATCCATCTTTCATCGTTATTAACCAAGACTTGTCGAGCTACTTAAAGGAAAATAGCTTGACCTTATTCCTCAAAGAGCTTGTCAAGTACATGCATAATGCATTCTCGAACATTCTTCGTGGAATTATGTCGAGGAAATGGAGGACATGAATCATTGAGTATAAACTCAAGGTTTTCAGCGATGAGAAACTTATCAATTTTCGTTTCCGGTCTACATAATTTAGGCATTCGAGTTTTCTTTCTTTAAGGATCGCAGACAAATATTAAATGACATAATGAAGATTTGGCAAATAAACTTATTATCACATACTCATGCTCAATACATAATCACAAATAACCATAAAACAATTATGTATCTTACAACAACAAAATTAATAAATTGTATCCGCCTTTGGAGGTTAATACGCATTAACATTTTGACAATTTTACTGGTCACAACACCGACGCATTAAATTGTATCCTCCAATGTTGCCTAAACACGACCATCAGATTTAGCATTACAGAATTTTATTTCTACAACACACTCCCATAACAATGTTCATATGCTGATAACAAAACCAAGCTATCTCATAAATTCTGATTGAACCCTGAAACTCGCAGTTCCTTAGGATTATTGTCCCTACTTTGTAGGTGGCAATAATATTAGGAACCACTTTCTAGTTCATTCTATTTATTATGTGAGAAGTCCGCCCTTATGAACTTACTGTTTTCGTAGGATTATTGTCCCTACTTTGCAGGTGGCAATAATATTAGAAAATCAGCTTCACAAAATTTGGCAGTCCAACCGATGAAGACCGTATACAACGCATTTGTTGTAATCATCACTTAGATATTTTTATATGGTTTTTGCATAATTATAACATCAGCAGATAAAACAGATAATCCACTTAAAATCGATAAACACCAAATAAACAGATAAATCCATTTAATGCATGGCATTTAATCACACAGGATAATTATCGACAATTATTTAATCTAGTCAAGGGAGAATCAATTAAATAATTAAGTTTTATATGCTAGGGATTGGTGCCCCCTTGCACAACGGAAGACATGCATACACAAATAAATCAGATCTATAGATCTATTTGACCGATTATGGGATTAATTATCTACATGTTAAACAAATCAAATTGCATTCAAGAACACAAATAAATCATGTTTAAGGAATTAAAACTCTAATTCATGATTTCCTACGGTTTAGAGTTACTGATCTGATTCTCCAAAGAATCGACGATTGCTTGCTCCTTCTCCACATCAAGATCTTCGTACTCGACCACAAATCTTCTAATCTATATCCCGAACTCAGATAATGACCTTTGGGTGGGAAAAGCTTGTCAGAATCGAAAAGGGCTTGATTAGAAAGAAGACAGAACTTCAGTTCTATGAAGAACTGAGAAAACCGTTCACTCCAGAGAGGGGAGAACGAAATTTATGTGTTAAAATCACTTTAAATCTCCTTTCTAATCTCCTTTTATATTGAGTTATGATGGGCCAGATTAGGGATCCATGGAGGTTGGACTTGGGCCAAACCTGTTGGACATTTACTAATTAAATTGAGCCCCAATTTAATACAAGTCCAAACAGAATATTATTATCATACACTATAGTATAATAATATTGACTGCCCGTCCAATCCCAAATTACGAGTAATCCGGGCTTTTACCTCTTTAATTTATTATTTCCCGTGTTAAAGATATAAATATCCATTAATCAATTTAAGTCTGCTATTTGACTTTAATTAATTAATATCTTTTTCCAAGAGTTTTCTAGTTCAACATCTTTATTTATTATTCTGGAATAAATTCCAACCGGCCGGGTTTCTGAATAATAAAACCTTTTTCGAACACCTCTTGAGGATATTATCAAACTGGACTCACCCAGCACACGATTCATTGCAATAACAATACTAGCACCTCTAGACATTGATCACCACTACCCAAGATATCAGGATTCTTGGATTGCGAAAAATCCGCACCATTTGATAAATCAAAGTAGTGCATAATCAATATCGTATGCTCAATGTTATGTCAACAATGATTAAGAAATAACAATCACCGTGACTTCGTCTTTCGGTAAATAGCAAGAAAGACTTATCTCAACTGTTAGATCCTTCAGTGCTATACCACACCAGTGTCGTTTATTTCCTAAGGTAAGGAAACATGCGGACTGACACTGCAACCTTTCACGATAGGTAGCCAAAGCTTATCTAGGTTGTGAAATTCTATTTCTCTTCTACAAAGGACCGACTGCGTCACCTTCTATGAACATCGTTCACGACCAGTCTACTATGTAGAAAAAGTAGACTTGTTTGCTTCTTATACATTTAAATGTTTGAGAAACATCTTATAAATGCACAAGCAAACATCAATGCGATAAAATTACTTCTTCTCGCTTTGGCTTAAAAGTGGATTGTAAAATTTATTGTATACAAGCAATTCTATCCGTGCAACATGCTCGAAATATGCTTTTCAGTATACCAATCCTAACAATCTCCCACTTATACTCAAAATCATGCTTTCGAGTATACCTACTGCCAAAACTCTCCCACTTATACTCTAAGCAGGTCTCGGACCATGATACATCGAACTACCATACTTTTCACCTCATGTGTAAAACATGTTGCCATATAGGCATTTTGTGAAAAATTCTGCCAGGTTGTTCTCTGATGATATCTTGGTAACCATAATGTTTCGCTGCGCACTTAATCCTTAATTAATTTCATACTTCCTCTCTATGTGATTGCTTAGCCTTATCAGATCGTGTTTCCCTTGAGTTAGACACATGACTAGAGTAACCATAATAAAATATAATACTCATAGGAATACTCGGAATCACGGTCAAAGCTATTAGGAAGTTATTGAGATGAACAACTACCTTAGTAGTTTCCAACGAAACCACACTTGTAATTTTCATTATGGAGTCTATGATTTGATCACACTACTTCATGTCTCAGTATTAAACTCCTAAAGTGAACACATAGTCAGAGGATAACTCGATCACCGATCAATAATAAAATCGAGTCGATGTAACCTAAAGGACATAACATAGATGTCTGGTAAACTAGAGCATACCGTTTAGCCTTCTTCAAGTACTATAGTATATTCTTTACCAATCCAATGTCCTTGGCCATGGTTAATATGATATCAAGCTTCTATGCCAACGGCAAAGCTAATATCTAACTTAATTCACATCATAGCATACATGAGACTTCCAATTACAGAACTTGTCTCATTCTTCTTGATCTCATTCAGTGTCGAAAAACACTTGACTAGAGACAAGATAATTCCATCCAGAGAAGTAAAAACTTTTCTTGGAATTTTCAATGCTAAAGTGTCTAAGTATGATGTAGATGTAAGATTCTTTAAGAAAACTTAACATTCTTTTTCTAGCAATCTAATGACTTCGATGCTTAGAATGTAACTAGTTTATCTTAAATCCATCATTCTTAAACTGGGTAGACGACCAGTTTCCTACGCTAGATAACCCTTTGAGTTGTTTATCAACTTTTATAGATGTCATCATCGTAGAGTACCAAGAATACCATATATAGTGCACTTTCAACTTTCTTGTACTTGTAGCACATAACCATTAAGATGTTCCATGTAGATGATCTCCTCAAGACTTCTACTTAAAGAAAATTGTCTTGACAATCATAATACATACATCCTAATTTATGTAAGCTACAATAGACAATATGATATAGATCGTCTTAGGCATAATTGCAAGCGAGAATATCATTCTTTCTGGGTATAACCCTTAGCCATTATTCTAGCCTTTCAAGATCCATGTTTACACTTGCAGATCCACTAGCTCCCACTGGCTAAAATAGTCTATGGGTAGTATCGCAAATCTTGCAAACATTCTTGTCTATCTTAGATTATTATTCAGAATCTATCATCTTATCAAGAACGACTATCTGAATGAGTCAATGTGTCCTTGTAGTTACAGGGATTAGATTCAAGTCGATCTAAAACTGAGTCTAAAGACTCTCTTAGACCCATGAACTTGTTATGTTCGCAAGGAACGCTCCCACTAGGACATGACTCTTATAATCTTAGGTACAAATGTTGATTTTCTAAGTGCATAAGCATCTAATGGTATGACTTCTTGGTTAAGATGGAAAATAGATATTCTCATTATCTTGAGAATTATCATGCTTGTTAGGCTTGTAGTTCTTCTCATAATCTTCATCAAAGAATCTAGTATTGATGTAAACAAACACTTATCTGCCGTGAAGATTATAGAACCCGTACCTTTTCTATCAATTGGGACAATCTTAAAACATACCTCAGTACACAACTCCAATTACTTGGATACCTTTTCCAAAACATGTGTTGGAATAACTCCACACCTTGAGATGTGCTGGACTAGACTTACCTCTAGTCCACAACTCGTGTGTTGTAGAAGGTACTGATGTTATGGTAGTTTCTTTAAGATAAAACTCGTTGTTTCCAACGTAAATCCCATTAATGATAAGGTATCATTGAGTGAAATTGTTCCCTTATCAAACTTGTCTTAGAGAGACTTCGATATCTTCTTATATGACTATCCCATTCTTTAGAAGAATGCTTGGAGTAGTCAACTAGGATTTAACTCCCACTACTGACCTTAACTCATTGCTCGTCTCCCATGGTGTAGACCATTGAGACTTGCTAGTCTTTCTATGTTGCATCTCTATAAGTATTCTGAATCCCTTGAACCACCAAAGGATCCTTACTTATAGTGCATCAACCAGACTTACTTGACTTTCGAGCTATTTAACAAGCAAGTTGTTAAAATCTCGATAGTCACTTGAGTTAGACAAAATCAGTTTGAACAATTACTAAGTAGTTTCTTGGCCTTATGTCTAAGTGCCATAAATACTTTATCATTCATTGTATAAGAAGTTGAACTGTTGTTCGAAACTCAATCTTGTTGCATTTATATTATTTAGATACTATGATGTATAATTTGTTTTTCTATGGTACTATGATAGATATTCGAATCACATTTCTTAATAATGCACGCATTATAAAATGACATCGAACATCATTTAATCATAAACAAGTTTAGAAACTGAATATAAATTCACTCTAAACACGACTGTACCAATAAAACAAAACTCTAATATCAAAACAAAACAATTAAGTGAGCTTAAATAAATAGCTCCCACTGCAACAACTGCCCAACTGGATTAAGATCTCTCCTTCAGAAGTTACATTGTTATCTAAGTCATTGTCCTTCTTTAGAAGAGGTCAATCTGACTTACAATGCATCTTCACTTTGCCTTTTCACCTTATTTATCTTGCCTTTCTTGCTTTCAGCAGGCATTGATGACAATTCAGCTCTTCCCTCTTTCCATAGCTAGTCTTTTGTTCGATTGAACTAAGACATAGGAAAGATGCAGCTTTAACGAATTTGTCATCTATCATGTTATCTTCCTCTATTATTAATAAAGTGAATATCATGTAGAAGGTTTCCAACTTTTAAGTAACAACCTTCATACTATCACTTCCTATTACATTTGATGAAGAACTTAGTGTAGAAACTATTTGAGTAACTGAATCAGAAGATTCCTCAAAATATTCTATCTCTCGTGGATATTCCAATAGAATCTGGACATCGTCCTTATTGGATATTCTTCTTTCATCAATATAAACCAAGACGTGTCTTACTACTTAACAGAAAGTATTTTGACCTTCTATCTCAAAGAACTTGTGAAGTACATGCATAAAATGCATTCTTGAATTTTCTTTATAGAATTTTGTCAAGGAAATAGAGGACATGAATTGGTGAATACAAACTTTAAGTTTTCAGCAATGAGAATCTTATCCATTTACATTTTCAGTCTACATAAATTTTGGCCTTCGAGTTTGATTTCTTTAAGGTTCGCAGACATTATTAAGAATTTGGCTGAGAAGAAATAAAACTATTTATCACATACTATGCTTGATACATAATCGCAAACAACCACAAAACAATTTATGTATCTCGTAACTGCCAAAACCAAAATAAGTACGTCTCTAGGGAGGTCATACAAATTCGGATTCCAACAATTTCCTGGTCACAATACCGACGAATAGTCCAGAGACCACTAAGGTGGCATGGCCGCCAAATATTGCCTAAGCTTTTACCATAAATATTTGCATCTAGGAATTTCATTTCTGTTTTGATACTCCTTCTAGGGAAGGTCGTACGCCACTAACAAAATTCCATAGCTATCTTATAAATAAGTTTAAACAAATGAACTTGCAATTTCGTAAGATTATGGCTCCCACTAGGGTGGGTCGCGATAATATTAGAAACATGCTTCTAGTTTAAACAATTTACTATTAAGAAGTCTAATCTTATGACCTTGTTATTTCGTAGGATTATTGCTCCCACTAAGGTGGGTCGCGATAATATTAGAAATTGCTTCATATATAGACCAATTTATGGAGACCATATACAACGCACTGTTGTAATTATCGCTTAGTTATTTTGAACATGACTTTTGCATAATTATCACATAAGCAGATACGGCAGATTAATCCACTTATAATAGATAATCACCAAATAAGTAGACAAATCCATTTACTTCATGATAATTAATCACACTGGATAATTATTCAAATTATTTAATAAATCTAGGGAGATTTAATTAAACAATTAATTCCTTATCTTATTCCAAAATAAAAATTGCGGAAGATAAATTTATCTTGGATAATGGTTATCCAAATTAATTAGGATTTATCTAGATAGAATATAATCTATCTAAATCCTCTTAGGATTATTCTAGATTTTACATGGATAAAATCAAATCCTAAATTCAAGATAAGATTGACATAGTATTATCATTATCTAAATCATACCAGGATATTTCAGGATAAAAACAAATTTCTCCAAATCCATAAGATAAAGATAAAATCCAATCATTCTAAGATTTTAAAAAAAATCTTAGATTATTTAGAATAAGAAACTAGAATATATCATATCTATTAGGATTTATTCTAGATAAAATTAATTTTATTAGAAATCCATTAGATAAGGATTATCTTGTATTATCTTTATCCAAATTTATCTAGGATATATTCTAAATAGAAATAAATCTATTTATATCCATAAAATTAGGATAAACTAGAATTAATATTAATTAATTCAACTATGATTTAACTAGATAGAACTAAATCTATCTTAAATCCAAATGATAATACAGTAAATAGTTATCTAATTCTTCTAAGATATATTCTCGATAGATTTATATCTATCAATATCTATGAGATATAGACAAATTTAATTATCTAAATCTACTAGGATATTTTCTAAATAGAATTAATTCTATAAATATCCACAAGATTAAGATAAACATGGATTTTAATTATCCAAATCAACTAAGATATATTCTAGATAGAATTAAATCTATCAATATCTACAAGATATGGATAAACATAATTAAAACTTATCTTAGTCTATCTAGGATTTATTCACATAGAATTAAATCTATATAAATCCATAAGACAATAAAATTAATTATTATCCAAATTTACTAGGATTTAATCTAGATATAATTAAATATATCTAAATCCATAAAATAAGGATAAAAAATCCAAATATAATTAATTACATTATCTAGTCTATCTAGGATTTATTCAATAGAATTAAATCTATATAAATCCATATGACATAATAAAATAAATTAATTATTATTATCCTAATTTATCTAGGATTTATCTAGATAGAATTTACTCTATCTAAATCCATAAAATAAGGATAAATATCCCATTAATTCATAATTTAAATTTTGGATAATCCAAAATATATTCAAATCTTATTCTAAAATATATGTTGAAAAATTAACTCTAAAATTAGTTCCAAGGGTTAGGAAACCCTAACTAATTTCAATGTTTTTCTCCAAATTAGTTCCTAAGATTAGGGAAACCCTAACTAATTTGGAAAGTTGCGCTGCCTCGAGCCCGGAAATGCCACCGACGAGCTGCCACTCGGACCGCAGCTGCTGGGCTCCCACTCGAACAGTCGCCGCTGGAGTGCTTGACTTCGCTGATCGGAACGTTGCGACAGTAGCAACCTGTTCAGCTTCCCTTATCTGTTCAGCAGTGAAAACCGTCTCCGCGAACATCGCGGTGCAATTCTCCACTTCGCGAATTATTCCATATTCACGCGAAATAATTGCAACCAACAAACAAATTTTCGCGGTGGATACATGCGGTGATACATAACTGAATACATCATCAAATAATATGTATGGATCTAATCATTACGTCTAACTAATGATCCCAATACATGATTGAAAACCCATCAAAAAAGTTATAAGGGCGATCTCATTATTATGCACCGCAATATGTAATTAACAGACGACAATTCATGCATATCAATTCACAATTCGAAATTACGGCAACAACATAAAAAAAAATTCAAAACTATGTAATCGTTACATGTACATAATGATTACAAATTAAATATTAAGCATACTCATTACAAAAATATAATGAATTACACAAACCAATTCACGAGATTGAATTGGTCAAGCGTCGTCATCGCTAAAACGTGAATATCGTGATCTTAAAGTTCGAACTTTGTTTACACGTTAAAAAACACATAAACAACGAACATGCAATAGAAGTATGCCATCAAGCAATTCATATAACATGAAATTAATCCACATAATCAGAGCCAAAAATTGGCTCTGATACCAATTGCTGGGGATTGGTGCCCCCTTGCACAACGGAAGACATGCATACACAAATAAATCATTTGACCGATTATGGGATTAATTATCTACATGTTAAACAAATCAAATTGCATTCAAGAACACAAATAAATCATGTTTAAGGAATTAAAAATCTAATTCGTGATTTCCTACGGTTTAGAGTTACCGATCTGATTCTCCAAAGAATCGACGATTGCTTGCTCCTTCTCCACATCAAGATCTTCGTACTCGACCACAAATCTTCTCATCTGTATCCCGAACTCAGATAATGACCATTGGGTGGGCAAAGCTTGTCAGAATCGAAAAGGGCTTGATTAGAAAGAAGACAGAACTTCAGTTCTATGAAGAACTGAGAAAACCGTTCACTCCAGAGAGGGGAGAACGAAATTTATGTGTTAAAATCACTTTAAATCTCCTTTCTAATCTCCTTTTATATTGAGTTATGATGGGCCAGATTAGGGATCCATGGAGGTTGGACTTGGGCCAAACCTGTTGGACATTTACTAATTAAATTGAGCCCCAATTTAATACAAGTCCAAACAGAATATTATTATCATACACTATAGTATAATAATATTGACTGCCCGTCCAATCCCAAATTACGAGTAATCCGGGCTTTTACCTCTTTAATTTATTATTTCCCGTGTTAAAGATATAAATATCCATTAATCAATTTAAGTCTGCTATTTGACTTTAATTAATTAATATCTTTTTCCAAGAGTTTTCTAGTTCAACATCTTTATTTATTATTCTGGAATAAATTCCAACCGGCCGGGTTTCTGAATAATAAAACCTTTTTCGAACACCTCTTGAGGATATTATCAAACTGGACTCACCCAGCACACGATTCATTGCAATAACAATACTAGCACCTCTAGACATTGATCACCACTACCCAAGATATCAGGATTCTTGGATTGCGAAAAATCCGCACCATTTGATAAATCAAAGTAGTGCATAATCAATATCGTATGCTCAATGTTATGTCAACAATGATTAAGAAATAATAATCACCGTGACTTTGTCTTTCGGTAAATAGCAAGAAAGACTTATCTCAACTGTTAGATCCTTCAGTGCTATACCACACCAGTGTCGTTTATTTCCTAAGGTAAGAAAACATGCGGACTGACACTGCAACCTTTCACGATAGGTAGCCAAAGCCTATCTAGGTTGTGAAATTCTATTTCTCTTCTACAAAGGACCGACTGCGTCACCTTCTGTGAATATCGTTCACGACCAGTCTACTATGTAGAAAAAGTAGACTTGTTTGCTTCTTATACATTTAAATGTCTGAGAAACATCTTATAAATGCACAAGCAAACATCAATGCGATAAAATTACTTCTTCTCGCTTTGGCTTAAAAGTGGATTGTAAAATTTATTGTATACAAGCAATTCAAGATAACGTTGATCTAGGATTATCATTATTTAAATTGTACTAGGATATTACTAGATAGAATCAGTTCCATCATTATCCATAAGATAAAAATAAAATCCTATCAGCCAAGATTTATACAAATCTTAATTCTATTTAGAATAGACATCCAGAATATATCATACATTTCTTAGAATTTCTTAGATAAATAAATTTATCTAAATCCAATTAAATAAGGATTTCTTATATATCATCTTTATCCTAATTCTTCTAGGATATAAATCCAAAAGATAAGGATAAATTGGATTAATACTTATTTTAATCCATCTAGGATTTGTCTTAATAGAATTAAATCTATTCAAATCCATAAGATAAAATAAATTAATATAAATTTTTATCCTAATTGATCTAGGATTTATCTTGGAATAAATTCATATAAATCCATAAAATAAGATAATATTATATTATATTTATTCAAATCTATCTAAGATTTAACTAGGAACAAATCCATATAAATCTAAAAGATAAGAATAAAATATTATATTATCATTATCCAAATCCACCTAGAATTTATCTATTAATATAATTCATATAAACTCATATGATAAGAATAAAATAATATTATCATTATCTATATCCAACTAGGATTTGTCTAGGGATAAATCCACATTAATCCATAGGATATAAATAAATGTTAGATTGTCATTATCCAAATTTAACTAGGATTTTCATCTAGGAATTAAATCTCTACTAATCCATAAAATAAGGATAAAATCTATAATTAATCCATGATTTAATACAAAATCAAATCTTAATATATAAAATCCACAAGATATATTCAAATCTTAATTCTAAATTAATCTTGAATTATTTCCAAAATTAATTCAAGGGTTAGGAAACCCTACTCTAAATTTGGAAAGCGATTATTTGCTGAGCTATGCGAGACGGTGGAACACGAGTCTGGGATCTGCCCACGAAGGGCTCCCACTCGCACCATGGCTGCTGCTGTTCTGCGTCGCGCAAACTGCCTAGCTCTGGAGCTTGGGCTGCCGACACAGCTTGGCCAGCCTGCCGACGCTGCTCCCACTCAACGCTGCGCTGCAGAACACCAGAATGGCCGACTACGTGATTCAATTTAGTACATGAAACAATAGCAAATTCAATCCACGTAATCATTACGCATTGAATAACTAGTTTCAATTTAAGAGATGACAACAAGGAAATCACGTAACAATTCACAATTGTGTTTGTAAGACTCCAAGTCACGCGATTTTACGACACGAAACAAATATATAGAGTTGTTCGTCTGTCTTTTCCTCCACTGATTGGTGGACTACCCCTTCCGACCTTTCCGCTTCCTTTGTTACTTCCCCCTTCCCTACTGCCTGGGATGCGAGGTCCAATACCTCAGCCACCCCTTCAGGGTTTACCACGATCCTATCCCCTTTGGCCAGAACTGCTTGGAATTCATCATCCGTCATTAACCCTTGCTTCCTGGCCATCTCGTTCAGATCTATCTCCTCCCTCTCCGCTTCATCGATTTTGGCTTCGGTGGCCATAATCTCCTCTTCTTCTCCTTTCTCGCTCTCGCTTGCTCTCCCCCCACTCTCCTTTTCTTCTTCTGTTTCTCCCCAGTTGGGATCTTGATAGGCGGATAGAGGGCTGACGTCGAGCGGCTCTGTTTGTTGGTGTATGGGATAAGGGTGGGAGGGTTCTGATTGTGTAGTTACTGTTGGGGAAATCTTTTCGGATGTCGGAATTGAGGTTTTTGGGGTGGTGGTGGGTGGGTTTTCTGTGGTTGCAGATGGGGTAGGGTTTGATGTCACCGGCATTCCTCCAGTCAAGCTAAATCCGGCCAGGGTTGCTGTCCAGTCTTTGTTGGGGTGTTGTTGCTTTAGAAACGCCGCCAGTGCGTCTAAAGGAACCATCGCCGGAATTTGTGTCGTCGGCGGTGGCTGTGATCGTTGTGGGCTTGGCGGCTGCGACTCGATTGTTGCTTGGACTTCTGACGGGGCTTCGCCGGTGGTAGATGTTGAGTTGTTGGTTACCTTTCTCTTTGCCATGGCTGTACCGGTGTTGGTTCACGGTGGTTTCTGTAGTGGGTGGTAGTTTTCGGAGTGGGGTGGTGGTTGTGGGTGAGAGAATGCAGGTAAGGGTTTGTAGAGTGAAGGGGAGTAGGCGGTGCGGTATTTTATAGAGGGGTGGGTAGTTGAGGGTTTTGACCGGTAGTAGGCGGTCGCCCGGTTGAGACGCTTCGTGTGGAAGGCGGTTGCGAGTTCTCGCAGCTAATTGGACGTTGCCTGTCACGTTCCTTGTGGAACGCGCCCTCCCAGTCTCTGCACTCGCCTGCAAAGCTGCAACACGCCCAAAATTTCAAATTTTACTCATCCCCCCTTTTCTCAGTTAGCTAGAATTAGAAAATAAGAAATTAAATGGCTCTTTAATATAATTCAGAGTTTCACCCAAATAGTATCCTCTGATCAGTACGGGCTCTGAATTAATATTTAAGATCCGAAAATCTTTTTGCTGTTTTCCTTTTTAACTTAAGTTAATTTACTAAATATTTACAATATTTACATCATTACTAAGGGTGTTTGAAGTTTTACCCGGTCAGTAAGTTCAGATCATATGATGTTGACCAGGTGGAACTCCAAACCCCTTTACTACTGGTCATTTAGATGCCATTAGAGTGTAGTGGAATTTCTTCCACTACACACATCTCTTCATTTTCCCTATATATTTTTAATCTATGTCCATTAACGACAAAAGGTTCGGAGTTAGGGATACTCCCTGAAATCTCGACCGCTCCATTAGCACGTAATGCAGTGATAATGTAAGGTCCTGCCCATTTGGACTTGAGCTTTCCAGGCATTAGCTTCAATCTTGACTGGAAGAGTAGTACTTTCTGACCAACTTGGAGATCCTTGGTTCTCAGATTTTTGTCGTGCCACATCTTTGTTTTCTCCTTGTACCACATGGCTGAGTCGAACGACTCCAATCTGAGTTCTTCCAGCTCCTGTAGTTGTAGCTTCCTTTCCTCTTCACAGGCCTTAGCATCCACATTAACCTGTTGTACTGCCCAGTATGCTCGATGTTCAATTCCTACTGGCAAGTGACACATCTTCCCAAAGACGATGCGATAAGGGGACATCCCTATAGGAGTTTTGTAGGTTGTCCGATATGCCCACAGAGCATCTTCCAACCTTGTGCTCCAATCTTTTCTGGAGGGGTTGACTGTCTTCTCTAAAATGCTCTTTATTTCCCTGATCGAGATCTCTGCTTGCCCGTTGGCTTGAGGGTGGTAAGGACTGGATAGGCGGTGATGAACTCCGTACTTCTTCATCAACGCTTCGACCGTTCGGTTGCAGAAATGAGTCCCTTGATCGGAGATGATTGCCCTTGGTATCCCAAATCGGCTGAATATATGACTCTTGAGGAACTTGGTGACTTCTTTAGATTCACAAGTGCTTGTGGCCTTGGCTTCTATTCACTTCGATACATAGTCAACCGCCACCAGGATGTAAGAGATCCCATAAGATGAGGGAAAAGGACCCATGAAGTCCATACCCCAGATGTCGAACACCTCACAAACTATTACTGGAACTTGCGGCATTTCATCCCTTGCGGAGATCCCACCGGTCAGTTGGCAACGGTCACAGCCCTTGCAGAACTCGTATGCATCTCTATTCAGGGTCGGCCAGTAGAATCCGCTATCTAGCACTTTCCTGGCAGTCTTTCTTGGCCTGAAATGTCCTCCACATGCCAAGGAGTGGCAGTGCGTCAGTACATCCCGTTGCTTCCAGTCAGGAACACATCTTCTAATGACCTGGTCTGGTCCTACCTTCCACAAGTATGGGTCGTCCCAGAAATAATACTTTGCTTCGCTCTTGATCTTCATCCTCTGAGCCTTTGTCACGTTTGGCACCATTGGTAGCTCTCCCGTTACTAGGTAGTTTGCCAAGTCCGCATACCAGGGTTCCTGTCCCACTTTCTCCTTGCCCTTGGTTGTTGCGTCCTGACCAGTAAGTCTCATCACTTCTTCCCAATCGATCTTCCTTGCGGAGAAAATCACTTCACATAAATGCTCTTCCGGGAATCGATCCCTCACATCTTCACTGTTCCCTTCTTGTATTATTCTGCTCAAGTGGTCCGCTACCTTGTTTTCAACTCCCTTTTTGTCTTCTACCTCCTAGTCGAATTCTTGTAAAAGCAACCCCCATCTGATCAGTCGGGGCTTTGACTCCTTCTTCGCAATGAGATACTTGATCGACGCATGATCAGTATAGACGATGACTCTGGATCCCAGTAGGTACTGCCTGAACTTTTCGAATGAATAGACAACCGCCAACATATCCTTCTCGGTGGTGTCATAATTCCGTTGGGCTTGATTCAAGGTCTTTGATGCATAGAATATCACGTACCTTTTCCCATCAATCTTCTGACCCAGTACGGCCCCTACTGCATAGTCACTAGCATCGCACATCACCTCGAAGGGGTGATCCCAGTTAGGAGCCTGAATAATCGGTGCAGAAATCAACTTTTCCTTAAGGAGGTTGAAAGCAGCCTTGCAATGCTCGTCGAAAACGAACTCCACCTCGTTCTGGAGAAGTCTGGTAAGGGGTTGGGCAATCTTAGCGAAATCCTTGATGAATCTCCGATAAAATCCATCATGGCCAAGGAAACCTCTTATTCCTTTCTGATCAGTAGGGGGGTAGTTTGGATATGACATCCACCTTAGCTTGATCCACCTGGATCCCCTTTTCTGACACCACGTGTCCTAAGACAATTCCTTCTGTAACCATAAAGTGGCATTTCTCAAAATTTAAAACCAGACTCTTTGCTTGGCACCTTTCTAGTACCACATCCAAATGTTGCAAGCACGAGTCGAAAGAGTCTCCATAGACAGTGAAATCATCCATGAAGATCTCTATACAATCTTCAATCAAATCCGAGAATATGCTCATCATGCACCGTTGGAAAGTACCGGGGGCGTTGCATAGACCAAATGGCATACACCTATACGCATAGGTTCCAAATGGGCATGTGAATGTGGTCTTGTCCTGGTCCTCCGGTTCCACATAAATTTGAAAGTAACCACTGAACCCATCCAAAAAACAGAAGTACTTCCTCCCAGCCAGTCGCTCCAGCATTTGATCGATGAATGGCAGGGGAAAATGGTCCTTCCTAGTTGCAGTGTTCAGCTTTCTGTAATCTATACACATTCGCCACCCAGTAACTAGTCTGGTGGGCACTAGCTCATTTCTCTCATTCTTGACCACCTGGATCCCTGATTTCTTGGGGACCATATGGATTGGGCTGACCCATTCACTATCTGGTACCGAGTATATAATGCCCAGTGAGAGTAACTTCAAGATTTCCTTCAGTATCTCTTCCCGCATGTTTGGGTTCACCTTTCTTTGAGAGTCTCTGTGTGCCTTGGCTCCATCCTCCAGCCTAATGTGGTGCATGCAGACGTCCGGGCTTATACCTACCAAGTCCGTAAGGCTCCATCCAATAGCCTTCTTGTTTTTGCCCAGCACCGTTAGTAGTCTTGCCTCTCGCTCTTCAATCAGCCCGCTATTGATGATTACAGGGAATGAGTCTTCCTCCCCTAGGTAGGCATACTTAAGGTTCGCTGGCAACTTCTTCAACTCCACTTGCGGGGGGGCAGTGTGTCTGTAGGTAGAGGGTTCTTCTTTGAATCCTCCTCTTGTTCTTGTTCAGCATCTGATTTTTCCTCCATACTGGCCGGTACCACGGCCCCTGCGGATCCTGCTAGTTCTGACTTCTGACAAAATTCCGTAATTGCTTCTTCGATCTCTTCGTCAGACAACCCTCGACTACTGATCAGATCACACCATGCAGCTGCTTCCACATCAGCCTGGGCACACACATCCAAGGCTTGGAGCTTTTCATGCAATAATTCGGTCTCAAGAAATTCTTGGACAAATGGGTCAATTACATCAACATAACATAGATTTTAAGAATCTATTGGTATTTTCATGGCTTCATTGATGTCAAAGACAAATTTTTCACCATTAAAGTCAATGCATATTGTCCCCTCAGCCATATCCACAATTGTCTTAGTCGTCCTTAAAAATGGTCTTCCTAACAATATCCCGCTAGACTCCCTAGCTTCTGGTTCACTCATTTTAATGACATAAAAATCAGCGGGATAAGTAAAGTTCTGTATCCTGACCAACACATTTTCTAACACACCCTCAGGATTGATACATGACCTATCAGCCAGTTGGATCAACACCCTAGTATTCGACAATTTTACCCCCTTTAATTGATTATAAATGGATAACGGCATAACATTGATAGATGCTCCTAAATCACACATTGCATGCTCGATTTTCACATCTCCAATCGTTATGGGTAGGGTAAACATACCTGGGTCGGCTCTCTTGGGTGGTAGTTTCTCCTGTACACTGGCTGACGCTATTCCTTCCACCATGATTTTTCCGTCCTCCTGGGCCTTCCCGGCTATAAACTCATTTATAAACTTTCCCAGAGGGGGCAGTCTCATGGTTTGGAGGAATGGTATGGTGACATCCAGCTTCCCAAAGATTGACATGAAATCCACAGGGTTTTCCTTCTTCCTCTTCGTCACAAACCGATATGGAAACGGTTTTTCTCCCTTAGCCTCTCCAATCAGTCGTTGTGGATTTTCCTTTGGTGCCTCCTGGGTCTGAGATTCCGATGTGGGCATTGTTCCTTCCGGTCGCTCATTTCCAGGTTGTGTTTCTCCCCCCTTTCCTTCCACGGTAGGCTCCTTGTTTAGAAAAAACGGATCCTCCATCTGAGGCAGAGGCCTTTTGAGTTCTTCGGCTGAGATGGTGTCGCCCAGCACCCTTTCTCTATTAGACTCCCCAACAGGGTTCTTGAGCTGAGGTCCATTGTAAGCTGTTCCGCACCGCAGTGTAATCTTGCTCACATTTGCCTTTTCAGGTACATGGACTGTAGATGGGAGTTTCCCTGAGTTCCCTTTCATTTCGCCCACCGAGTTAGCGAGCTGGGCCAACTGCCTGTTCATCATATCCATATTTGCCCTATGCTCCTTCTGAGCACTTTGCATTCCTTGCATAGTTTCATTACTGGACTGCAAGTCATTTTTAATGCTTTGCTGCGAGGCAAGCATCTCTCCCATCATGTCCTCCATGGACCTCCTCGACCTGTTTGGGTAATGGAATTGGTTCGAACTCTGGTGCTGGTTATACTAAGGTGGTGGGTTTGACTGGTAGCCTGAGAAATTTTGTTGGTTTTGGTTCGGTGGGTACTGGTTATACTGGGCAGGAGGGTTATACAGGTCGTGGTTATGCTGGTACTGACTTTGGTTTTGGTGGTGGGTGTTATGTTGAGGCCCTGGGTTAAATTGGTTCTGGTTTTGGTTTTGGTTCTGGTTCTGGTTTTGAGAGTTTCGCTGATGAGGTGGCACATAGGTAGGGTTCGGGTTCTGGTTTTGAGAGTTTTGGTTCTGAGGATGCCGGTATCTTCCTACCCAGTTAGACTGGTAGTCAGGGTTTGTTAGGCCATGGTTGGGATTTTGGTTCGGGTGGGGGTTGGGTTGATTTGGAGCCTGATTTTGGTTCTGATTCTGATTTCCATCTCCCCATCGGAAATTTTGGTGGTCCCTCCATGGTGCATCTCTTTGCTTCCTCGGAATCCAATTGTCGTTGGAATTGTAGTATCCTGCGGCATTTGCTTGCTCCACATCCAGAGAGTTGTTCGGCTGATCATATGGTAATGCTGGGGCCTCTTGGCCTCCAGCCGGAGAAGGTGGTGGAGTGTTCTGCTTGATTGCAGTCAGCAATTCCTTCTTTAATTCCTCCATCTTCAAATCCATCCGCTCCTCCTGGTCAGTAGCCGAAGCACTTGCTACCCTTTCTCTGTTGTACCCATCTCTCGCATTGTCGTACGTCTTCTTCGCATTCAACAGCTTGCGTAACACCTTCTTGGCTTCACTTACTCTCAACTGGGTGAAATCGCCTCCAGATGATGAATTCGACAGATCCTTGGTTTCCTTGTTCATCCCCTCATAGAAGGTGTGGTGCACCTCTATCTCCTTCATGCGATGGTTGGGGCATGACTCCAGAAGGCTCATGTACTTCTCCCAGTACTCGCTCAGGGTTTCATCATATTCTTGCCTTATGCACGATATTTTCCTCTTCAATGCGCTTGTCTTTGAAGACGGGAAAAACTCGGCCAGGAAAACTGACTTGAAATCGGCCCATGTGTTGATGGAGTCGGCTGGAAGGCGCATGAACCAAGTGTTGGCCTCTCCCTTTTGGGACAAAAGGTAGGGCCTTCAGTCTATAATCGTCCTCGCTTGCTCCTGCGGGCCACCTCTGCGCCTTACAGATCTTGCAGAACTCATTTAAGAACTCGTAGGGTCCTTCATAACTCTTCCCACAATACGTCGGTAGGATTGCGATAACGTGGGGTTTCACATCACAGGCGGTCTGGCTTGGGGTAACCACTATGGCTTGTGGAGGATCTCCGTTGGCGTGCGCGGTAAGTGTTGCGAGCTCGGGATCGTCCTCACCTTGGTCAGCCATTCTCACTAGTGTTCTTACTGGTTGGGGTGGAAGCTCCGGGAGTTGGTACTCTAGCTCCTCTTTTTCTTCGTCGCTACTCGTGCCTAGGTCGGACAGTGCTGTCGACAGGCCAGAACGAGTGGTAACGAGTATTGTTCCTCGGGGAAGTATCCTTGGTCTCCACTGGCCAGGAGCCGAGCCCCTTCTCATAAACTGAAAACAAAAAGAAAAGAAAAATTATAAACAGTATGTACACCAAAAAGATCACACACAATAACAGGTATGAACGCCATCCATCCCCGGCAACGGCGCCATTTTGACGGTCCAGGTCTTTTCCCTTTTCCCTTTGTGTGGTGGTTTTCCTATGTAATTTGGAGTGTATCCAACTGATCAGGAAGAGATTCCCGACCCAGCTGAGTCGTTGGTACGATAACCGGGATCTGGCTTCAAACAAGTTTCCTCAACCCACTTCTACTGATTAGTATAATGGAGGTAAGGGTCGAATCCCACGAGGATGGACACGTTTTGATAACTGTGGTGACTTTCCTGGGTGTTTTTGGTTAGCTACCACGCTTGGGTTGAGATTTTACCTAGACAAGAAATAAAGGTGGTACTCTACTGACTAGTAGGCGTGAAAATAACAGGCATGTGGTGGTGTTCGTGAAAGTAGGGGACAAGGTGTATCAGAGACATATGGAAAGTAGACAGTTACTAAAAGAGGAAAATTAGACAACAAGGTATATCTGATGGCTGGGGGCTTTCTGACAGGTCTGGATAGTACAACTGAAAAGTAGGGAACAACAGCAAAAGTAACTTAAAAGTAAAAGTGGTCCAACTAAAGTTGATTTTGACGTTTTCTTCTTCACCAAGTATTGACAAGAATCATGTAAACTCAAACACCATAACTAAACTTCAGATTCATAAATTCAAACTCAAGATCCATCGATTAAAATGCTTAAACTTAAATTAAACGGTAAAGCAACTTTACTTTTACTGACTGACATGCAAGGTGGTAATCACGGCGTAGAAAAGAAACTCATGCACAGAAAACTTGATTAAACATAGCTACAACTTCGAATCAACAACTCCAGATAAAAAAACGCTCAGAAATTAAAAGCAATAACTAGATCTAACTTTCCTAGGCAGAATGAAGCAAACTCGAACCAAAGTGACATGCGAAATAGAAACTTCATAACGTGAATATTGGAAAATAACAAAGTACTTCAAAAGGCAACAACGAGAGTGTTTGCAACAAAAACAATGATGAAAACAAGTAAAGATTAAACTAGAAAGCAAAGTAACGATTGTTTTGCCACTCCGGGCGATGATACTACTATACTACTGCGATAACTGGCTGGAACGGCGGACTGATGACTTCTCCGGCAGACTTCTAGACGTCAAGTGACCATGGCTGTGGCGAGGAACGAGAGATTGGATAATGCTGAAGGACCTGATCTTCTAGAGAGAATTCTAACTAAGTGTGGTGGCTGGACTCTAAAGGCGAACTCTTCTCTCTCTCCAAGTGGCTTCTTTTATAGAGAGGCTTGCCCTTGCTTTTAGGGTAGACTTCCTCCGCGTTTTGACCTTTTTGCCCTTGTCAATGATCATCCCAGCTATCCTCCTTCTCCATCTCGAGCCTTTTCTCTGGCATGCATCCTGGTTAGTATCGCACCCTTCTGGCGCCCTTTTCACTTGCGTCACCTGAATCGTCTCCTACTGACTTGGATCTTTTAATCCTGCACACTTGAGCAACTGTTTTGCAGATAATGCATGCATTTCACGACATACTGACCAGTAACCAAGGCTTAGAATACGACTTATCATGATTCTATTCGTGCGAGACTGCTCGAATAATACTGAATCGGGTTAAAAATGAATTGTAGAGTTTTACGTATACAAGCAAGATTCTATTCGCGCGAAACTTGCTCGAAACATGCTTTTCAGTATACCAAACCTAACAGCTTCTCGAGTCGCAGATCCGTGAGCCAGCATTGCAGCACTCCCTTGGTGAGCCATCTCGTCAACATAGTAGAGGGCTTGACGCTCAGTGCCACGCCCAATTATCCTCCTCGTCCTGATATCCTGTAATACACAGAGATTAGGATGCATTAGTAGCGTACAATTTAATTTCGTCATCACGTGACTAATAGACATCAACTTGTGAGATAATTTGGGAACATAGAGACAATTCGACAATTTTAGCGTGGGAGAAATCTCAATTGTTCCACTACCCTCTACTGATGTTAATTCGCCATCTGCAGTCCGTATTTGACTTTTCATTTTCCCACAAAAATCCAAAAAATCCCTCCTATCATGAGTCATAGTATTAGTCTCCCCACAATAAAAAATCCACCCTCTATCTTTTTCACTCGGCTTACATTCTACATTACATGCAATAGGCAATTTGTGCAAGATTTCAAATCTATTGGGGTTGACAAATGCATTATCACATAATATTGGGTCATTTTTCGAAATACTCAAACTATGGGGGTCAGATTGTGAGACATGGGGTATAATATGTAATTTATTCAAAATTGAGAGGCTGGCAGGAAAATTAAAAATTGGGCTAGGGTTTCTCAAACCCAGCCCATTACCTCCTGGGAAAATCCTGCCGCCGCTCTCTTCTCCTCCGACGCGTCCGGCGAAGGCTGCCTGCCTGAGTTCTTCGCCTTGCCTGCTGCCGCCGCCGCCACCGCGTGGAGTGTCTTCGTCGGCGCCTCTCCCACGGTAATTGGTCTTTGTTCCACCGGCTTCCTCCACTCCGATGGCCAATCATGCCTTCCCCTTTTGAGTTTCATCCCACCATTCCGGGAATCCCACTAATTTGAAGCAAGTTTCCTTGGTATGTTTATTCATCCCGCAATGAGAGCACCACAACTTGATTTTGTCTGGCTTGTTGGCTCCACCGCGGCGGTTGTTGGTGGCGGCGGGGTGTTGGGTCTGCTGGCGGGGCGGCGCCAGTTGGGATGAGGATCGCTGGTTTCGGGCTCTGAATCCGAAGCCCACTCCTCTTGACGGCGCTTCTCCAGTCAACGCTCCAGTTTGGTTCGGGTAGGCCAGCGGCATGATTTTATGTCGTATAGCCTCCCGTTTTACCCAGCCGTATGCGACGTCCACTGGAGGTGTTGGGCTATCTTTGAGGATATCCTTTCTGACTCCTTCGTATTGAGAATTTAATCCGGCTAAAAACTTGTATAATCCGCGTGTATTGATGATTTCTCGATACTGACACACTCCTTTGTCGCAGCAGGTGATGGTTTTGTTCTGGCATCTGTTGATCTCCACCCATACTTCGTGCAGGGTTCTCCAGCACGTTTCCAGATCCATGTCCCCTTGGACAATTCGACTGACCTTCTCCTCTAGGTTGTATATCAGATATGCATCCAACGTACTTTGGTACGTCAAAGCCAAGCTATCCCAAATCGCCTTCGCACTTTGGTGATGTGCGAAATCTTCGACGAGGTCGATCTCCATATTGTCAACCAACCAAGAAAAGACCACCAAATCGGTCTCTTCTCACTCTAGATACTCCTTATCTGTTGGGTCTGGGGGCGCCGACACTCCTGTGATGTGCCTCGACGCCCGTCTGCATCCAATGGCAACTTTCTCCCATTTAGTTTGAATACTACCATCACATTCTTGATGGTTTTGAGTCTGACCGGGTTTAACATCATCTTCATCCCCTGACATTTTGCAGGTTCGGTTTTCCGTCGCCTTCTGGTCGGGACAAGGTATTGGCGATGATGAACTATTTTCTGAGCCTCTGAATCTCCTGCTCTGAAGCCATGTTTGCTATTGTTTCATATATTCATTCAAGTGTATTTCATAGTGAGGAGAATACACGCCTAAATAGGTTGAGAATCATGTACATATGGTATGATTTACCCTAGCTATAAATTAGGAAAAGATAATTTACAATTAATGTGAGATCATTCTAATTTATTCCCTAATCTCGGTGTATCTTCCGTGATATCTTCCAACAACACTCATAGAACGTATACCGCCATCTCTTGGAGATATGAAGTTACTTGAGTCGTTGGACTTGTCTTCAAACAAACTGGATGGAAAAATTCCAAATGAATTGACAAGGTTGACCTTTCTTGCGAAGTTAAACCTTTCCATGAATGATCTTGAGGGACAAATACCACAGTCTACTCAACTTTCCACATTTGGTAACGAATCATATGTTGGAAATGTGGGATTGTGTGGATTTCCATTGACGAAAAAATGTGAGGGGAGTGATGACAAACTAGAGTTTCCTCAAGACGGAGAAGAAGTTGATGAGTATAGATTTATAGATGGATTTGGCTGGCGAAGTGTGGTGATGGGATATGGATGTGAATTTGTAGTTGGAATTGGAATTGGTTATGTGATTATAAGAAGTAGAAGGCCAAGATGGTTAGTGGATTTCTTTTTTGTAGTTGGATATAAATATAAGACAAAGAAGAAACGCAACAAAGCTGCACCAACACGAAGGAGGACTTAGATTGGAAGACAAAATGGAAGATTGTGTGCTTTTCATTGCTTCTTCCAATAAATTCTCTGGGAATATTCCGGTTTCCATAGGCAATCTTAATTCTCTGAGATACTTGAATTTGTCCCGTAATACTCTCACGGAACAGATTCCTGTGTCTCTTGGGAATATAAGTATTCTTGAGTCATTGGATTTGTCATGGAACAGATTTAGTGGAAAAATTCCAAGTTATCTTATAAGATTGACATTTCTTTCTAAATTAAACCTATCAATGAATAATCTTGTGGGGCCGATACCAAAATCTAAGCAATTTCCTACGTTTGAAAATGAGTCATATATAGGAAACTTGGGATTGTGTGGAGTTCCATTGGCAAAACAGTGTGAAAAAACTGATGGTAAACCAATGTTTCCTCCAGAAGAAGATGATGAAGAGTCAGGATTTATAGATGGATTTGGTTGGCAAAGTGTGGTGATGGGATATGGATGCGGATTTGTAGTTGGAATTGGTTACATGGTTATAAGAAGCGGAAGGCCAAGATGGTTAGTGGAATTCTTTTTTGGTGTTGGATATAATAATAGTAAGATGAAGAAAAGAAACAGAGCAAAAGCAACAACAAGGAGAAGGTGATTCAAGACTAGCACTGGGCTTTTCATGTGTTTCATTTGGAACACTAGCATGTTGTGTGTATGATGTTTTGCAAATAATGCCATCTTAAACTATGCAATGTTTGGTTTCTAAGTTAGTCTACTTTTGTTTATAAAATTATACATATTGTTTCTATTGTGTGATTAAGCAACCCTTACATGCAATCTGCACAGATGCTAAAAAATCAAATATTTCAATGTTCAAAACTGTTAAATTCTAATCTTATGTCTTAGACTTTGGACCAAGATATAACTTGTTTCTCTTAAACAGAAGTATTTGTTCAGAACTTGATGATGATTCAAATGTGTTGTGTGTTTCTAACAATACTAGCAACTTCTGTTAAACTTTAACGTAGACTACTATGACTGTAACTGAATATTTGATTAAATATAATGAATGCTTTTATCCTTTATGAATAAATAGATTAGTTGCATGATTTGCATCACAAACTGGTAATGTTAGACCACGATCACTCGGTTCGAGTGAGATTCCTTGAATCTCATCCAAGGTCCGTTTTCTTGCTTTTCATGCCGGTTTCACATGTATTCTTAGCACAATCTAAACAAACTCATTAAACTCCCAAAAGTCGTATAAATGGATTCTCATGATATGTTGGATCAAACCTCTCTTTCACCGCTTCCATGAAATCAGGCCATGATTTCAGAAAATTGTTTTTTTTTTTTAATAAATGAGCCAATCCAGCGCCGGCTGCTCGAAGAGTAGTCCGTCGAAGTGTAGACGATGCTCTTCTGACATCCGGTAATAATCGAAATACGTGTCGACCTTGAAAGTCCATCCCCATGGGTCGTCTCCGTTGAGTTTCGGGGGATCGAGCCGAAGATAGGGTTTAAAAAAATATGGAGTTATCTTTGTCATTGATGATATGAATATCCGTGTGTTTATAGGGGAAGATATCTTAACCTATTAGAAAAGGTAAATATTATTGAAAAATATGGTTACTGAGAATATGTTTTTCAGTAGATTACTTATTTCATAGTAGTATTTGAAGATATCAAGAAAAATTGATTCATTTTTACTCTATATATTGTGAAAGTAAGCTATTTAACTTTATGAGGAGTGATCAATTGCTAACTCATCATTTAATTGCTAAATACAACTAATTTAAGGCCATAGGATTTTAGAAAACGTGTGGTCTACAATTTGCCACGTGTAATTTTCGTTTTTATTAATAAAATAAAAAAGATAAAAATAAGAACTCCAAATTAGGGTTTTGGATGAAAATGTCAATATAGTATTTCGAAAATATGAACACAATGCTTTGAGAATGTCAACACAATGCTTATATTGACATTCTACATGTATTATATTGACATATTTTATATAGTATGTTGACATTTTTGCTGTATGAAAAAATTAAAAAATTTCAAATTCTTTTCAAATTTTGTCATCGGTACATATGCATGTAGGATATCGTTGGAATCTTTATGAAATTATCTTTAATTTGATATATGTTATATGAATTTAAAGTTTTTGGATTTCTTTTAAAAGTTAGTTATAGCTAAACGTGTAGTTAATTGACATTAATATCCTATTGATATTTTTTTGGAATTAATCCTATGGCCTTATTGACGTTTTTCATTGATCGCATTGACATTTAGGGATTGATGATCTAAGCTCTTAATTTAAATATCTAATGGCTATTATTTAGTTGGAGTTAGCAATTAAGTTATGATCAGCAATACAACACTCCCCTTAACTGTATTTTATGATTATTTGTTAGGATTTGATTTGTGTTCAATATTCAAAAGTTGTATTCATTTTTACTCTATTTATTGTGAAAGTAAGCTAATTAACTGTATTTTATAATTATTTGTTGGGTTTTGATCTGTGTTCAATATTCATTAGGATTTGATTAAAATCAGAATGAGGAATTAAACTAATAATTTATCATTCAGAGAACTGAATTCTCGTATGAGAGAGCCGATTTTTCCTTTTTTTCCTTCAAAGTCACGACTTTCTCCAATACTTAATGTTTGAAAAGTGAAATGCGGAAAATAAAAGACACTAAAGAACTTTGAAGACTATCCTGTGAATGACTTGAATTGTTCTTTGCGATACATTCTATTTATAGGACTAGAAAAGTAAATGCACATAGGAACTATACAATCCGAACTTATATAACACTATTAATGTTATATTTCTTGAAACTCTAAAGTGACCATCTAATATTCTTGAGACTCTCATATTATATTTCGAACACTTAATACTCCATAATAATACGTATATCAACTATGATAAATATTAATGTCTTCTTCCATAGTTGATTTAGAAACATTCCTACTCCTTCACTGCATTGTAGAAAATTTTCTGTCCGTCCTCCCAAACTCCGAGTAATGTGACCAGCTTATCTTTATGCTTAAATTCCATCGCCTGGTGGTCGTAGCTTCGGTAAATCTCACCCAAACTCTTCAGCCACGGAGCTCCTAAGACCACTTCAGGACCACGAAAGGGGAGCACAAATAAATCAACAACAAACTCATCCCCTCCGAGTGATAACTTGGCGTAGTAACACTTTTCTTTACATAGAAATGTCGACTCATTGCCCACAGAAACACGGAAAGGATTGGTTGGCATAACCAACATCCTAAATTTCTTGACAGTATCGGGCTGGATGAAGTTATGTGTACTGCTGCCACTTATTAAGGTTTGGACATACACCCCCGAAATCATACCTGTCACTTTCAACGCTCGGGGAGGGTCGATCTCTGTTTCACGGCCTCCAAGAATTCAGGCCATGTTGTCACCAAATTGTTATCGTGTTGGTGAAGGAGCCAATTGGACACCCGGTGTTCAAACAGTAGTCCAACTAAGCGTAGACGATCCTCTTCCGACGTTTTGAAATAGTCAAAATAGGACTGCACCTTGTAAATCCAGTCTGATGGGTCGTCTCCGTTGAATTTTGGAGGGTCGATCCGAAGTTTGGCCTTCTTCTCTGTTGTTGGCCTCTGAAGTTTGGCAAAAATTGCGTCTCCGTCTACGTTGGCCTCCAATGCCGAAAACAGCCGATCCGCCCGGTCTGATAAGGCAAGGTATTCTTCTCTGTTGTTGTGAAGTTCCAACCTTAAACTTTTTATGGCTGACAGAATCTCTTCTTGAGAATTATCAGCATGAGTTTCTGTTGCCATGATTGAATGTGAGGGTGAATTTGACAGAGCTGAAAGAAGATGAAATCACAATTCAGAAAAATATGGAGCAAGATATCTTAACCTATTAGAAAAAGTAAATATCATTGGAAAATACGGTTATTCGACTACACCAGACTTTGTCGGGCATTTCAGCAAACGGTTGGTGTGCCTCTTATGATGTCACGTGAAATATGATAAATAATGAGATGGTGACATGAAATGATCAAATAAAAAAATATAAAGATGTATTAAAGCACAAATGTTAAAAGGAAACAACCGTACATGGAGTTGGTGACCGGCGACGGCGGTTTGGTGCCGCAGTCCACGGCTTTTCTGATTTGTGTGTGTTAAGGCACAATCTTATTCTCTGGAGTTGGGCTCTCTTTTGGGCCTGTTTGTTTTGTTTAAATAATTCAGTTGGGCCTATTTTGTTAAGAAGAAGAAAGAAGTTTTGGGCCTCTTTTTATTTGAACTGAGAATTTTTATTTTAACAGTGATTGAGCCTCTTTGTACAAAGATCGAGGTCTCCAAGATTACGTCTTCTCGATTTATTTAATTAATTAATTCCAAGTAATTGAATCTTTGAATGTGATTGAGAATCCAAGCCTTAAGTCGAGATCTTAACTTCACTGATTTAATTATCAATGAAGAATTGAAGTCCTCTGAGCAAAATTAACCACGTTGGGATCATAGCGTATCATTCTTTATGAATGTTCTTTAACTAATTATTTTTTAGTATTCTTTCAAAAAGATATTTTGTGAGGAGTTTTATTTGACCTTTAAAGTGGATCTTGGATCAGAGATTTTGTGGGAGTGATATATAAGATATTGTTTTCTCAGAAATATTTTGTTTTATTGAGATCCCTATCTGCTTGCTATTCCAATGGAGGAAATTGAAATCGGGCTTTGGTGCAACAAGGCAATAAATTAAATGACGAAAAGCTTCAAGATTAATTATTTTGGATTTTATTTTATTGTTGTTTTGATTCCAAGAATCTTTACTATGGTTTTTGATTGCCGGTGCAATAATTAAGAGATTACTCTCATCACATTGCTATCTATTTCACCAAAAACTTTTTCTTCAATTTTATTTGATTGGTCAAGCGATTAAACATATTTCACAATATTACTTAGTGCAAGAGAAATGAATACCAATGAATTAGTGAACTCAAGTCAATTGATAGATAATTTCCATGATAATTATATAAATAAAACTAATACTTCCACCGTCCACGATTTAAAGAAGACTTTTAACTCGGCACGGGTTTTTAGAAATTGTTTGATTTTGTGAAGAAAAGAAAAAGGTGGAAGTGAGTGGAATGTGAGACCCATCTAAAATATTAGTTTTATATTGGATTGTGAGTGTAAAAAGTTGGTGGAATGTGGGGTATGCATACTAAAATGGAATAAAGCAAATGGTTTTATAAATCATGGACAAAACCAAAATGGCAAAATGGCTCTTTAAATGGTGGACAGAGGGAGTACTTTTCTCATTAATATATAATTCCAAATGTGTCATATTATATGTCAAAATCCATCACGAATATGTTAATATTTATGTCCAATTGTGTATTAAAAAAAGCAACTTTTCAGTGATAAATATAGACTTACTTGAGATAACTATTAAGACACGTCGTGTTTTTAGCCATTGCTGAATTTGATAGAGTTTGAAGAAGATAAAACCAACCGGAGAGATGAAGGAGAAGATTAGGGTTTAGTAATATGAAGAGTAATCTTTGTCATTATGGTATGAATATCCGTGTGTTTATAGGAGGCAAGATATGTAAACCTAATACAAAAAGTAAATATTATCGGAAAATATGATTATTTAGAATATGATTTTTAGTGGATTACTTTTTCCATAGTAGTATTTGAAGATATCAAGAAAAGTTAGATTCATTTTTACTGTACTTTATGATTTATTGTTATATTGTTGTTAGGATTTGATTTGTTTTATGTATTTACTAAGATTTGATTTGTTTTTCCTCAATTCTTCCCTGAGAAAGCCGATTTCTCCTATTTTCCTTCGAAGTCACGACTTTCTCCAACTATACTCCTTCCATTTCTCCTATTTTCCTTCAAAGTCACGACTTTCCCCAACTATACTCCTTCCATCCGCCACATATAGTGTTATTTTGACTTGACACATATTTTAAAAAAATTATTTAATTTTGTAATGTAAAATGGAGAAATTAATTAATGGAACGTGGGCTCAACTTTACTTTTATATATTGAATTTTATAATAGAATGTGAGTAATGATTTGGTTGAGTGTGGTCCACATACCTTAAACATTTTTTCACAGGCAGAGGATGTAATATAATCAGTTAATCCAATTTCAATAACTATAATAGAAACAAAAACGAAAATCGAATCCAAACGTACTTCGAATAAATTAACTAACCAATTATTAGTCCAAATTTCAAATAAAGATAGCAAATGGAATAATAAATCAACTACAACAAAAATGGAAAAATGACTTTATACTACTCAAAATGCCTTCTTCCACAGTTGATCTATATCCCTTAGAAACAATATTCCTACTCCTTGATTGCATTGTAAAAACTATGCTGTCCCTTCTCCCAAATGCCGGGCAATATAACTAGCTTATCGTTATGCGTAAATTCCATCATGTGGTTGTCATAGTTTCGGTAAATCTCACCCAAATTCTTCAGCCACGAAGCTCCTAAGACCACTCAGCACCACTAATGGGTAGCAAAAATAAATCAACAACCACCTCATGTCCTCCAAGTAATAACGTGGAGTAGAAACATTTTTCTTTACATAGGAATGTCGACTCATTGCCCACAGAAACAAGGAAAGGATTGGTTCGCATAACCATCAGCCCACGTTTCTTGGCAATTTTGGGTTGGATGAAATTATGTGTACTGCCTCCACTGATTAAGGTTCGGACATTAACCCCCCAAATCGTACCTGTCACTCTCAACGCCCGGGGAGGGTCGAATCTCCGTTTCACCGCCTCCAAGAATTCAGGCCATGTTGTCACCGAATTGTGATCATGTTGGTGAAGGAGCCAATTGGACGCCCGGTGTTCAAAAAGTAGTCCAACTAAGCGTAAACGGTCCTTTTCGGATGTTTCGAAATAGTCAAAATAGGATTGCACCTTGTAAATCCAACCTAATGGGTCGTCTCTGTTGAATTTTGGAGAATCAATCTGAAGTTTGGCCTTCTTCGCGGCAGAAATTGCGTCTCCGTCTACCTTGGCCTCCAATCCAAGTTCCAACCTTAAAGATTTTATGGCTGACAGAATTTCTTCAAGCATGATCAGTTTTTCTTGCCATGAGGGAGAGCGGCAAGGGTGAAGAAGATTAGGGTTTTGGAATAGTTAATTGTGCTCGTTGATGATATGAATAGCCATGTATTTATATGACGCAAGAAATTAAGAAAAGAGATTTATTCTTAGGGGAGTGATCAATTGCTAACTCATAATTTAATTGCTAACTACAACTAATTTAAGGCCACATGATTTTAAAAAATGTGTGGTCTACAATTTGCCACGTGTAAATTTCGTTTTTATTAATTAAATCGAAAAAGATAAAAAAAAACGTCAAATTAGGGTTTTGGATGAAAATGTCAATATAGTGTTTCGAAAATATCAACACAATGCTTTGAGAATGTCAACACAGATTTAGGATTGACATTGTATATGCTTTATATTGACATATTATCTTAGCTGCATTGACATTAACCTGTGTACGAAAAATACGAAAATTCTAGATTTTTTTTTTCAAATTTTGACGTCAGAACATATACATGTAGTATATCGTTGGAATCCTTATAAAATTATCTTTAATTTGATATATGTTATATGAATTTAAAGTTTTGGAATTTCTTTTAAAAGTTAGTTATAACTAACTTGACATTAATACCCCTATTGATTTTTATTGGAATTAATCCTATAGCCTTATTGACGTTTTTTATTGATAGTATTGACATTTTGTGGTTGATGATCTAGGCCTTTAATTTGAATAACTAATAACTATTATTGAGTTGTAGTTAGCAATTAAGCATTGGGTTAGCAATATAACACTCCCCTTTATTCTTAATATTTGAACTAAGTTGTGGAGAAACTAATTAATTAATTACTAATAATAATAGCACGTAGTAATTAAGTTATAATTTTCTTAATTATTTACTAGTAATAGATAATATACTAGTAATGATATTAATAGTAGTACTAGCTATAATAAAAATTAACATTAATTATTTTGTTGTGTTCAATATTAAAATAATGTTATAAATAAAGAATATCTAAGTAAAACTAGGAATAAGAATTGCCGCATAACTTTTCTTAAGATTCTTTTACATGTTTGATAAAAATTTAAGAAATTCTGAAATTTAAAAATTTTGGAATGCGATTACTTTCTAAGGGTAGGATCCTACTAAAAAACAAACAGACCCGGATAGTTATAGATTATAATCATCACTCGACAAAAAATTTATAATCCACCCCTAACGGGCTCGGTTTGATCCTCTCACACTTTTCATGTTAGCCAATTGAGCTCGAACTGATTCCATGGAAATATCACATGTCATTCACAAAAATGAGTTAAATAGATTTTTGAGGCCCAATTGTAAGCTCATCATAATTTAAAAACACTAAAAAAATGTAAATTAAAGACACTAAAATCGAAATTGAAGAGTTATAGTTCCTCTGTTGCTAAAAGTAGTAGTATGAACTATTTTATTTTTATTCTCTCCCCGAAAAGTATGGACTTTTAAGTTTTGAAACTTAAACTATGATAATAATAATGTGGATTTCATTTTTCAGTAACACTACTTACACTACCATCTCTCTGATTTTATCAATTATACTATAAAAACTCATATTCAACTCAAAAGTGTATACTTTTCATGGACGAAGTGAGCATTAAATATGAAGAAATGAAACTGTAGTATATAGTTTTATTAAAAACAGCAAATATAATGGAAATAAATTGAAGAGAGTTAATCGTAATTAATGAAGAGAGGGAGGGTGTTTAAAATTGGGCACATCTGCGTTTATCATCAATTCGCAAGCATATAAATTTTCTGGCATCATACCATCAATATTCCCAAAGAATTGCAGTCTTCAGGCAATCAGTCTGAATGGAAACAAATTGGAAGGAACACTTCCCCAGACTTTGGCCAACTGCCAAAATTTGCTTATGGCGTTTCCCTTTTGCATGGAAACAATCCCTAAACTCCGCGTCCTAGTCTTGAGGTCAAATAAGTTCAATGGTACGATATCCGTGTCTTCAAAAACTGAGCAACCTTTCCCAAAGCTGCATGTATTGGATGTATCCTATAATGCGTTTGTTGGCTCTCTACCTGATAGATATTTCAAGAACTTTTGTGGTATGATAGATGCGAAGGAAAACATGTCCGATAATGAAGCATATTGGTTTCTGAGATTCATGGAGATGAAGATCACAGTGAAGGGCTTGGAACAATTATTTGGGAGACAGCTGACTACATTTACAACCATCGATATGTCCTCCAATAGATTCTCTGGGAGCATTCCACCTTCTGTATGGAACCTTAAATGTCTTAGATACTTGAATTTGTCTCACAATACCATTGGAGGCCATATACCGTCATCTCTTGGAAGTATGAGTATCCTCGAGTCGTCGGACTTGTCTTCAAAAAAAGTTGGATGGAGAAATTCCAAATGAATTGGCAAGGTTGACATTTCTTGCGAAGTTAAACCTTTGATGAATAATCTTGAGGGACAAATACTACAGTCTACTCAACTTTCCACATTTGGATTGTGTGGATTTCCATTGACAAAAAAATGTAAGGTGAATGATCAAAAACCAATGTTTCCTCAAGACGAAGAAGATGATGATGAATATGGATTTATAGATGGATTTGGTTGGCGAAGTGTGGTGATAGGATATAGATGTGGATTTGTAGTTGGAATTGGAATCGGTTACATGATTATAAGAAGCGGAAGGCCAAGATGGTTAGTGGAATTCTTTTTCGGGGTTGGATATAAACATAAGACGAAGAAGAGACGCAACAAAGCCGCACCAACACGAAGGGGGACTTAGATTGGAAGACAAAATGGAAGATTGTATGCTTTTTTTCTTGTGTTTCGTTTGGAACTATTTCTTGAGTTGTTTCGAGTATGTTACACTTTTTTCCGTTTTTGGATATTATGAGAGCTTTTATTAGAGTTGTATTTCTATTTCTTTTACCTTGTTAATTACTACTCGAGATCTTGCGTAAGAAAACAACAAACAGAATATATAAAGATGATAAAACACGTGAATAGATAAAAAGAAAGGATCAATTATTCAAACCAAGAAAAAAAAAATCCTAATCTCAGGATTAATCCAATTTCAGTAACTCTTAAAACAAATAAAAGAGAATTCACAACGATTAGTGACTTTAAATGATTAGTCCTACTCAAAAGACAATCTCAAATAAAGATAACAAATGGAATAATAAATCAACCATGATAGATAAACTTGGAAAAGTGACTTGATCAATACTAATCACTTTGTATTGTAAAATATATGTCTTCCTTTCTCCCAACCGCCGCGCAATGTAACCATCTTATCGTTATGCATAAATTCCATCGTGCGTTCATCATAGTTTCGGTAAATCTCACTCAAACTCTTCAGCCACGGAGCTCCCAAGACCATCTTTGTATCATGAATGGGGATCACAAATAAATCAGCAACAAACTCATGCCCTTGAAGTGAAAACTTGACATTGTTACACTTTTGCTTACAAAATAATGACTCCCCATAACAATTACCCACATAAACACGAAAAGGAGGACTCGTTGGCGTAACCTTCAATCCTAATTTCTTGACTACATCGGAATGGATAAAATTATGTGTACTGCCGCCACTGATTAAGGTACCGACATGTTCCCCCGAAATCACACCTCCCATTCTCAACGTCCGGAGAGGGTCGAATCTCCTCTTCACGGCCTCCAAGAATTCAGGCCATGTTTTCAACAAATTGTGATCATGTTGGTGGAGGAACCAATTGTACGTGCGGTGTTCAAACAGTAGGCCGACTAAGCGTAAACGGTCCTTTTCCGACGTTTCGAAATAGTCGAAATAGGATTGGACCTTGTGAATCCAGACTGATGGGTCTGTCTCCGTTGAATTTTGGAGGATCGATGTGAAGATTGGGCCGCCTTTCCTTGCCCTCCAATGCTGATAAGGCAGCATATTCTTCTCTGTGGTTGTGAAGTTCCAACCTTAAACATTTTATGGCGGATAGAAGCTCTTCTTGAGAATTATCAGCATGAGTTTCAGTTGCCATGATTGAAGGGGTGAAGGCGAAGTTAAGAGAAGATTAGGGGTTTCTACTTGAGAACTGGGATTTGAATGAGTTTGAGTTGTCATGATTTAATGTGAGGGAGAGAAGAAGTCCAGAGAAGATTAGGGCAAGAAAGAAGTGAATCAGTTAATGAGATAGATTTTAATCAAAAGAAGTGGAGATCAAGAAAGTAAGAGATTTTCTGTAGCATGAAAACAAAGAGGTTGGGCAGCCATTTCAATCCCCCTAGGTGCACCCTACATGCTCCTGCAGCTTACAAACAAATGAGTTATTAAGCAAGCACCATGAGGCCATGTGAGGACAAGAATGTTTAATGGGTCAAACACCTAGTACTATAAATAACACCAAGCCTCTTAAGTAAAAGGCTGTTTAATAACACCAAGCCTCTTAAGTAAAAGACTGTTTTGAAGATCAAGACAGAGAGATATGTTGGGAGTGAAAACAAATGAGGAGTCAACCATTTAATGCAGCAAAGTACCCCAAGTTCTCATATAAAGATCCCCTCCATACCACATTCGGACTCCCTCCCACACATCTAAAAATAATCAGCAAAAATTTAGAGAGAGTTAGAAAGCTTGGTGCCTTAGGAGCTGATTTCAAGCAGCAACCAGCTCAAGAGGTATTTCCCTCCATTCCCAATCTTTTCTCAAGCAACCAGCTCAAGAGGTATTTCCCTCCATTCCCAATCTTTTCTCAAGCATCATGTAGAAACACCTCAACATATAAGTCTCAACAGTAGCTTTCTTAGAGCCTTAACAAATGGAATAAGAGTACAATAGGCTGCCTTAATGCTCAACTTCAGTAGCAAACCCACAAAAGTACCAACACAAAAATATAGAATCGTAGCTATGGGAAATTTCAGCAGTAGCAAAGAATGGAGTAAGCATAAATAGCTGATATCAGTGCTTAGTCAAGTGGAATAAACCTCATATCAGTAAAACCAAGTTATCTAAATCATAGGAGCAAGACTTAGTGTAGCAAAAATGGCAACAAGCCATTTCCAGTGATTAGAGAACAAACAAGTTCAAACTGAATCATAAATCGAAAACTCTGGGAATTAACGGAATAAGTACGGGGGATAAGGGAAGGGACTTAGCTTAAGGTTGAGGCGCCGACGCGCCGGAGACGGCACAAGCAGCGGCACTACTCGCCGAAGCTGGAGGCTAGGGTGCGACGGCGGGCCTCGGAGATCACCGGTAGCAGCGGAGCCACGAGGGCAGCTGCGGGGACTCCACGGCGAGCCCAAGCTCCTGAGGTGAACACGGCAGCGGCGAATCGCCGAAGAAGAGAGGAAAGGCGGAGATGGCTGGAGCTGGCGCCGAGCGACGCAGCAGGCGGCAGCCCTGCTCGTCGGGCAGCCGGGGACTTCTCCGAACTCGACGGAGAGAGAGACACGTTGGAGAAGGGAGTTCCCACCGACGGAGCTCCGAAATTTCGCCGAGGATGAGAGCGGCGAATGGCGACGAGCGGCGATGAGAATGAGGCGAAGAGAGAGAGAGAAAAGAAATCTAGGGATTTTTCCATTTTAAATTTTGGGGGAAAACTTGTACTCCCTCTCCGTCCCATAAAAGTTGAATCGTATTCCTTTTTAGTTTGTCCCAACAAAGTTGAGTCATTTCCTTTTTTAACTAAAGACAAAACATCTAATCATTCTTACTTTATTCCATCATTTACTTTACTCTCTTATCTTTCTACTTTTTTCATCTCTCCTATTTATTTAATATAAATTCTTAATCTCCGTGCCCAAAAGTTTTGTCTCAACTTTTGTGGGACAGAGGGAGTAAAATGAAAATGAGGAAGAATAGAAGATCCGATGGAAAAGGGAGGAGTAATGTGTTGGGCCTGATTTTATTTTGTGTTGCTGTGCCTATTTAATTAAAAGTATGGCTAAGGTTTTAAATAGAGAATGAGCTTGGGCTAATATATAAAATAAAGTAGGAGTTGGGCCTTAGCCTAATTAAATCATGAGCCCACCTATGTTGCTCAATCAAATAATTGAGGTTAAGTAATGGTCCGCTAATTAATTCCACGATGATAAATTTAATTTCCGGACCTTAGCTTAAGTGCTCGAATAATTAATGATAAGAATTGATACGCTAACGTTCAATAAACCTCGAGTTATTTTAGTGCTTGAATAAATGGCATAGGAGGTAACACTCTCTAGTTAAGCGAATAATTTTTCCAAATAAATTAAATCTACTGATTTAATTAATGTTCAAGAATTCTAGAACTTTTTCTAGAAAAATAAGAAAGAGAATAGAAAAAGAGCACACACTTAGGATGTATTCACGTTTGAGTTCATTTGGCTTCTTAAGCCTAATTAAGTATTATTTCCATGTTACTAATGAGGCGTCTTCGCGCGTCATCTAAAAATCAAGCTAAGGAGTTTGTTCGGCTAAGATATAGTCTTTGAGGTGGGCATTCTTTCAAAACGTGATTTCAGTATGAAAATGTGAATCTTTTCTCAAGTATGTTGTCATGCCATGTTTTGTTTTATGATTACCTATCTGCTTGGCTATGCCAATTTAAGTTAAATCGAATTCGGGTCCCAGTAGGGCCGCAAACCGTACTCGGACTAGTGTACACATAAGGGGATCGTGAGCTAACAAAGGAGTTGGCCGGTCCAGTGATCGTCGTGGAATGTGGCCACATTCCCGATTCACACACAAAGTTCAGATATGGTATATCTATGTTACGTGATTGCGCAATCAAATCTTTATGAAAGAAAAGGATTTAGTGACTCGGGTCTTTTTAATAAAAACCCCGTATCACTCAACTATGGCTTGACAAATAAAATAGAACTGTTTTTGGCAATGTGCCCACTGAGTATATCAAATACTCAGCCCTGCATCTTATTTTCAAATGTGCAGATTGAACGTGGACGAGGAGGCGAAGGTGTTGGGACAAGACTTTTAAATAAGTAGTTAGGTAGCCCAAAGTAGCATGTCTTCATACGTGCTATTTTGTCTTGGACTCTTCCGCTGCAATCTAGAGTTATGTTCTAGAAAGTCATGAACTTAGTCTTGATACGCTGAATTCTTTTTGACTAAGTACCTATATGCCTTTGAGACTATTATTGCTTTAAGTGATTTCACCCCTTTTTATGATGTCCCTTGATTATTGAGAATTGTTTAGTCGCGAAATAGCTACGCTGACTAACACTAGGGAGTTGTGGTCGTGACAGCTCGTATATAATGGATGGCTACTTCCTAAAACATCAATTAGTATATTTTGGTGTTAGTGTTGTTGAAAACTCAAAATAATAAAAATTTGTAATTTTTACATAAGTATAATATGAGTGGAGTGGGATTTTTTGTGATGTTTAAAAACACTTGAAATGTTGAGTAATCTATTGACTCTAAGAGAGAACGTTAAATACTTTATTTAGTGGTGTATGTAAATAGAAAATACAAATTATGGTCCTAAAAGACACAAGTTATAAACATTGAGTAACCGCATGAATCTAATTAAATTAGATGATAAATGTTGAGTATTATTTGAAATAATTTAATTAGTAGTAGTAGCCATGCTTAGGAAAGAAAACGATATGAGTAGTGGAAGTAGGATACAATGGGGAAATTCTCTCTAATCTGTAAATATAGAGTGCTAATTACTATAATTGTGCGTATGTCGTTTTTATTAATTGCAATATTATGTGATAATTGTAGTTGTAACTATTTAAAGTTAAAATATATTTTTTCTGATTCAAGTTTGATAGGCTTTTGGATTGTCTATCTAGATAAAGAAAGCGAAAAATAGTCTCTCCTATTAGAAGTGAAAACTATATAAATTGGGGCTACTTTCATATGAAAAGGTAGAATTTTTAGGCAAAAGCAATAAGTGACAATATACAAGTCAAGTCATAAGGTCAAATTATTTGACTTGTTTGAACAAATCATTATTTTGTTATAAGCTTTTCCACCTTTGATTGTGACAAGTATACCATAAATTTGATATTTGGAGGCTTGGAGCACATATATGAATTACGAAGCACATAAAATCTAGATTAATTAGGTGTTTAATAGTTACACATTATTTGACACAACTCTGCTCTTTATTGCTGACAATAACTTCTAATTTTGACCTCTATGCAATGCATACTGCTCAAACACCATCATTTTAGAAAGTCAGGCTGATGTTTGCCAATCATTAAAACAAATTAATCATTAAAACAAGTTTATCAATAACTTCTAATTTTGACCTCTATACAAATGGCTTTTTGGGCCTGGAGAAAATATTTGGTGAAGAAATTAGAATTTCATTTTGGGCCTAATTTCTTACACTGATGGGCTTTTGTGAGATTAGAAACGTCAATAATATAAATGAGCCCAAGTATAATAAAAGAAATACCGTCACATTGCACTGAGTCGATCCTTTTGAAAGAGAGATTCAAGAAAATAATATATTTAATAAATTAAATGGAGAGAAATAAAATAGGATTGATTATTTATAAAACCTGAACCTGACTCATTGTAACGTTAAGCAGCAGTTCAAAATTTACGAAGAAAGAGATAGCACAATTCAAACACAAGCTCTCAACTTAAGCAAGAAGTTCATATAAACACAAGAAAAACACACTGTTTCCATTTTGGCTTAGAATAAAGTTCCCCTGAGTGGTGGTGCAGGTGCAGGTGCAGCTTTGTTGCGTCTCTTTTTCGTCTTATATTTATATCCATTGCCAAAAAAAATTCCACTAACCATGTTGGCCTACCACTCCTTATAATCATGTATCCAATTCCAATCCCAACTACGAATCCACTTCCATACCCCATCACCACACTTCTCCAACCAAATCCATCTATGAATTCATCTTCATCATCTTCTTGTTCAGCAGGCTGCATCGATTCTCCATTATCATCTTTGCATTTTCTTATCAACGGAAGTCCACACAATCCCAAGTTTCCCATATATGAATCATTCTCAAATGTGGAGAACTGATTAGATCGCGGTATTTCTCCAACAAGATTGTTCATTGAAAGGTTCAATTTCGCAAGAAATGTCAACCCTATCAATTCACTTTGGATTTCTCCATCCAATTTGTTTGTTGACAAGTCTAACGACTCGACTTCACTCATATTTCCAAGAGATGAAGGACTGTGTCCCGTGAGAATATTGTGAGACAAGTTCAAGAATTTGAGAATCTTAACATTTCTTATGGAATTTGTCGGGGGAAGAACTATTTGTCTCCATCGTTGCTATGAAATTATTAAAATATCTTTGAGGTAAATTGCCCACGAATTCATTATAGGATACATCTAAAACTTGCAACTTAGGAAATGAAGTATTGGTTGACGAAGGAAGTGACATGTTACCACCAAACTTGTTAGACCTCAACGCTAGAACTCAAAGATCGGGAAGGCCTTCCATCCAAAGCGGAAATCCATCTTGTATTCTATTGTTTCCAATGTCGAGGCCCATTAGATATTTGCAGTTGGTTAAGGATCTAGGTAATCGTCCTTCCAGTTTGTTAGTTCCCAAATTGATGGACACAAGCCGACAATCATTGCTAAATGTTCACGGAAGTACACCACTAAAATTATTCGCATTTAAATGAAAGATTTTCATATACTGGCTAAAGTTTCCAAAGCATTGAGGAATTGCTCCTTCCAAAGTATTGTTTGAGACAATAAGTATCTCAAACCATGAAGTCAAGTTGCTGATGGAGGATGGGAGCTCACCCTCAAATTTGTTGGAGGAGAGCAATAAGGCCACCAAACTTGATTGATTTCCAATTGAGGATGGTATTGGACCTTCAAACAATTTATTTGAATTACAAAGATGGATATATTTCAAATTTCCTTTGTAAAATCTTAAAATGCACATGCATAAACATATTGGCGTCATGGACTATTTTACTGATTATAATCACATGTCTTAATTGTGCATCAGATATTGGTATATATTCTAATAGTAAGATTAAACTTATCCTCTATTTTACTTATCAAGTTTGTAATTAGTCATTTATGAATAAGTTAGAAATCTTACCGCTTAAAACATTATTGTCAAGGTATAAATCTAGCAGTAGTTTCATGTTCCCAATTTCTGAGGGCAATGACCCGCTAAGTCTGTTGCTTGATAGGTGAATCCCTCCCAAAGTAGACACATTGAAAATGGTTGGCGGCAATGGTCCTGATAACTTGTTAAAACTCAGGTCTAACCATTTTAAATGATCAAGACGACCAATCTCTTGCGGAAAAACTCCTATGAATCAAAATGTTAGCATAATTATGAGATAGCAAAGTATTGCAATTCACCTTCAACGTATCATACCACTTAAAGAATTATTCTTGAGCCGTAACTGGAGCAGAGTCGTCACGTTCCACACTTCTCTTGGGATTGATCCGCTAAGTTTGTTATCATCCGACCACATCATCTCCAAATTATTCAGACCACATCATCTCTCTAGGAATAGTACCTGTAGAATAATGAAATCATGAGCAAAACGGATAAGTTTGTCAATAAAACTTGATTGATAACAAAGTTAAACCACCTCCAAATGAGGTCAAGTTTCATACCACTTAAACTATTACTGTCATGTCAAGCCATAAGCAGATAAGAGCCGTCAAGTTCCCCACTTCTCTTGGGATTGATCCTAAGTTTGTTGGACCCTAAACCCATGAACTCTAAATTATTAAGATGGTCAATCTCTTTTGGAATAATACCTGGACAATAATTATAATGAAGTCGTGAGACATTTATATTTGATGATAATAAAACTAGTATAGGGTAAACTTTGTTTCCAACCTGATAGATTGTTCCAATGAAGGTCTAATTTCGTAAGCCGTGTGATGTTCCCAATTTCTCGAGGCACATGTCCACCAAAGTTGATGTATGACAAGTCAAGAGACTCGAGTTGTTGGCATTCACCCAAGCTCAATGGTATCTCTTCTTCCAAGTCGTTGAATGATAGGTGAAGTTCTTTGAGTCTTGGAAAATTTGTTGTGGCTGCAAATGTCCTTTGGTAGGCCTCCATGAAGATGGTTCCAACTCAAATCTAGAGAAACAAGAAAAGAAAGATTTCCGATTTATGGTGGAACGCTTCCATTGAATCCCATACACGAGAGATCTAAATAAGTCACCCTATTATAACGCAAATCACAAGTAACTCCTAACCATGTACAAACTGAGGTCCCCGCGGTCCAATTCTTTTTCAAAATATTGTCAGGATCTGAAGGGACGAGGGGTTTGAAAGCAAGAAGTGCAGACTCATCAGTATTGATTTGATGAGTAATAGCAAGGCTAAGAGAAGGAAACAATATGAGGATGGAAAGTAGGAAAAATGGGGAAACTCTCTCCATATTGTCAATGCAGTGCTAATTGCAGTTATGTGCTATTCCCTCCGTTTCTTCACAGTTGAGGCAGAAATTTTCGGCACGAAGTTTTAGAAATGAATGTTGGGTGTGTTAAATAAATAGATAAAAAAAGTAAGAGACAGGAAAATGTAGAGAGAATAAAGTATAAAGTGAATAAAGTAGAGAGAATAAAGTAAGAGAGAGTAAAGTAAGAGAGAGGAAAAAGTTACCATATAAGGAAATGACTGAACTATGAAGAAACTTTCCAAAATGGTAAAATGACTCAAATATGAAGAAACGGAGGGAGTATATAGAAAACTCTTTATGTTCAAAGCTAAAAAAATATTTCCAAGTCAAGTCAATTACATAGCGTAAAACCAGATGATCATCCAGTCATATGAAAGTGGAAATGAAAAGCTAAAGGTGAAAAAATAAAGGGAAATTGTGTCTATCCAGTCAAATCAAAGCGGCAAAAAGAAAAAGCTAAAGGTGGAGAAGTAAAGGAAAATAAGCAAAGGGAAAATATGTTTACACCATTAAGCCAGCCAAATCAAAATGGATAGAAAGGAGAAAGGTGGAAAAGAAAAGTGATAAGATGCAGCAAAAGGAAGAAGATAATGTGTAATCTTTCTTTATCAAAAATTAATTACCATTTTTGGTCCGTCCCTAAAAATTTGTCACCTTTCACTTTTATCATTTTTAGCAGGGATCCCATATTCCACTAACTCACACTTACTCACATTTTATTATAAAACTAATATATAAAAGTAGGACCCACATGTCACTAACTTTTTCAAACGCACTTTCTATTACATTTATTAAAACCCATGCCGGATCAAATGGTGACAAATTATGGGGGACGGAGTGAGTATTTTGAAGAAAAGGGAAAGAAAGAAGAATGATACTACCAATGGGTCATAGCACAGTTTTCCCGTGACCTTGAGGTCACGGATTCAAACCCCGCCACCCGTTGAGAAACTTTCGGCCTTAATGAGAAATTGACTTTCCATAAAGCATTGAATTTTTTCATTGACGATTGGAGCACAATGAGAAATCGAGATAGCAGGGAATAACCTCGAGGCATTTCGCACTTGCTCTAACATCGCGGATTCTGTTAACCGAACAAGAGGCGCTAAATTGGATATGCGGCGGAGAAAAGGAAAAAATACCGACGGAGAAAGGAAAGCTTAATTAGACGACGGAAATATGGAATTCCGATGGCCGTAGGGTGGAAGATGTAGGGGTTGATTTAATACATAAATATTTTACAAGAAAGACTTTATAATATTCCAATAAATATCCAATTAAATATACAAAAACGTATGTGTATATTTTTTGAAAACTAACTGAAGGAATGAATGCAAGCTGTTTGATCTATTGCTTCAATGAATTCCTTGGATCTGAATAGAAGTAGCATGTGTTTGGTTTTGTTGCCGAGCCGAAGCTACTCCTACGCAACTATTGAACAAAATAACATCTCGACGTATTATCCCAACAAAACACATCAGCTGCCGTTCGTTGAATCGAAGCCGTTTGATGCTAAATTCTGTTTCTGTTCGTTTTGGGGTGTTGTCAAAACGCACAAATCATATCAGCTGCATTTTTCTCAATTGTTTGTGTTGTTTCGAACTCACAAATCTCACACTCTTGAAGAAGCAGATGGCCGAATGAAAAAACTTGAATATCAAATCGATGATAATCACCCAATTTTTTATACAGAGAAAAAGTAGTAGCTATCCACTAAACACGATCTGCATAAGCCATTAAAATACTAACACACTAACTACGCCACTAATGACATTTCTAAAAAATAGCAAATAATTCAGCAAAAAGTTGGAGCGTAATAGTCACAACTTATGGACACTGTACATGATGACAAACTGTTATTCAAATAATGGAAATTAACAAAAATATAAATAAAATATAAAGATGTGAAAGCACATATGCAACTAATAAATTGAAACAAAAAAATAAAAAACGATTACATCCCTTTTGCGTGTTTAAATATTCTGTCAACTTGTTAAAATGTCACTTCAGTTATCATAAAAATATTAACGATGTCAACATTCATATAGTTTGACTTAAATACTAAGAATCAACAGTGGTATACGCAGAAATGAACGTAAGTAGGGGCTAAAATTTTAAAATTTATCTTAGAAATAAATGTGTAGGTAATTTAGATTATTAATAGAGACTTTTATATAATAATATGTATAAAATATAGAATTTTATAATGAAAAAAGTTTAAAAAATGAATTCGTTAGGGGCTAAAGCCCCTCCCTCTATACATGTAGTTCCGCCGGTAGGAATCGTCATATTTAGAGAAGGTGGTAACCAAGACTAGTGGTATCTATTTAATTCAATCTCTTACAATTCAATCTTTGACAAAATCTGATGAGATCGTTCAAGAAAATTGAGATCTGATGACAAAATCTGTTGACAAAAATAATAATTGGTGGATACATACCTTAAAAATTGAGATCTCTTTCATTGACTTAGTAAATAATTCTTAAATTGTTAATCAGTGAAGCCGCCGCGGCATCATCAATAATCAGATAGACACAACTCTAAATATAGCATTGACTTTACCTAATGTATTCACATTTGTTACAATCTTCTTATAATAAATATCACACACATGCATGTATATACATCGTAGCCCAATCACAAAAATACTGCAGTCGAAAATGGTAAAATCTTCTCATTTTCTCCTCCTTACTCTACTCTTGTCAGTTCATTATTTGATGAATAATAGCTTAGCCACCGATATCAATACCGATCGTTCTTCACTTCTTGCGTTAAACTACGTGATTTAATTAGCTGGTTTCAATTAAACTTTGAGGGATGAATCAAATTCTAACCAAACTTTGTAATTTAAACGGCTGTTTACCTTTAAAAAAATGGAGTCCCCTGTATAAGTCAAATTGTATATGTTGATCGTGCCCCATTTGTAAACCTTGGCCATTTAATATCAAGTAAACTTAACATTCAAACAGTTACTTAATATAGGTGTCATACCCCAATTGCTAGTTAATCGTCATGACTAACGACTGTGGAAAATATTCAATCACCATTCTTCCTTCCATTAAATTGAAGTTATACTTTTCTCATGATTAGATCTCCAACCAATAATTTATAGTTACTTGACTTGAATTGTGATACATCTATGGATGATGGATCGATCCACCTCTCTTGCTGAATATTCTAGTATTTGAAAGAGTTTGTTTCGCCAAATGATTAAACATTTTCCACAATAATTAATGCAGTTATTTGCAATTGGCTACTTGAATTACAAAGTCTTCATTTAAGATATGATATCATGTATCACAGATATATGTAGCTATCGATCATTATTATTATGATGTGTATAACTTTTTTCAATCATTACAAATTTTAACTTATTCGTTTGAACATGACATTTTTAGAGTCGAGAGTACTCTACAACTACCATTCAAATGAAAAATCACTAGACTATTCTGTTTATGATATTAAAGATTTTTTTCGAAGACTTTTTCTTTGTGCTCATTAATTAATTATTATATAAAATTTAAACTGTACATGTATCACTTATTTCACTTTCAAACAAGTGTCACTCCCTATGTGCTCAAACCCTCTTCCCTCCACATAAAAAGAAACACAACACAACTTTGAGTTATATATATAGAGAGAGGGGTCATCTTCCATTACTTATAGTATTATAATCCAAAATTAAGACCAAATCTGCATCCTTAGATTTTAAAATGAGTGGATGAGAATGAACCTTACAAATTTCAATAAATAGTAGATAAAATATCAACAAAAGGGTAATATCGTCATTATGTTATCATATATCACTACGTGTATTACAAATATCAACAATATCACATAAGAATATCAACACATATTTTATTAAGATTTTATATGCATTATATTGAAATTTTTTTATGTATTTGTTGATAAAAATCTGGTTACAACATTTACGAAAACTAAAATAAAAAATATCAAATTTCATCATCCGAACGTCGTTGGAACATATGCAATTGAGATCTCGTTAGAATCCTTATAAAATTATCTTTAATTTGATATATTTTTTGCGAAAAAATAATTTAAATCGAGAGAGTTACGTAAATTTAAAGTTTTAAGATGATTTTAATGAGAGGGAATTGACATTAATACCCCTAATTTTTATTTAATAATTTTCTTAATTAAAAATATAATTTATGTGACATTATTTTAACCACTAATCTTCTAGTCTAATGGCTCAGATTTAGTTTTAATTTGAGATTGTTAATTAGTTAGCAATTGATCACTCCCCATAAGGAGAGAGCTTAAATGTCGTAACCCTTTAATAGAAAGGGAGCTAATAATATATTTGTATAATTATTTTACTTATTTTATGCTTTATTATATAGTTGTGGTGATTTGATTTGATTTACATTTACATAGGGTTAGTATTTGATTTGGTTTTTATAGAAGATCTTCTTGTACGTGTGAAGTCCTTTTTTTAACATAACGAAGAATTATGTTATTAATTTCATTCTCTATACGGTTTCTAAAGAAAAATTCATGACTAATTAAATTAAAATAAAATAGAGACAAAGTGAATTTTTATTTTTGTGTATTTTAGTCAAAATTACACTAATCATCCGTTGATCGTTAGTTTTTTACGGAACCGTCATAAAAGGACCGATCCCACGACGATTTTATGTTGTTTAGGATTCGCATTTCAAAATGTGATTGTTTTGGACCAACTTCGTATTTCGGCCATATATTTAAGATTGTCCACGTTCATTATCGTTGATTTATTCAGCATCGAATGTAGAAGTCCAAATTTTTGACTTGGGTGAAAAATCATCACTATTTTGTCCACATTGCACTGACTTGACTTACGTGGTCAAGAGTCAGTCATTACTCCCTAATTAATCATAAAAAAAAACACGCTTACAATTTTAAGTTATATATATACACTTTTAATGTCTCGATTTAACCACCCACACATTACTTCTTTTGAAATCAAGCCTAATGGATAGATCTTACCATCTCCACCTCCTTATAACATCACTCTTTCTACTTCAATGGTTAATTGATTATAGCTCAGCCAACTCAGATTTCAACACTGATCGTTCTTCACTTACTGCCTTCAAATCTCAAATCTCTTTCGATCCCCATAACATATTGACCAAAAATTGGAGCCGAGAGAGCAGTATTTGTAGTTGGATGGGAGTTACTTGTGATTCTCGCTATCACAGAGTCACTCAGTTGAACATATCGTCCATGGGTATTGTAGGAACCATTCCACCAGAAATCGGAAATATTTCTTTTCTCGTTTCTTTAGATATGAGCGAAAACTCTTTTCATGGTCCTATCCCCACATCTATTTTTAACATGCCAATTTTAGAAGTCTTGAATTTGAGGAATAATAGTTTGTCTAGTGGTCTGCCTCTTGATGTGTGCAAACATAATTTTCGTAGGCTTAAGAGACTTCGTATTTCTTACAATAAGTTGTATGGGGAAATACCATCGAGTTTGGGGCAGTGTTCAAAGCTTGAGTATATTTCTTGTACAACAAAAGTTTTAGAGGAAACGTGCCAACCGAAATTGGAAACTTGACATTGGTTCAAGAACAATTCTTGGGTGCTAACAATTTAAGTGGTAAGGTATAACATCATGATCTTAATGATTTTGCAAAATGACTAAATATGCTTTTATGTTAAAATCAATTGATATGATTGTCACGTGTTACCGTTTAGTTTGACTTATCTTATGATAATTTGATGCAATTTACTCGTAGGTAACATTCCAAGGGAAATTGGGAATTTAACAATGCTTCAATTGTTGGACCTTGGTGACAATAAATTCAGTGGTGAGATCTTATCTCAAGCTCTCTTATATTTTGGCTTGTTTTGCATTGAAATTATCTTTTTAATGTCATTTCAATAATTATTTTCGGAGGTATTATTCATTTTGTTTCTTTGCAGGTTTTATAGTTATGCATCTCTTTAACAGAGGTTCTATTATAAATAGGAGAGATAAATCATTATGAGACGAATCTATGCCATCATGATACGATTATATCTTCGAAATTATCTTTCATATTTGCATTATAAATAGGACCTATTGTTAGGTTTGTGTTAAAATGACAACCCCTCTTAAAATAACACCGTGACACCGCTTATACAGCAATATTATAAACGCTACACAACAATATTACAAACACTACACAACAATCTATAGATTGTTGTATAGTGTGTCGGGTATTGCTGGACAAGACACCGTCTTTTTCCAGAATTTTTTTTTTTTGCCACGTGGCAGCTTATTATTCGTCCACGTGTACAAATGATTGGCTAGGAATGGTGGTATGGTGTTATTTTAAGGGGAGGTGGCACCCTAACATGCCCCCCTATTGTTATTCTCATTGTTCAATCAATGAAATCGTAATTATTGTCTTTTATCTTTATTTATTTTTTTTCGTTTAGAAATTCCGATTGTCGACAGAGCAAGGTTTCTCTACGACTTTCTTTACCTTTTTCACTTGAACCCTTATCAACTGGTGCTTTCATCGCGATCACATCACAAGATATCCGAGTATATGTTTGAAATCTAATTAAAGGAAATTTTCGTAACTTGTTCAATTTCACGGTGTAAACAAAACAAGGAAATCCCCATAAAAGATTTTGTATAAAAATGATTAAAATATCCTTTATGTTAAAATCAAGTGGATAAGATGGCCACATGTTACTATTTCATACGTTAGATTGTGATATCCTATGATATTTTTACTCCATCAGTCCCACTATAAGCGAGACGCTTCTTGTAAGCACTCATTTCGGGAGATGATACGCAAGTAATATTCCCAAAGAGTTGGGATATCTCACTAACTTACAAAGTTTAAGCTGGCCCTTTGCCCGCGACTATATATGGCATGACTTCGTTGATGTATTGTGACTTTGCTTTAAATGATTTCAATGAATCATTATCAAGAGATATTGGAAACATGACATCTAACAGTCCGCCTTCCTAGGGTACAATAAATGCGACGACTGCTACTAAAACGGACTTAAAGAATTCAACATAGGCTAGGGTTTCATTTAAAGAGTTTTGACCAAAATATTTAAAGGAACTATCAGAGCATTTAAAACAACAACTTAACCTAGAAGCTTAAATAAGAAAAAGGAAGATATCATAAATTACGATAAAAAATCTCAAGAGTATGACATACTTTCCAAGATAAAAACCACACGAAAGTCTAAGGCCTCTAAACCGAAAGGAGAGTGCAAAATATTTCAAAAGTATTAAAGTGTATCAAAAACTCAGCGGAAAGCGACCAAGAGAAAGAGTAGCTATGTATGAAGACACAACTACGCTTGAAGTTCAAAACAACCATCTTAATTAGTTATCATACTCAACACCCGCCACCGCTCGTCATCGTTCAACCTGCACATAAGGAAAACACATGCAGGGCTAAGTATTTTGAAATACTCAGTGAGCTCGTTGCCAAAATATTTTATAAGTTATGCCACCCTTACCAAGTGAACTCGAGTTTTAAGCAGTTAAAAGTTAAAAGAGAATATCACGAGTATCACAAAATATATTTTCCAATAGACTGGCCAGTCAAACAACTCCCCATTTTTCTCATCAAATTTCCACAAACTCAACATTTCCATGGTGCGACGAAAGTGTGGCCACACTTTTCGCCCACGAGACCGGCCGACTAGCAAGGACGGCTCCCGATCCCCTCGTGTACACAGCCTGGTAGGGTTTGCGCCCCGTACTCAGACCCGAATTCGTTTAATCATATCCATAGCCCTATAGCCCAATGGAGCGAAGTCTCAAACTGGGCATCAGGCGCACAATATCACAACAAAACAGACATAGGCATGGCATAACAATTATACCACCCTTATTTCTCCACATACATAAATTTGCAACATAAAGAGTTTAAGAATAAAGCCCACCTCGACTGCTTAGATTTCAAGTAAGTTCTTTCCCTTGTTATCTGGCTTTGCAACTGAGGTTTCACCTTTTTAATCACATAGGCACATATCACAAATCAGATTCAATACAAACTCCTAACTCATGCATGTCTCAACGTTTTTCCCTTTTCCCACCGATCTATTTTAGTATCATTAATCAATCAAGATTATGTTCATCGCATAAGTTCCATTCACATCTCAAATCTAGACCTAACATCAACATATGTCACACAAGAGTATTTAGCCATCAAACACACACCACACAAACACAACACACACACACACGACACGTACACACACATGCCACACACACACACGCCACACACATGTATACATATTTCCATATCCCCTTTATCCCACTTTCACTCAAACAAGATGTATGAGGGTTCAAGAATATCGATTAATCGGTTAGAAAGAAGAGGAATCAAGTAGGAACGAAGAAGATGAATATAAAAATACCTTGTGAGAAAAACGAACGGTAGAAATTAAGTATTAGACTTGGTTCTTCAAAATTCTTGGATCAAACTTCAATTCTTCTTCAAAAGATGACAAAATATTGGAGAATAGAAGAAGAAAAATTTGGAGAGAGTGAAGAAGGGAGGGGGCGTGTACTATGGGGAAAGGGGGTGAAAATTATGGGGCTAGGGTTAGGGGTTCTCTTATTTATAGTACTCAATAAAATCTTTAGGTAAATAAATAGAATATTTGGTAAGATTTTATTCTCCACAATTAAATAAATAATTATTGTGAAGTAGGGAAGAAGAATTAACAAAAATAGACTAGAGTATCAAGGCATGAAATTTTCGAAATATATGGCTCCCAATTAGCCAAGATTTTGTTTTGGTATATTTTACGAAGTAGAATAAAATATCACGGAGCAAAATAAAATAAAAATTCTCCCATTGGAGGAAAGGAAATAGGCATGTAGTAGCCTTTTAAATAAGGCATGGATTTTTAATATCAACTAAAATAAGATATGGTAAGATCTCTTGAGGTATGAAAAGATTTGGTAGAATATTTAAATTCTAGGTATGGAAGGAAATCAAGTAAGGAATCAATTAAACAAGCAAATAATATTTTCTTCCCAACATAGGTGATTTTCGAAAATCACCTAGGAATATAAGGGGCTCGATTTTTCTCCATAAAAATAAAGAATAATTGGGGTTTGGATTTAATTTGGATAAATATCCCAATAATTAAATTAAATCCGGAAAAATAGAATTCCTTCTCCAAAAGTCCAAGGGTTCGAAAATCTCAATATTTAGTTGACTAGTATTTATGAAAATTTTCCCTAATATTCTCACTCACCCTTAACCAATTAATTCACCTCATAATTTATTAAATCACATGCCACATCACATAGTCTACAATTTTGACTTTTCAAACTTCCCGGTCAAAGAAACTCATGCAATAAATTCATCTATCAAATAATTAACATCTCCCACGTCATCAATAATAAATTCCAGGGCTCTAAAATTAGGGTTCGGAAATTCGGGATGTTACATGACTTCCCTTCGCAGAATAGGTCTTGAAGAAAATAATTTAACAGGTACGAATTATTCCACCACTTTTGTGCATTTTAATAATTTCTGTGTAAATTTTACTACTTTTGCTAATGGATTTTATATTTCACGAACTCATTTTATAATCACATACAACAAATCTTTTCCACTCACTTTCCTACATTTCCTATAATCATATAATGGTTAGATTGAGCTAAAGTTTATGTATTCGTCATAAAACCTACGGGTGAAATTCCGAAAGAGATCTGCCGTCTTACCAATTTCGAGTGATTGAGCATGTGTTGCAACAAAATTAGTGGTTCAGTGCCAAGAGAACTTGGGAACTTGACAGCCATGATTGGCATATACCTTGGCAATAATGTTTTAAGTGGTACGATTCCAACCATTCTGATAAGATACCAAATTGAACTTTCATGATTTGAAATTCTTGCAGGTCCTATACCAAAAGAGTTGGGTAGTCTTGTTAATTTATGGGAACTCCAGTTGAAAGAAAACTATCTAATCAATGGATCAATACCAAAGGAATTTGGGAACTTGACTTCCCTTTCCTACTTATTGCTTTACAGTAACAAATTAACCGGTATGATATTCTCTTTCATTGCTACATGACCTTGAATACTATCTTTAGCTACACAATTTTGCTTGTACAGGTCATATTCCAAAAGAGATTGGAAGCATGACAGCCATGCGTATGTTATTGCTTCAGGGCAATAATTTAAATGGTATCACTCTCTCTCTCTCTCTCATATGTCATTCTTGTTCCTAATTACGAATCAATTTGTAGGTCCAATACCTTCCACCATCGGGAATATGTCAGAGCTGACTACTTTATTACTCTTTCAAAACAAATTATCTGGAGAGATTCCATCATCCATTTGCAACTTGAGATTACTTTCACTCCTCCATGTAGCAGACAATCATTTGGAAGGACCAATTCCAAAGTGCTTGGGAAACATCAATAGTTCACTGTGGCTTCTTAATTTGGGTGGAAATCAAATCACAGCCCTTCAATCTACATTTGCAGAAGGATGTAGTCTTCAGGCCCTTACTCTGAATGGCAATAAATTGGAAGGAATACCTCACTCCCTAATCAACTGCCAACGTCTGCAGAGCATTGACGTTGGTGACAATGAAATACGAGGTGCATTTCCCTTCTGGATGGAAAGATTCCCTCAACTTCGCGTCCTCATCTTGAGGTCTAACAAGTTAAATGGTACTATGTTGGAGGCTTCAAAGACTGAACATCCGTTTCCAAAGTTGCAAGTCTTGGATATAGCAAGAAATGATTTTGTTGGCTCGTTACCTGATAGATATTTCAAGAATTTTGGTGGTATGATCGATGCTAAGGAAAATCTAACACGCGATGAGAAGGATGCGCTCCAAGAATTTATAGACTTAAGTTTCACTTTGAAAGGTTTGGATCAGACATTGCGGACATTGTTGGATACGTTTACAACGATTGATTTCTCTTCCAATAAATTTTCTGGGAATATTCCAGTTTCCATAGGCACTCTTAATTCTCTAAGATACTTGAATTTGTCCCACAATACTCTCACGGGACAGATTCCCGTGTCTCTTGGGAATATAAGTCTTCTTGAGTCATTGGATTTGTCATGGAACAGATTGGGTGGAAAAATTCCAAGTGATCTAACAGGGTTGACATTTCTTTCGAAATTAAACCTATCAATGAATAATCTTGTGGGACAGATACCACAATCTACGCAGTTTTCTACCTTTCAGAATGATTCATATGTAGGAAACTTGGGATTGTGTGGAGTCCCGTTGACAAAACAGTGTGAAACAACTGATGGTAAACCAATGTTTCCCCAAGAAGATGAGGATAAAGAGTCAGGATTTATAGATGGATTTGGTTGGCAAAGTGTGGTGATGGGGTATGGATGTGGATGCATAGTTGGAATTGGAATTGGTTACATGTTTGTAAGAAGCGGAAGGCCAAGATGGTTAGTGGACTTCTTTTTTGGGATGGATATAGTAATAGTAAGATGAAGAGAAGAAATAGAGGAAAAGCAGCAACAAGGAGAAGGTGATTCAAGACAAATATTGTGCTTTTCTTGAGTTTCATTTGGAACACTAGCTGGTTGTGTCTATGATGATTTGTGTTTGATGTTTTGCAAATAATGCATCTTAAACTATCCAATGTTGTATTTCTAAGTTAGGCTACTTTTGTTTATAAGATTATACATATTGTCTCTAATGTGTGATTAAGCAACCCTTGCTTGCAATCTGCACAGATGCTAAATAAAATCAAATATTTCAATGTTCAAAATTGTTACTACCTCTGTCCCTGAAAATTTGATACATATTACCATTTCGGTCCGTCCCTGAAAATTTGATACACTTCACTTTTACCATTTTTGGTAGTGGACCCCATATTCCACTAACTCATTCTTACTCACATTTTATTATAAAACTAATACTTTAAAAGTAGGACCCACATCCCACCAACTTTTTCAACTCACTTTCCATTACATTTCTTAAAACCCGTGTCGGGTCAAAGTGTAGCAAATTTTGGGGGATTTTGGGGGACGGAGGTAGTAAATTCTAATCTTCTGTCTTAGACTTTAGACCAAAATATAACTCTGAGATTTTGTTTCTCTTAAACAGAAGTATTTGTTCAGAACTTGATGATTCAAATGTGTTTGTGTGTTTCTAACAATACTAGCAATTTCTGTTAAACTTTAATGAGGACTAATAGGAAACAACTGCAAATAAATTCAATCCCCATAAAATTCAACTCAAAAAAAATAACTAAAATCAAACACCTAAAACTATAAAACAACAAATACACACCTCTGTTACTTGAAGCCTTCATCGTACATCTTCTCGAATTTGCGGGCAAGTGCAAAAGTCTCACACAAGGACGAAGGCTTTCGCAAGTGTAGTTCCCAACGAATAGCATCTTTGAAGCCCGATTCACATATGGAGACAAGGTGAGTCTCCGATAGCGATGCACCCTTAATCTTGACCAAAAGCCTCTCGAACTCGTCCTGATATTCGATCACCGTGTTGAGTTGTTGCAGCTTGCACAGTTTCCCGAAATGATTGTCATGATATGTTGAATCAAACCTCTCTTTCACTGCTTCCATGAACTCAGACCATGATTTCAGCAATTTGTGTTTTTTTCGGTAAATGAGCCAATCCAGCGCCTGCTGCTCGAAGAGTAGTCCGACAAAGTGTAGACGATGCACTTTCGACATTCCGTAATAGTCGAAATACATGTCAACCTTGAAAGTCCATCCCCATGGGTCGTCTCCGTTGAATTTCGGGGGATTGAGCCGAAGATAGGGTCGCTGCTCCGAATTGTTGGACTTTGAATTATCAGCATGAGCCATGGCTGAACAATTTTGATGAAGGAGAAGATTAGGGTTTAGAAAAATATGGAGTAATCTTTGTCATTGATGACATGAAGAACACTTAGACTACACCAGACTTTGTCGGGCATTTCGGCAAACGGTTGGAGTGCCTCTTATGTTGTCATGTGAAATATGATAAATAATGAAATGGTGACATGTTATGATCAAATAAAAAATTATAAAGATCCATTAAAGCACAAATGTTAAAAAAACAACCGTATATGGTTTGGTGACGCAGAGGAGGTCGCACGCCGGCGGCCGAGAGCTGGATATGGTTTGTATGTGTGTGTTAAAGCACCATCTTATTCTCTGGAATTGGGCTCTCTTTTGGGCCAGTTTGTTTTGTTTAAATAATTCAGTTAGGCCCATTTTGTTAAGAAGAATGAAGAAGTTTTGGCCCTTTTTATTTGATTTGAGATTGCTTTTGAGAGTATGGCCCTTTTTTTGTTTTAAAAGTGATTGACCTTCCTTGTACAAAGAGGTCTCCAAGATTAATTCTTCGGATTTAGTTATGAAACTCAAGAAATTAATCTCCTGTATAATTTATCCAAGTAATAAGTCTTCTAGATTTAATTAATTAATTAATTCCAAGTAATTGAATCTTTGAATGTGATTGAGAATCCAAGCCTTAAGTCGAGATCCTAAATTCTCTGATTTAATTATCATGTATTACTGAAGTCTTCTGAGCAAAATAAGAACATAAATAACGTCATTAGGATCATTGCATATCATTCTTTATGAATGTATTTTAGCTAATTTGCTTTTAATATTCTTTCAAGTAGGAATTTTGTGAGGAGTTTGATTTTAAAGTGAATCTTTGCCTAGAGATTTTGTAGAAGCAATAAAAATATTGTTTTCTCATAAAGGGAGAAAGTGATAGGAACCGAATGTTAGAGACCCGTTAAAAGTATTAGTTTTATATTGGGTTGGTGGAATATGAGATTTGCATACTAAAAATGGAATAAAGTAAATGGTTCTGTAAATCGTGAACAACTCAATGGCAAAATGGTTCTTAAAATGGTGGACGGAGGGAGTAATGCATATAATTATATAATCTATAAGTAGATAATACTCCCTCTGTCTCTTTGTAGTAGGAAAAGAAAAAGGTAGAGAGATGAAGAGAGAATAAAGTAAGAGAGAAGAAAAGTTGGTGTTTTTTTACAAAATAGAAAATGACTCAGCTATAATGGGACAATCAAAAAAGGAACACGACTCAGCTAGGGAGGGAGTATGATAAGGGTATTTATCTAATCACAATGCCGAAGACGATAAACAAGATAAAAGAGAAGTCCCAGGAGGCGGAATCCCGTCGACAACTCAAGCTAAACAAAGTGCGTAAAATAAAATAGAAAGGTACGTATATTCATATATTCATTGATTGATTGAAGAGAATAATAATAGCCCTATTTATACAAATACTAACTTAATGAGCAAGACAACCAAGATATGGAAAAGATATGTAATTCATAAATTATCTAACTGTTGGGTATCGGTGGCGCACACCCGAACTCCACATTAGTATGATATTGCTCGCTTTAGGCAAAGCCCTCACGGTTTTGCTCTTGGGGTACTCCCCAAAAGGCCTCATACTAATGGAGTTGGGGTAGCCCATTTATATGCTTGCAACTCTTGTTCATTCTCCGATGTGGGATATGGTTTGCTCCCTTTCAATCCTCTCTTCAAACCAAGGCGACCAGACCAAAGACCACATGCCTACCCCATGTTACAGGTCATCAGGTCACCACAGGTATTGATCGAGCTCACACATCGGAGAACTTGCAAGCACAACCACCGAACCCCGAGCTATACAGGCCCAGCCCCCCTGAACCAAGGCTCTGACGGTGGAAAGAGCAAAACCGTTAGGGTTTTGCCCAAAGCGGACAATATCATACTAATGTGGAGTTCGGGTGTGCGCCACCGGGACCCAGTGCACATCCCTACATTTTTCTGCACATCCATTACAAAGTTAATCCTATACAGAAATGAATTAAGTGGTACTATGATATTTTCTCTTTCATTACTCCTCTATCAATTTGAATAATTTAGTGTACTTATGAATAGTATCTCTCTGTTATGTTACTAGCTAATTGCTTGTGTGGCTGATTTATAATCTCACAGGTCATATTCCAAATGGAATTTTTCTTCTCAATAACTTATTTCAATTGGGAATTTCTTACAACCGACTTGGTGGATCATTGCCGATAGAAATTGGTAACACAACCATCTTAAATGTGGATCTTACCTACAATAATTTAAGCGGTATGAATTTTTATTTCCTTTCATAATGTTAATTCTGCCCATTTCATTAATCAAGTTGATTTAACAATTAATGTTGCTAACTCCATTTTACTATCTCCATTTATTTACATTATTCTGTTTGTACTTATATCACTCAACACCATTTGTTATATCTTACTATGATGGAGGAAGTGTAAATGACTACTATTTGTCATTTGATCTGGCTAACTCTTTCATTATATTACAACCTTTTCTTCTCAAATATCGAGTCATCTTGAGATGATAACTAACTTAGTTTCATATCTTTGATAACTTATGGACTCGTATATTAAAAATGACAAACACAATAACATTGGTATATTAACATAATTTTAGATTTACATACTGTGTCTTTGTATTGACATTTAAATACAAATATTAATATTTCACATTTAGTAGGATAATTCAAAATTATGTTGACATTTTTAATTATTGAGTTGATTAGTTATCAATGGTATTATTTTAAGTTAGCTATCATTTGATTACACGTGTTCCTGTATATATTATAATGATGCATTAATTTATGGCAAAAATAGATTATTTTTTGTTTTAATGCATTTGGTTCATATCGATTAAATAGAAATTAACACGAAAAAAAATAAACTTTCAGGTTCGATACCATCCATCTTTGTGAATCAAGGCTGTTTAATTTAGGACTATGGTACAACAACTTGAGTGGAGAGATTTCACCATCCATTTGCAACTTGAGATCCGTTGAAGTACTTTATTTATCAGACAATAATTTGGAAGGAGCAATTCATGATTGTCTGGGAAACTTGGGCTCATCTGCGCTTGTCCTCTCTTTGAATGCAAATAAACTTAGCAGCATCATACCATCAACATTCCCAAAGGTTTGCAGACTTGAGTCAATCAATCTAAATGGAAACAAATTGGAAGGAACACTTCCCCAGACATTGGGCAACTGCCAAGATTTGGTTATCGTGGACATTGGCGATAACAAAATACAAGGTGAGTTTCCCTTTTGGATGGAAACACTCCCTCAACTTCGCGTCCTTGTTTTGAGGTCAAATAAGTTCAATGGTACGATGTCGGTGTCTTCAAAAACTAAGCAGCCTTTCCCAAAGTTGCAAGTAATGGATGTGTCATACAATGCATTTGTTGCTGGTAGTTGCCACTGGCCGTGGCTTAGGCTCTCTGTTCTCCTACTTGTCTTGCATGTTCTAGTTGCTCTTTACAGCTTCCTTGCTTCCGTTGCTGTTTTCTTTGAGTGTCTCTTTAATCTCAAAGTGTGTATCTCAGAGCTTGACTCTGTGTCCTTGAGTAAATTACCTATCCACCCTGTGCCTTAACCGTCTTGAGTGACCCCTGCGCCCCCATACATTGGGTGATTGTGAACTGGGAAATCCTCTTGCCGGGGTACACGTGACAGATAGGGAGGAACTCCTTCTGGACTTGAATCTTGAGTCTGAGATCACTTTGAGGTGACTCCTGTGCGTGTGCGCCTTTGCTGTATAAGTGCTTCTGTGTTTCTTGCATGAGAAATCCCTGCATATCTTCTTGACTGTTGTGTGTTTAAGACCACTCTATGTGAAAGCAGGGTTGCTTGTTGTGCTCTCTGGGTTACTGGTACTTTTTGTGTTAAAATCTTTCTCAAAATGTCTCAGCCAGTTGGCATTGTCCCCTTTAATGGGAAAAATGATTTTGTGATTTGGAAACAGAAAATGAAGTGTGTTTTAATTCAGCATAAAGTTTTCAAATCTGTTGAGGGATTAGTCCCTGACACTGAGTCTGCAGATAAGGCTGCAGAAATGAATGAATTAGCTAGGTCTATTATTATACTCAACCTCTCTGACTCTGTGATCAGAAAGGTTGGTACCATTGAGTCTGCCTCTGAGCTGTGGGAAAAGCTAGATACTCTGTATACTGAAACCTCAATGTCATCAAGAATGTATTTGCTGGAAAAACTCTTTAAGTTTAAACTTGATCTTTCAAAGGACATTGAGGATAATATTGACATTTTTCAAAAGCTTGTTCAAGACATTAAAAGGTCTGGTGACAAAACCATTGATGAGTATACTAGCATTGCCCTAATGAATGCTATCCCTGATTCTTATAATGATGTTAAAGCTGCCATTAAGTGTGGTAGGGATTCTGTCCCCCTTGATTTAATAATTAGTTCTTTAAAATCCAAAGAAATTGAGCTTAAGGAAAATCAAGCTTTTAAAACTGCTCAGTCAAAGGCTTTAAATGTTAGGGGCAGATCTAAAAATAGAGGGGGTAATGAGGACAGTAACTCTAATGGGAATGGTAAAAAGAAGGGCAAGAGTAGGTCCAGGTCTAAGAGCAGGAATCCTAAGGCTAATAGAAAATGTTTTAACTGTGGTGAGGTTGGTCACTATAAAAAGGAGTGCCCTAATCCTAAAAAGAAGAAAAATAATAATAATCAATTGGATTCCATGGCTAACCTAGCTAAGGATAGTGATTCTGAAGGTGTTTGCTTCATGACTCATGATATTCTTTCTGTTAACTCTACTCTTGGCTGTTCTTTTTCCATTAATGACTGGCTAATTGATTCTGGATGCACCTATCATATCTCTCCTTTCAAAAATGTGTTTTCTGATTTCAAACCTGTGGAAAATACCTTTGTTTCTATGGCAAATGACAAAAAGTGTCAGATTCTTGGCATTGGTACAGTGTGTTTGAAATTCAGTAATGGCTATATGCTTAATTTGAAGAATGTGAGATATGTGCCTGATATGTGTTACAACCTCTCCTGTACATGTTTAGAACAAGAAGGTTTTGAGGGTAAGTGGGGGCAGGGTGTTATGAAAATCTGTAAGGGTGCTATGTGTTTGTTTAAAGCTGAGAAAAAGTGTAATCTCTATGTGTGTTCTGCTCAATCTGTGGCCTGTGTGAGTAATTTTGCTAATATGGTTAGGGTTGATAAGGCCATGTTGTGGCATAATAGACTTGGTCATATGAGTGAAAAGGGTCTTAATATTTTGAAGAAAAATGAGTTGTTATCTGAAAATGATTTTCAAAATAGTCTCCCCTTTTGTGACACTTGTGTGTTGGGCAAACAACACAGAGTTACCTTCCCCACTCCTATGACTGACAATGTCAGTCAGAGTGTTCTTGAGTATCTCCACATGGATGTGTGGGGACCAGCCTCTGTTTCTTCTCATTCAGGGTCCGTGTATTTTCTGTCCATAATTGATGATTTCTCCAGGAAAGTTTGGTGTTTTTTAATGAAAAATAAGTCTGAAGTCTTTGAAAATTTTTTGACTTGGAAAAATCTTGTTGAAAATCAAACTGGAAAAACCATTAAAGTCATTAGGACAGATAATGGTCTTGAGTTTTGTAATTCCCAAATGGATTCTTTGTGCTCCAAGTTTGGATTAAAAGACACAAGACCACTCCTTATACCCCTCAGCAAAATGGAGTTGCTGAAAGGATGAACAGAACCCTTTTGGAAAAAGTTAGGTGTCTTTTGTCTAAAAGTGGTCTTTCTAAAAAATTTTGGGGTGAAGCCCTTCTGACTTCAGCATACCTGGTGAATAGGTCTCCCTCAGTCCCTTTAAAGGGTAAATGTCCTGAGTCTATATTCACTGGGAGGAAAATCTCTTTATCCCATTTAAAAGTTTTTGGATGTAGTGCTTTCATTCACTCTAAAACTGATAAGCTGGATCCCAGATCCAAGAAAGGGGTATTTCTTGGATATCCAGAAGGTGTTAAGGGTTATAGGATTTGGAATAGAAGTGAACCAGGTTTTAGGGTCATAATAAGTAGGGATGTGGTCTTTAATGAGGATGAGTTCCCCTGTCTTAAGCCTGACCCTGATACCTCTCCTATAAGTGCAGACAATGAGCCTCTTAGTGAGGTGGAGTCCACTGACACTCTCACTGAGGTGGAGCCATCTAATGATGCTCCAAGTGAGGTGGAGCACTTCTAGAATACAAATCCTATAGCCCCTGACCCTGACCCAGAACCTGAGCTTGAGCCTCAGCTTGAGCCTGAACCCCAAAATGTGACTCTTCATGATGACCAAGTTATTGAGTCTGAACATGTTCCTAACCCTGGTCCAGATTTGAAGGATTACCTCCTGTCTAGGGATAGAGTCAGAAGGAATCATAATCCTCCTGTTAGGTACTTAGGCCTTGTTAATTTGGTTAATCTTGCCTTTAATGTTTATGAGTCTGATGGAGATGAGCCCCAATCTTATAAGCAGGCTCAAAAGTCCAAGTTTTGGGACATGTGGTTCAAAGCTATGACAGAAGAAATCCACTCCTTGTATGTTAATAAAACCTGGATTCTTGTGCCTCTGCCCCCTGGTGCCTCTGTGGTTGACTGCAGGTGGCTATTTAAGTTGAAAGATGAGATTGAGGGGTTGAGGTACAAGGCTAGGTTGGTTGCAAAGGGTTTTACACAGCAAGAGGGGGTAGACTATACAGAAATTTTTGCTCCCGTGGTTAAGTTTACTACTGTGAGAGTGATGCTTGCCTTATGTGCTCATTTTAATTGGGAATTAAAGCAATTGGATGTCAAAACTGCTTTTCTTCATGGTGACTTGGATAAACCCATTTACATGAAACAACCAGAGGGTTTTGTGGATCCAAACTTTCCCAATCATGTGTGTTTACTTAAGAAAGCTTTGTATGGTCTTAAACAATCTCCAAGGCAGTGGAATATTAAGTTCAATACTTACATGCAGAAGTTAGGCTTTGTTAGGAGCTCCTTTGATGCTTGTTTGTATGTGAAAGATCTTGATAAAGTGCCTGTGTTCTTGCTGCTGTATGTGGATGATATGCTTATTATGGGTCCTTGCATGAAGTCTGTTAAACATGTGCAATCTGCTCTCTGTGATAATTTTGACATGAAAGACCTTGGTGATGCCAAAAAGATTTTGGGGATCAATATCCTAAGGGATAGGAAGTCCTCATCTCTGATTCTTCATCAGGAACCTTATGTGCAAAAAATTCTTGAAAAGTTTAATATGCTTGGTGCTAAAACTGCTTCTGTTCCTCTAGCCGCTCATTTCTTGCTAAGTAAGGACTTGTGTCCTAAGTCTGAGTCTGATGTGAAAGATATGAAGAAGGTCCCTTATTCTAATGCTATAGGTTCTGTTATGTATCTCATGGTTAGTACTAGGCCTGATATTGCCTATGCTGTTTCTTGCTTAAGTAGATACATGTCTAATCCTGGACCTGTGCATTGGGAGGCTCTTAAATGGTTGCTTTGGTATCTGAAACATACTTCCAAGTATGGTCTGTGTTTTTCTAAGTGTGATGATGGTGTTGAGCTATGTGGTTTTGTTGATTCTAACTATGCTAATGACAAGGACAAGAGAAAGTCCATTACTTCTTATGTGTTTACTGTGTGTAGGTCTTGTATTAGTTGGAAATCACAATTGCAGCACATAGTTGCCCTCTCCACTACTGAGTCAGAATATATAGCCATCACAGAGGCTATGAAGGAGGCTATTTGGTTAAAGGGAGTTCTCTCTGAACTTAAATTCTTGCATAATACTCCTGTTGTTTATTCTGATAGCCAGTCTGCTATCCAATTGTGCAAAAATCCTGTTTTTCATGATAGAACTAAACATATAGATGTTAGGTTCCATTTCATTAGAGATGTTGTTGAAAAATGTGAGGTTTTGTTGCATAAAGGCTGCATTTTCATTGTGGTTAGCATGTGCATATGCATGTCCCGGGGGAAAGACCTTGATGATTCATTAAGTCTTGGCTTAGTTGAAATCACAAGACAGTAAAAGTCCTATAAGACTAATTGGCTTGCCATCTGGTGTCTTATTAGGCAACCTGGTCTTATCTCTTGACTAATGAGCTTCAAAACTCTTTGGTGTCTTGAGGAAGGCCTTGTAGGCTGTGATGAAGCAACAGTAGACTTAGGCTCTCCCCATATGCTCCCAAAGTAATCCAAGGTGGAGAATGTTGAATATTGATGGTCTACTTTTAGTTGGACCTTAAGTATTTAATCTTGCATTGGGTCTGACCCAATTGATTAAATGCTGTGGCCCAATGTTTGTGTAATGGTGGCCCAACCCGGCTTGATCCATGACTTGCCTTGACTGCACCGATGTCTGCCACGTGTATCTCTCACCTGGATCCAGCTTTGTGGCCGTTGATTCTGTGTTGTGTTTGTTAAGTGAGAGGCCGACCTCTCACTTACTCGTATTCAGTCTCTCTCCTCTCACACACCAGAACTTTCTCTCCGTCTTCTCTCTGCTTTCTCTCTCTTGTTTTCAGGTGACTTCGCCGGTGAACTCCTCAGATCTTTGGGTTACACCGATTGGTCCTTGTTTTAGTGGATCTTATCGGTTTAGATCTTGAGTTTGGAGACTTTCTCGGTTTCCAACAGAGTGCTTGAAGGATTCTCACCTAGGGTTAGAATCTGGTGAAGAGCAGTGGTCAAGAAGTGAGTACTTGAGAGGATCTTGTGAGTTGCTGGTGATTGTGGAGTGTTCTGATAGTTTGGGTGACATTCGGTGTAGCTAGGGTTTTCTGACCTAGTATTCAAAGGTTTCTCATCGTGTGACTTGTGGTAGAAGCGTGTGGGGAGGTCCTTGGCCTAGTGTAGTCACTGTTGTGACCTGAGTCATATCCTTACTATTCTGTCTTTGTTGCATTTGTTTGTTGCTACTAAGATCCGAAAGGATCTTGTGTTGGTTTACTGATATATCTCCTTGAGTGTGTAGGTACTAATTGGGCAAGGACTTGGATTCAAGATTGGTTGAAATCTTGGAAGTGTTAGGGCCTCAATTAGGGTTTGATACCTGTAATTGTTAGATATCTCAGTGGGTTAGATTACTTGTAATCTTGTATCACCGGTTGTACCTGGCTTGTAATTTCTGAGACTAGCCATCTCAGAGATCAATCAATAAAGAGGTCCCGGTAATTAGCGAATCCCGAGTGATCTGATCCCTACAAGTCTATTTTTATATGTTAATTGTATATTAAAATGAGTATAATGATTTAATACCAAGAATGGAAAAAGAATAAATATGTCTTCGAAGATTGGAATGGCAGTTTTTGGCATTTTCAAGGGACACAGTGAGTGTAAGGAATCTAATAAAGTATTCCCTCCGTCCCATTGAAGACCCACTTTCCTTTTTGGTTTGTCCCAACTAAGATGACCCATTACTTAAAATGGAAACACATTTATCTCTACTTTATTCCCCCTCTCTTACTTTACTCTCTCCTCTTAACACACAAAATATAACTGCATAAAATCCCGTGCCGCCCAAGAAAGGGGTTTCCTTGGGACGGAGGGAATAAAAAAGTAGTTAAAGGCACATAATTTGACTTAATTATGTCAAGTGGTTTGGGCTGGCCCAGACCCATAACTGTGGTGGTCAGGGCTGAGCCTGGGTTTTGGTATAGATAATGGGCGAAGTCTGAGCTCAGGCCCAAATGGCAAGTTGGACATGTCATGTATGGTACCTACTATTCTTTTACCAAAATAAACAAATGTATCCTCAGTATATGTGCTCAAAATTGACAATTTTATTTTATTAAAGTCTCATCACCAACAATTTTATTTCATCACTGTAGAATATGATAAATAATGATCTATTCAAGCACATTGTTAAAAGGGAACAACCGTACATGGAGTTGGACCCGTTGGTGACCGACGACAGCGGTTGGGTGGCACAGAGGAGATCGTACGCCGGCGGCCGAGAGCTGGAGCGGCGAGAATGATCTGATTTTTGTGTATGTGTTAAGGCACAATCTTATTCTCTGGAGTTGGCTCTCTTTTGGGCCAGTTTGTTTTGTTTAAATAATTCAGTTGGGCCTGTTTTGTTAAGAAGAAGAAGAGAAGTTTTGGGCCTTTTTATTGGATTTGAGATTCCTATTGAGAGTATGGCCCTTTTTTTATTTTAAAAGTGATTGAGCCTCTTTGTACAAAGAGGTGTCCAAGATTAAATCTTTAGATTTAGTTATGAAACTCAAGAAATTAATCTCCTGTATAATTTATCCACGTAATAAGACTTCTCGATTTATTTAATTAAACCTCTAAATTAAGTAATTAATTACAAGTAATGAAGTAATCCTGATTGTTTAACGTGTTCTGGTTTGCTGCTGCAATGAAAAATTCATATATAATTGAGGCTATGACTAAGATATATTTTCATACTTGTCTACGAAGGACCACTTTGTAAGCCATAACGATAGTTTTTCGCCAATAAACTCGAGTCAATTATACTGATCTATAGATTATTTTATCAGCAAATATCACTCGAACTAGGACATCATAATGAGTAACTACTAACCGCTACAGAAAATTGATTTCTACAATAATTATTGCACCCATAAAAAAAAAAAAAAAAAAAAACTCTCCCACCATCCCACTAAAATGACTCATTTACCTTTTCGGTTTCAATCAGATCCATAATTGGAAATACAATTATATCTAATTCATTCTATCTCTTATACTTTACTCTCTCTCCACTTAACACGTAAAATAAAGCTGCACAAAATCTCGTGTCACCCAAAGAATGGATTATCTTCTGAGGGAGTAAATACTTTTTTCGTTAACATGTTGTATAGTTCCAATATATGCCATATTTCATGTCCAAATCCAGCACAGCTATATGTTGATAAATATATATATGTCTAATTTTCTATTCATAAAGCGACTATTTTAGTGATAAACATAGACTTGACTTGAGACCACTAAATTTGGACTGTATCTTAAGACATGCCGTGTTTTAAGGGTATTTTGGTGATACGATTTGAACCATAAACACATCTCTTTCTTCTATTATCCAATCTCTGTATTTATATAGTTGTATTTTATTCTCAACGTATCACGTAAATTAGGGGTACAAAATTTGATTTAATAGCTAAAAGTAATGAATATAAAAAACAAATATATAATGCATACAATGAATAAGTTTTATACAGTATCGCATTTTATACCAATTTCATAGGCTAAAGGATTTGAGTTTATATCCAATATCACTATACAGATAGATATTAAATTACTAAACTATACTTGAAAAAAAAATGAAAAGATACTGAAAATTGATTAATATTTGTAATGATATACTGCCTTTGTCGGAGCTGAAATGACACATTTCTTAATCGGTACAAGATATAAAAATTGCTTGTTTATATATTTAATTGAAAAAAAATTTAGCGTAAATATTAAATGGAGAGAAACATTATGAAAAAAGTCATTGACTTGACTTAAGAAGTCTTCGTCTAGTGTCTGTCATAAGTCATGCAAAGCAGTCGAAGTCAAAAGTAACTATCAATCTTTAATCACATGACAACGGTGATCAATTCGGTGATGAATTAAATTGATCGACGTAGTATAGTTTTCCTGTTAAACTGTAATTAAATTCATTTTGGAATAAATTAACAAATTGAATATTGTAAATATTTCAGTTTAGAGGTATAGGAATATAATTTAATTAATTTTTTTACTTGATGTCATGGAAATATTTAATGGACTGAAAGCCTCAATTTCCTTAGCACAACTTCAAGATTAGATCTACAGTCCATAATGTAGAGTTCTTTTTGTATACATAAACCATTTTCTCTTTTTCTAAGTAAATAATTTTGGTGTACAGGAATATAATTTTAAAGTAAATGAAAAATCTTTACCATTATGTTTATGATAATAGACGACTTTTAGAGTTTCATTTATTTCAAAAACAAAAGATATACTTACACACATACACAAACTCTTTTGAGGTATATATACACCACACATATCTAGCTACTTTTAAAAATCAAGCCTAATGGATACATCTTCCCATCTCTACCTCCGTATAACATCATTCTTACTACTTCAATGGTTGATTGATTATAGCTCAGCCAATCCAAATATCAACCTTGACCGTTCGTCCCTTGTTGCTTTCAAAACTCAAATCTCTTTTGATCCCCACAATATATTAGCCAAAAATTGGAGTAGTGAGACAAGTAATTGTAGTTGGATCGGAGTTACTTGTGATTCTCGCTTCTACTTCAATGGTTGATTGATTATAGCTCAGCCAATCCAAATATCAACCTTGACCGTTCGTCCCTTGTTGCTTTCAAAACTCAAATCTCTTTTGATCCCCACAATATATTAGCCAAAAATTGGAGTAGTGAGACCAGTTATTGTAGTTGGATCGGAGTTACTTGTGATTCTCGCTTTAACAGGGTGACTCACTTAAATATATCATCCATGGGTCTTGCAGGAACCATTTCTTCAGAAATCGGAAAACTTACTTTTCTCGTTTCTTTAGATATGAGCAATTACTCTTTTCATGGTCCTATTCCAAATTCTATTTTCAACATGTCATTTTTAGAAGTTTTGAATTTGAGGAATAATAGTTTGTTTAGTAGTTTACCTCTTGATATGTGCAAACACAACGTGCATAGACTAAAGTATTTTCGTGTTTCTTACAACGATTTGTATGGGGAAATACCATCGAGTTTGGGGCAGTGTTCAAAGCTTGAGTATCTTTCTTTGTACAACAATAGTTTTAGTGGACATGTGCCAACACAAATTGGAAACTTGACATAGCTGCAATTAATAAATTTGGGTGCTAACTATTTAAGTGGTAAGATCTAATGTCAAGCTCTTACATTCCCCATATTTGTTTTGATTGATTTGTTCAATTTACTCAGGTATTATTCTAAAAGAGATTAGTGCTCTTGCTAGTTTACAAAATTTGGGCATGAGTATCAACAACTTTAGTGGGCCGGTGCCAAGTGAAATTGGGAATTTGACAATGCCTCAAATTTTGGACCTTGCTAACAACACTTTAAATGGTAAGATCTTATTTCATGCTCTAACATTCCTGTTATAACAAATAGGGCCATTGTGAATCGAGAAACAAAAGAACGTAAATAGACACAGAATTTACGTGGTTCACCAACGGGCAGGAAACGGAGAACAGATTTTATTTAGAGTGTTTTCAGATTGTGGCTACAGATTGGATCTGATTGGATTTCAGATCGGAATTATGTGCTTTACTCCCATATAAATAGGCACACATGAGACAAACTAGGCCTAGGAAACATAATCCTATCCCAATTAGGAAACCTAATCTTATACAGATTCAAGGCATACTAACAAATCTCCACCTTGACTTGAATTCTCCCTTGCAGACGCATCATCATAACACCAGACAAACAAACTTCTTCATTCTTGCCTCAGATTTGCCCTCCACGGGCAACTAACAGCTCATGACATTAAGCAAGTCCAAACAATGTTGGAACTTGCTCTGCGGGACCGACTTGGTGAACATATTAGCAGGATTATCAACAGTACCTACTTTCTTCACCTCAATTCTCTTCTCATCTCTTAGAAAATGATACCTCACATCAATATGCTTAGTCCTCTCATGATGGATTGATCCTTGGCTAAACAAATAGCGCTCTGACTGTCATAGAACACAACAGCTTGATCTTGATGTAAACCAAGATCACCAACTAGCCCTTGCAACCATATTCCCTCTTTAGCAGCTTCTGTCAACGCCATATACTCTGCTTCAGTAGTAGACAAAGTAACTGCAGCCTGCAAAGTTGATTTCCAACTAACAACAGAACCACTAAGAGTGAAAACATAACCGGTCATAGATCTTCTACTATCGACATCTCCAGCGTAGTCAGAATCAGAATAACCAGTCACGAAACAGTGAGTATCACCTCCATAAATGAGACCAACATCAGACGTACCTCTCAAGTAATGAAAGATCCTCTTCACAGCCTGCCAGTGCTCCTTTCTAGGATTTCCCATGAACCTGCTAACAATGCTGACAACATGCGCTATATCTGGCCTAGTACAGACCATGGCGTACATCAAACTCCCTACTGCATTAGAGTATGGGACTCGAGACATGTACTCCTCCTCAACTTCGGATTTCAGTGCAAGATCAGATGACAAATGAATGTTTGTGGCAGTTGGAGTATCAATAGCCTTAGAAGCAGACATGTCAAATCTTGACAAAATCTTCTCAATGTAGCTCTTCTGTGACAGAGAAAGCTTCTTCTTTTCTCTATCTCTAGAAATCTCCATGCCCAAAATTTTCTTCGCAACACCCAAATCCTTCATATCAAACTCAGCACTAAGCTGAGCTTTCAACTTCTTTACTTCAAACTTCGACTTCGCAGCTATGAGCATATCATCCACATACAGAACAAGATAGACCATAGAACCATCATCAACTTTGTTGTGATAGACACAACAATCATACGGACTCTGCTGAATCCCAGCTTGATCATGTAACTGTCAAACCTCTTATACCACTGTCTCGGAGACTGCTTTAGTCCATACAAGGACTTCTTCAACTTGCACACATAATCCTCCTTGCCCGGAACCACAAATCCCTCTGGCTGAGTCATGTAGATATCATCCTCAAGCAATCCGTGTAGGAAAGCCGTCTTCACATCTAGTTGCTCAAGCTCCAAATCATAATGTGCAACTATCACAAGTAACACTCTGATGGAAGTGTGTCTGACCACTGGTGAGAATATCTCATTATAGTCTACCCCCTCCTTCTGCATGAACCATCTTGTAACTAGACGAGCCTTGTATCTAATGCCCTCATTTGGTGTAGTGCCTTCCTTATTCTTGAAAATCCATTTGCAAGTGAAAATCTTTCTCCCCTTAGGCCGTGGAACCAATTCCTAAGTCAGGTTCTTCAAAAGTGATTCTATCTCTTCTTCCATTGCAGCGAGCCACTTGACACGCTCAGTGCCCGAAACAGCTTCCTTGTAGGTAGGTGGTTCATATGCCGAAGGCTCATCTAAGACCTCATTGGCAACCTGCAGTGCATATGCCATCATATCCTCAAAACCATACCTCAACAGAGGCTTCACATCTGTCCTCCTGGCTCTGTTGCGATGCTTCTCTGACGAGCTTGTGGATGAACATCCGAACTAGAAGTATCAGCGACTTCAGCAGTAGTGTGTTGATCTTCTCCACCTTGGAGTTGTGATTCACTCACATCGTAAGTGACTTGCAACTCCACCTGTTTATCAACACCATCCAAATCCTCTGTAGCAATAGACTTCAAGTAGAGTTAAGCATAGAATTTTCATCAAACACCACATTCCGACTGAGAATAATTTTACCCTCTGAAGATGACCAAATTCTGTATCCCTTAACTCCATCTCCATAACCAACAAATACTCCCCTTATAGCTCTTGGCTCCAATTTACCTTCACTCACATGATAGTAAACAGTACTCCCAAAAACTCTCTAACATAGAGTAATCTGCAGGTGAATCAGACCATACCTCGTACGGAGTCTTGCAGTCAATGCTAGTGTGAGGTCCACGGTTGATCAGATAACAAGCCGTGTTTACTGCCTTTGCCCAAAACCTCCTAGTCAAACTGGCTTGGAAGAGCATGCATCTTGCTCTCTCCAACAACGTTTGATTCATTTGTTCTGCCACACCATTCTGCTGTGGTGTATGTCTAATGGTGTGATGGCGAATGACCGCTTCACTCCTACAGAACTCATCGAACTCAGACGAATAAAATTCCAAACCGTTATCTGTTCTCAATCGCTTGATCTTCTTCCCAGTATGGTTTTCAATTAGAGTCTTTCACTCTTTGAACTTCTTGAATGCCTCACCTTTATGTTTCATCATAAACACCCAAGTCATTCTCGAGTAGTCATCAATCATCGACACAAAATATTTGTGTCCTTGAAGACACGAGTGTGAGCTTGTGTGCACAGAAAAGAATAACAAGTTTCCTAGGTCCAGCAAATCCACTAGATCACAAGGTCTAGGAACTCACTGGTCGTTGGAAAATCTCGGTCGTCGGACACACATATCACTTCTTCAAAACTCTCAACCACTTATACTAAAACTTAGCACAGGGAAGTAGGGATCGATCCCACAGAGATGAATGCGTAATGAACATGCTCAAGGATTTGGAAATTATTTTTGGGTTGGCTGCTGCCACGCATTTTTGGGTTGAGGAAATTAAACTAGACTTGGTATTGAAATCTGCTACGCTAACAGCTAGATCTAGGCAAAACAGAAAACATGCACGCAAACTAGAACCGAGACAATCGCTAGATCTAAGAAACTATTCTAAATTACCTAGATCTGGGAAATAAACTGACGGTGGGGACCATGACTGAAAAAGCAAGTACGGACGAAAAGCTGAGAAAACAACTAACTAAAGTACTAAATAACAACGACATCATCTTCTTCAAATCAAATTTCACAAAAACTCAGAAGAAACAGGTATGAAACGTAATCGGAAAACAGAGCACACTGGATTTTAACGATTTAATGAAGAACAATTAAGAACTAAACAGATCTACGGCTGCTAGACGAAGCAAAACAGAAAGTAAACCGAAAAATTAAAATCCATGCACAACTCGACTTCCGCTGTTCAAATCCAACCTCGGATGCTAAATCCACTCCGGATCCAAGCATCCGACACAAAAACTCCAAGCCAAAAACATTCCATAACTTCAGATTCAACAAACAACCTCCGATTAACAACAACACCGCAGATCTACAGCCAAATTCCCCAGATCAAGCACCAAAGTGACAAAAACAGAGATCAACATGCAACTTTGCCAAAATAAAAACTTTTAACAACAGGATCAACGTAGATCAACACGAGATAACACAAATATAGAAAAAACTAAGAAATGCATAGATAATCAGTAATATCAACAACCAAATCGACTTCCAAAAGTGAAGTTCGAACGAAATAGAGTGCAAAAGAACCGAAAGTAAATAGATTGTATCTTCGCCCTCACGCGGACGGTGTTACGACGGACTTCCTCCGAAGATTGGACCCCTTAAAACCTAAACTACCCCAGAACTCCCATTTCCCAAGTGTGTGTGTGTGTTGTGTGTGAGCTAAGAGCGAAAAGTTGTATCTGTTGTGTGTTGCATGCTCCTCTATTTATAGGCGTTGAAGTGGGACCCAACGAGGTATAGATAAACTTTGTTGCCCTCAGCTATTGACTCCCTTCTTCTAGCCTTCTTTTCCTTAAATTATGCTCACTTCTCCTTCATTCCTTCGCTAGTCCGTTTCCTCCAGCATCTCCTAGATCTAGCGATTCTGTCACACACCTGGCTTAAAAACTGTGTTAAACCCAGCAAAATATAGTGCTTTTCACCATATAACCGATGCATGAAATTAGCCTTATCAGTCCTCCAATAGACTCAACACGTGAGGGACCCCAACAATCCATATGAATGTAGTCAAGTGCCCCCTTCGTTCGATGAACACCTTTCTTTGGAAACTTGCTGCGATGAAGCTTCCCCAACACACAGTGTTCGCAGAAATCAAGTTTCTGCACCTTATGGCCCGAAAGAAAATCACGATTCGACATGATTCTCATGCCACATTCTCCCATATGACCAAGCCTCATATGCCACAGCTTGGTCATATCCTTGGTTGCAACCTCGGATGATGCAATATCAGCAGAATTTGCCACGATGGAACCTCTCAGAACATACAAGGTACCTCGTTTCAAAGCTGTCAGAACCACCTTCAAACCTTTCAAAATACGCATTATTCCACCTTCACCTTTGAAACTGAACCCCTTACTATCAAATGTACTTAGGGATATCAGATTCTTCGTCATCTGTGGAACATGCCTAACATCGTTCAAGGTACAGAAGACCCCATCATGAATCATAATCCTGATTGAGCCGATGCCAACCACCTTGCAGACAACACTGTTGGCCATGGTAACATTGCCTCCATCTATCTGCTCATAAGTGTTGAAATATTCCCTGTGAGGACAGAGATGATATGACGCTCCAGAATCTAAAATTCACACATCATTACAGTGTGGCTGTTCATCCGCAACTAAGGTCAATTCTTCTTCCGAATTTGTGTCATCAGCTTCTGCCACATTCGCAGAACCGTTAGCATCTTCCTTCTTGCCCAATTTCTTCTTTATCCTTGGACAATCAGCCTTCCAATGCTCTGGTTCTTTACAATATCTGCAGATGTTATCTGGCTTAGGGCCTTTAGGACCTTTTGAACCTTTTGAGTTCTGCTTCTTTTGTTCGAATTTCTTCTGTCCTTTACCCGTAACAGATAATCCCGATGGCAGATCTTCTGTGGCTGAACTCGTTGCCTGTTCACGATCCTCTCTGATGTGGAGAGCAGATCGAACATCCTCCAACGAAAGAGTTTCCTTGCCAGTCATAAAAGACTCAACAAAATTTTCGTAAGATTCAGGCAGAAACATAAGCAAAATTAAAGCAGCATCCTCGTCTTCTACTTTAACTTCAACATTACGCAAATCTAGCAAAATTTTATTCAAATTTTCCAGATGATCCCGAAGGGGCGTACCTTCCTGCATGCGTAACCGAAACAAACGTTGCTTCAAGAGCAACTTGTTGGTTAGAGACTTCGTCATGTATAGACTCTCCAACTTCGCCCAAAGAGCAGCAGTTGTCTCCTCCTGATCCGCAGCTTCGATGATAACATCATCAGACAGGCTCAATATGATGGTCGAGTGGGCCTTTTCATCTAGGGTTTTCCACTCCTTATCATCCTCCGTAGCCTTCTTTGTTTTGAGCGGCTCCCACAAACCCTACTGCTTCAGCAGAGATCACATTTTGATCTGCCATAAACCAAAACTATTTCTCCCGGTGAATTTGTCAACCTTCACGTTCAGAGCAGACATCTCGATTTACCGGACAAAACCCTCGCAGCGGAATTCAAAACCCTAGTTCGAAAACCAAGGCTCTAGATACCAGTTTGTTATGACAAATAGGGAAATTGTGAATCGAGAAACAAAAGAACGTAAATAGACACAGAATTTACGTGGTTCACCAATGTTGCGATGGCTACGTCCACGGGTAGGAAACGGAGAACAAATTTTATTCATAGTGTTTTCAGATTGTGGCTACAGATTGGATCTGATTGGATTTCAGATCACGGAATTATGTGCTTTACTCCCATATAAATAGGCACACATGAGACAGACTAGGCCTAGAAAACATAATCCTATCCCAATTAGGAAACCTAATATTATACAGATTCAAGGCATACTAACAATTCCCTATACTTTGGAACTAGATAGATTTTTACAAACTATTTTCGAAATGGTTTAAAACGTATGATCCGAATAAGATGCACAAAAATGCTTATTAGAAATACACTTTATACCCTAGACCTCCCTCTACAAAATTAGTCAACCTCCATTTTAGATATGTTGTTCTTTCTAAGTTCTAACGAGGTTAGATTCATTTTCTACTAACAATACTCTAATCATTTTTCTTTCTATATCTCTTCTACTTTATCAATTTTACTGTATTCCTTTAAGAAATAATTATAATATTGCCCTTCATGTATTGACTCATATATAATTCGATGTAGATGTGATGCAATTTACATTTGATTATGTTTTTGATGTCATTTCATAAATTTTCAACTTGTTAGGTAATATACCAGAAGAGATTGGTCGTCTAACTAATTTACAAGGTTTGGGCCTGAGTTACAACAGGTTAAAAGGCCCATTGCCATCAACTATATTTAGCATGCCATCTTTGGAATATGCTGACTTTGCCTTCAATGAATTAAGTGGGTCATTGTCAAGAGATATTAGAAACATGACATCTCTTCTCAGAATTGGCCTTGAATTCAACAATTTCACTGGTATGATTGGGCAGGAACTTAAACTACTCAAATATTTTGTACTTAGCTAAAAATGAGCTGATGATTTTGCTACATTAGGCAATATTCCAAAGGAGATTGATCATCTTAGGAATTTCGAGCGCTTAAGCATGTCTCGAAATATGTTTAGCGGATCGTTGCCAAGAGAAATTGGGAACTTAACAACCATGTATGGATTGTTCCTTAACAGCAATGCTTTAAGTGGTAAGATCTTGTCATTTTATTTGCAAGTCTTGAATTTTAGGAATATCTACCATAGTAGAATTAAACAAATTGGATTTTCAAAATTCATGTTGTCCAGGTTTCATTCCAATAGAGATTGGTCACCTTGTTAATTTGATAGAGTTACAATTGGAAGTAAACAATTTCAGTGGACCATTGCCAGGAGAGATTGGAAACATGACAAACCTTCGCTACTGATGGCTCAACAATAACAATTTAAATGGTATCATATTCTCTCTCACACATACACATGACACAATCCCCTATTACATGATATTCTTGATGATGCAAAACACATGTATGGAATGCCCTCTTAACCTTTTGGAAATGAAAACATTCTTAATAATCAAACTTCAACTTCAAAACATTAATGAAACCCACTTTTTATAATAAGTTAGGAAACCATAAGAACTAATTAAAATGAAACAATGAAACCCACTCGTTTAACTCATATATATGGATTATAGGGTTGTGCATAGTTGCTATTGTATGCTTAATGTTATATACAAAGATTAAGAAATAAAAATTTCCTATTACTATATGTCACTAGCTGAGTTCCAACAAGTTAAAAGGCTCACTGCCTGCAACTCTTTTTGGCATGCCATTCTTGCAATATGTTGACTTTGCTTCCAATGAACTAAGTGGACCATTATCACCACAAATTGGAAACATGACATCCTTTCTCAGAATAGGCCTTGAATATAATAATCTTACTGGAATGAGCAAATCACTTGTTGATGCTTAATTTGAGCTAAGTTTATGATTTCTATCATAATCCTATAGGCGAAATTCCAAAAGAGATTGGTCATCTTACTAATTTCGAGCGATTGAACTTGTGTTGCAACAAAATTAGTGGTTCAGTGCCAAGAGAACTTGGTAACTTGACAGCCATGGTTGGTATATACCTTTCCAGTAATGCTTTAAGTGGTACAATTCCAACCCTTCATAACTTACTTTATCGTAACGTTTTATTGCATTTAGTGCTACTAAAATTAGTTTAAGTCGTTCAATTTTGTGTCAATGTGAATGCGTCACATTTTCCCATAATATGATACTACCACCTGTTCCTTATTAATAGAGGCATTTTTTTTGGCACAAAATTTAAGAATAGTGTGTTAAGTGGATGGTGAATAAAGTAAGAGAGAATAAAAGAAAAGAGAATGTTACTTTTTTCCAAAAATAGAAACTCAATTATCTTGGAACTTCTCAAGATAGAAAAATGTCTCAATTAATATGGAACGGAGGTAGTAACTACTACCATATGTCATCAATCGGATCAATCGGGTATATTGATGTTAACTTGGTATTAATGAAAATTATAATTTATTAGTTATAAATAAATCATTATCTTGTCAAGTGGCAATTCCTATGTTTATAAAGCTTGCACAATGTTTCTTGTATATTCTTGGAGGCCCTATACCAAAAGAGCTAGGTCGCCTTGTTAATTTATGGGAGCTGCAGTTGCAAGACAATATCCTAATAAATGGATACATACCGAAGGAAATTGGGAACATGAAATCTCTTTCCTACTTAAGGCTTTGCAATAATACATTAACCGGTATAATATTTTCTCTTTCATTGTTATATGCTCCACAGAGTTATATAAAGTACTCCCTCCATCCCGCAATAGTAGAGTCCTATTTAGTTATGACACGAGTTTTAAGAAATATAAAGAAAAGTAAGTTGATTAAGTTAGTAAAATATGAGTCGCACTTATATATATTAGTTTTATAATAAAATGTGAGTGGAATAAGTTGGTGGAATGCGAGGCCTACTTACTATTTATGGTAAAAGTGAAATAATCTCTGATTGTGGGATGAACTCAAATGACAAAATAGAACTCTTATTGTGGGTGGATGAAGAAACATTGTGTACATGTTTTACTGAACCCTAAACATACATATATAAGTGTCACAACTTCATATTTTGAGTAGCATGATTTCATATATCTTTATATATTATTGGATACAAAGTTGTACTGTATTTATTAACCCATTGGATGTTATGATTGTCATTTTCAAAATTTGTACGAGTAGGTACTATTCCAAAAGATATTGGAAACCTGAAACACCTCATTGAGTTATGGCTTCACGACAATAATTTAAATGGTAACATACTCTCTTTCTCTCTCTCTCATATATCAATATGTCATTCTTGATCCCTGTTCAAAATCAATTTCAGGTCCTATACCATTCGCCATTGGGAATATGTCAGAACTGGATTATTTAGTACTCCCTCATAACAAACTAATTGGAGAGATTCCATCATCCATTTGCGACTTGAGGTTACTAACACTCCTCCATTTAGCAGACAATCATTTGGAAGGACAGATTCCAAAGTGCTTGAGAAATTTCAATAGTTCATTGTTGGCTCTTAATTTGGCTCAAAACCAAATCACAGCCCTTCAATCCACATTTGCAAAAGGTTGCAGTCTTGAGGCCCTTATTCTGAATGGCAATAAGTTGGAAGGAATAACACATTCCCTAATCAACTGCCAACGCCTGGAAAGCATTGATTTTGGTGATAATGAAATACGAGGTGCATTTCCCTTCTGGATGGAAACATTCCTCAACATCGCGTCTTCATCTTGAGGTCTAACAAGTTGAATGGTACTATGTTGGAGGCTTCAAAGACCGAGCATCCGTTTCCAAAGTTGCAAGTCTTGGATATAACAAGAAATGAATTTGTTGGCTCTTTACCTGATAGATATTTCAAGAATTTTGAAGGTATGATAGATGCCAAGGATAATCTCACACGTGTTGAGAAGGATGCGCTCCAAACATATTTAGACTTAGATGTCACTTTGAAAGGTTTGGATCAGGAATTGAAAAGATTGTTGGATACGTTTACAATGATTGACTTATCTTCCAATAGATTTTCCAGGAATATTCCAGTTTCCATCGGCAATCTTAATTCTCTTAGATACTTGAATTTGTCCAGTAACACTCTCACGGAGAGATTCCTGTGTCTCTTGGGAATATAAGCATTCTTGAGTCACTGGATTTGTCATGGAACAGTTTAAGTGGAAATATTCCAAGTGATCTGACAGGATTGACGTTTCTTTCGAAATTATACCTATCAATGAATAATCTTGTGGGGCCGATACCACAATCTAAACAATTTTCTACTTTTCAAAATGAGTCATATATAGGAACTTGGGATTGTGTGGAGTTCCATTGGCAAAACTGTGTGAAACAACTGATGGTAAACCAATGTTTCCTTCCAAAAGATGATGATGAAGAGTCAAGATTTATAGATGGATTTGGTTGGCGAAGTGTGGTGATTGGGTATGGATGTGGATTTGTGGTTGGAATTGGAGTTGTTTACATGAATATAAGAAGCGGAAGGCCAAGATGGTTAGTGAAATTCTTTTTTGGGGTTGGATATAATAATAGTAAGATGAAGAGAACAGACAGAGCAAAAGCAACAAGGAGAAGTTGATTCAAAACAAGCATGTTGTCCTTTACTTGAGTTTCATTTGTAACACTAGCATGTTGTGTCACGACCGCCCTTTTTAGGGTTAATAAATGCGGGTGATCGCGAAGAATGGAGCTTTAAGAAAGGGAAATAGTCTAGGGTTTCAACGAAGAGTTTGACCAAAATTATTGATATTCAAATAGCGAGGGAAAATCAGAGTAAATGCTTAGGTTTTAAAACCAAAGTCAACAATTATCATATTTATAATCCAAGAGTATAAAGGGGTTCAAAAACATAATGGAGAAAAATAGTCATAATTCAGCGGAAGCATTCAAGAGTAAGAGTGACGCCATGTATGAAGACACGACGCCCCTCGGAGTTCAAAATGAATCCAACAATGATTAAGGTTCGACTCAACACCATCCCAAGCTTGTTGCCGCTCAACCTGCACATAAGGAAAACATATGCAGGGCTGAGTACTATAAGATACTCGGTGGACTCATACCGAAAAGAATTTATCAAAAATATTTATATTTATCATGCCATTGTTACGTAACCATCGGGGGATTAGCTTTTGAAAGGCCCGAGGCACCAAAATATTCCATTGATCAAAAATCGCGGCTGCGCAGCCATTTTCTCATAGACGTTTACCATATCTGCTCTACATGACATAGAATGTGGCCAAAAACCAAGTCACTAGACCGGCCAACCCATATGCTGACAAACGGTCTACCATAGGTGTACACTAATCCAAGTAGGGTTTGCGGCCCTACAAGGACCCGAATTCGATTTAAATAATAAATGGCAAAGCCATTTCAGATAGGCACGTTAAAACAAAAATACGGCATGATAAACAATTTGAATTTCATTCCCATCGATAAAATAGTTAGGACATTGTCCTTATTTAAAAAGAGAGCCCACCTCGAGTGCTTAATCCGAAATATATTATTTCCCTTGCGATCACGATTCACTTGCAAGATATCACCTTTGAATTTAAAATAACACATAGATCAACAAGGAATCAAAATAAAATAAGATGCATGCATCCTAAGATTTCAATTATTTTTTCGATCAAGATTACTAGAAGCTTATGTACTTCGATTAATTTCGGCCACCCAAAGAATTAAACACATCAGTCCAACTCAAAAATAAGACAACACATCCTCACTTATTTGGCCAAAAACAAAAACTCATTAACTCCATTTTCCAAAACACACGTATGGTCTCCCTTTTTATTTTAAAACAAACACCAAAATTATCAATATCCAATTAAATACTCAATATCCAAGGAACTTAAAAGAATTTAAAAAGGACACAATTTACTCCTACTTCAACATACAAACACGCGTACGACCTTTTCGCTTTAAGATATTTAAATTAAAAGAAACAAAAATTTAAAGATGAAGAACTCAAGTTACACTTCTCAAATGAAAATCCCGTCGGCTCTCTCTCTCTCTCAAATTTGCAACACAAAAAGAACAGAAAATTAGAGCTTTCCCCTTTGAACTCTCGTCAATTCCCCACAAAAATTAGTCACCACAAAACTCATATCAAAACAAGCAAACAAGGATGGATTCAATTGAGAAGCCGCCAAGCCAGAGGAAGCCGCCTCGCCGGAGGCGCGTCGCTGCCCGATTCTCCGCCGTCAGAAGGTCGCGCCGCCGGGTTCGACCTCGCCGTCGCCGTTCCCAAATCTTGGTAAGTTTTTAAATTAAAAGTCTTTCTTCCGAATTTGATTTCCGAATTGGGGTTGTTTTCATCAATTACGGTCTATGCGATCTAAAGCATGGAGGATGCAAAATGTACGAAATCGAAATTGGTTATTGGGAGAAAGAGGCGTATACCGGTTGCACGTGAAGCAGATTGGTGGATGGACGAGTTGCTGTTGCTGCCGCTTTCGTTTGCTCCTCCAAGTTTCGGAGTCTAGCGTTGGCGACGGGAAGGAGATGAAGGTGTTGGGTGATGCTTCTTCTTTGTCGAATTCTTCACTGTTGGAGTGTTTGAGATTGTGAAAGAATGGAGGAATTAGGGTATGGGGGTTTATATATTGCTTGATGGATAGTTGATTGATGATTTATTTTGGGAAGAAATTCTGTAGAGTGGGTAACGGTTATGGATAGTGAGAAAGGGCCAAAGGGGTGAAGATGGAGGACGAGAAATCTTTGCTAATTTTTAATTTAATTATTTTCTTCTTTCCATAATTGTAATCAAAGAAAGTCTTTGGGCTCAATATAAAGATCTCATGTTTTAATTAATTAATTTGGGGCTCAAATCCTTGTATTTTATTTTAACTAGTTTCACATATGTGCTATGCACAAATTAGTATAATTTTAACACATTGATTTTTAATTTTAAATTAATTAAACAAAATTAGAATCAATAATAATAATGAACGATATGAGTAACAATTTTAATTATATGAGAATAAAAAAGTCTATACAAATCAACATTGAAGCATAATAAATTTGAAACAAATCACATAATATAATGTTTAAACATTAAATGATCGATGGAGTAGGATGATAAAAATCTATCATAAAGAATTAAGGATAATTGCAACCAATACCTAAAAGATCTATGGATCAAAAAACTAAAGTGAAAATGATATCACTTGTCCAGCTACTTTAAAATAAGTCAGTCAATCTGCATTTATGATTCATCTATTTAACAATAGATCAAGAGAAACGAAGGTGCATAAACCAACCTTGTCAAACAAATATCTAAACATCCGCTCATACAAATCCGAGAAAGAGTAAATTGTTAGTTAATAAAAAAAGAATTGAAGAAAATGAGGTAGACCTTGGACAAATCGACTTTGGGGAAGGACTTGATGACGTTAAGAACTCGGTCTATAACTGCCTGCTTGTCGAGGTGATCATTCAACAAAACTCCTAAGTAAAATAACTCGTTTGTCATCTTTAAAGTCGTCCGCTTCACCTAAAACTACAATAAAATAAGGAACAAAATCAATTTGCAATACACAAAATCAATAATCTATCTATATTAAAATAATCGTACTTAGAGCAAAGCATGAGATGTGATACACTAAATGAACATTTAAGCACCATTGAAGCCAAGAGTCGCCGAAATGTGCTTTTCAGATAACCAAGGCAACTTCATCTTATCCACTCCAGCAAAGCCATCACTACAAAAAACGGTGCCTTTTACCTAGCACCGAAAGTGCTAGGAAAACCCCGAAAGTGCTAGGAAAAATGGAGGTTTCCTAGCACATTTCCGAGCACCTTAAGTGCTAGTAATTCTTCTAATTAGCAACAAAATTAAACAAAAACCAAACCTACACCAACCCTAGCTAAACCAAATACACCGAATTCAACTAAAATCTAAAATCTCAGTGAAAGCACACGAAGCGATAATCATAGAATCAAAACACCTACAGCAGAAAACCTAAGGTTCCAAAGCATATTGGAGGCGTGACAAATCACTAACCTGCAGGTGTGAGAGAGAGCGGAGATCGGCGACCAAGCGGAGAGAGAACGACTATAAAGCAGAGAGAGATCGGCGGCGGCCAAGCGGAGAGAGAGCAGCGAGAGGGAGAGAGAGCGGCAGCGGCGAGTGAGAGAGAGCGAGAGGAGAGAGAGGGATCCAGAAATGTTTTGGACTTTGGTTTAGTATCCCTAATCAAGTCAATAATTTAGTAAATAGTTAATCAAGTCATCTTCGAGTCACTCAGAATAATTGGAATTTGGGAATTAATTCTTACTAATTAATTTGGGAATTTGGGAATCAAGTAAGTGCTTCTGAATTTATTTAATGACACAAAATATGCATGACTAAGTAATGAGTTTGTAAATAACATTTAAATCAATGTTTACCGTTTCATCATTGTCTTCATTTTCCTCCTCTTCTTCTTCTTCTTCTTCTTCTTCTTCTTCTTCTTCTTCTTCTTCTTCTTCTTCTCCATCTTCATATTCATCATTGTCGGCAACTTCTCTCAAAATTAGAATCATTGCACCACTAGGATCACATCGTGGAGGGTCTATTTGAACGTCATCGGAAATTTCATGAACTTCCACTTCATCTTCTTGAAAAGCCGTGTCTTCATTTTTTTCTTTTGGAGCGGCATGACTAGCATAAAATTTATTTACTCGAACTTTGAACACTGCTCGCCAATTCGCCTTGTCTCTTTTCTTGCTCGGAAAAGATACAAAATAAACTTGAGATGCTTGTTTGGCTAAGATGAATGGATCGTATTTTGGATACTCCTTCTGAATATTCACTTCAACAATTTTGTACTTCGGATGAACAATTGTACCACCGCGTGGAGCCGGAGCCGGATTATACCACACACAATTAAACAATACAACTTTCTTTATTGGTAATGCCCGATATTCCACTTCCAAAATTTCTTTCAAAATGCCGTAGAAGTCATCCTCATCATAGCTGTAATTTGACCCTCTGATGCATACCCCACTATTGACTGTAGATTTACTCTTTCCATAGGAATCTGTGTGAAATTTATATCCATTGACAAAACAAACATTGTAACTTGTAACCTCGATTAATGGTCCTTGCGACAAATAGTATAGATGACTATCACGAGGCAAGTTATTACGGCCCTGTGTACCAAACACAATTAATGAATAATTATTTTTTCGACAAATAAAGTACAAAGAAAAAAATATAGAAAACTTACATATTCTTTGAACCATGATGCATAATGATCTTCTAATTGTTGCTCTATCTGAGGAGGTGTTATTCCCGGAATCCACTCACGCAATTGTGCAATGAACATACTGTTTTATAAAAAACAATTACTAAATTAACATTTAATCAGTTAAATAAACGAGTATTGAGGAAATCAAACTTACAGCTCGAATTCCTTTGCTTCTTGAGTATTAACTAATATATAAGTTTGTGCCGCTTTGTATTCCACTTCTAACAAGAATCGTCTTCGTCCATTCCCAACACATCTCGTAGCATATGTGAAAATTGGAAGCATATCTTTGGGGTGAGTAGAACCTCCTCCATCGTCATTACGAGGAACATCTCTGCCTCGGCAACGGACATGTGACTCGAAGTAATAAGTGCAGAAATGTGATGCTTCCTCAGTCAAATACGCATTGCATATAGATGCTTCAACTGCAGCTTTGTTCTTGACATTTAACTTCAACTTGCGCATGTACCGTTCAAATGGATACATCCATCGAAAATGCACCGGACCTGCAATCAACGCCTCATATGCTAAGTGGATTGGAAGATGCTCCATGGAGTCAAAGAAAGACGGAGGAAATATCATCTCAAGCTTGCACAAAGTAACTGCAATCGACTCATGATATTTTGTCATATCAATTTCCCTTATCACCGTAGCCGTAAGATCTCTGAAGAAATTGCTCAACTCGGTCAAAGGTTCCCATACTCTGTGTGGAAGTAACTCACGGAGTCCGATTGGTAACAATCGTTGCATAAACACGTGACAGTCGTGGCTTTTCATACCGTACAACTTGTGTTTCTTCATATCAATGCACCTTGATAGATTGGAAACATAACCATCCGGGAATTTCAAACCCTGTACCCACTTGAGCAATAATTCCATACTTTCTTTGTCAAGCGTGTAATCAGCCTTATGTTATTTTCCGTCACTTGGCCAAAGCTCTGGTCGTATACCAAGCAATTCCAAATCCCTTCTTGCATTAGCGTTGTCTTTTGTCTTGCCTTCTACATTCATAATGGTATTGAAAATATTATCAAAAATATTCTTCTCTATGTGCATGACATCCAAATTGTGGCGAATCACATTTGTTTTCCAATACGGAAGATCCCAAAATATGCTTCGTTTATTCCACCCAAAAATCTTGCTCAACTCAGAGTTTATTTCTGCACCTTCATCAAATACTCTCTTGAATTCAAATTGTTCCAGATGATCAAGTATTTGTTCTCCATTTAAGAATGGAGGAGGACCAGAATGCTCGGTTGTGTTCTTTCTAAAGTTCTTTTTGTCTCTGCGGAATCGATGATTTCTGTTGAGAAACCTCTTGTGGCAATCAAACCAAGTGGTTTTCCGTCCATGCTTCAAGGAGAAAGCTTGTGAGTCCTCCATACAATATGGACACGCACGGTGTCCAGATGTGCTCCACCCTGACAACATTGAATACGCAGGGAAGTCACTGATAGTCCACATCAACGCTGCACGTAGCTGAAAGTTCTGTTTTCTTGATATATCATATGCAGGGATTCCTTCGGTCCATAAATCGTTGAGCTCTGCGATCAGGGGTTGTAGAAACACATCAATAGCACAATCATTGTAAGAAACATGTATGGATCTTTCATGCACATCAATGGTGGCAAGTTGTATGGAGTTAAAATCACTGGCCATAATGAGTACTGCGAACCGGTCTGACCAAATGGCTGAAATCCATCAGTACTAAGTGCTAACCTGACATTTCTTGATTCAGAAGCAAAGACAGGATGTATCTTGTCGAAGGTTTTCCAGGCTACAGAATCTGCCGGATGAGACATCTCTCCTGGAGTCTGGATGTGCTCTGCATGCCATCACATGGATTGAGCGGTAATTTCGGATGCATACAAACGCCTCAACCTTTAGCCTAAAGGGAAATAGTACATCTGTTTGAGTGGACTTGTGCCATTACCCTTAAATCTGGTCTGACCACAAACTTTGCATTCAGTTCGGTTCTCATCTTCCCTCCAGTAGATCATGCACCCTCTCTTGCAACAATCTATCTTAAGAATCGGCATATCTAAGGCCTGCATTTGTTTCTTGCACTTATAGAAGCTACTAGGCATACGGTTTGGCTTCGGCAGGCGCTCCTCCATAAATTGGCACAATTCGTCAATACCTCGTTGAGACATTCGATGTTCAGACTTCATAGTCATCAGTCGAGCATTTGTTGACAGCTCAGAATAATCACAACCCGCCCACAAATCGGCCTGAGACGCTTCTAATAAATTATAGAACTGTTGCAACTCATTGGTGGGGGATTCTGGCATGTAAGTAGGCGGGACATATTGTTCGGAATGTTGCGCCTGGAAATGATAAGGCTTGTGAATGGCTGTCTGTCCCCACACATTGTGTACCATATGTTGGTATGGATCCGATGATGGATCGAAATGCATAGGTTCAACCGATATTGAACTGGATGACGCTTCCACATCGCAATGGAATCTCCAATCATAGTAATTTGGAGTAAACCCCCTTCTCACAAGGTGCTCTTTCACCGTATCAGTAGGAAAAAATTTGCTATTATCACAATGTTTACATGGACATCTAATTTTCGAACCATCCATTTTAGAGGGAAATGACATAGCAAAATTCATAAACATATCTAACCCGTCGATAAAGTCACGATTGAATTCTCCGGTGGGATGCTTTCTCTCATACATCCATTCTCGTCCAAGAATTTTATCCATTTCACTATCCTGTAGTATGAAATCCAAAGAAAAAAAAATACTTTCAATAAATTAACAAAGAGTTTATAGAGAATAATTAGCAAATAAAAATTACACTTGATCATCAAAACATTACTTGAGTAAAAATATTATTTCAAGTTATTAAAATTCTTAAGTTAGCTAACTATTATTTTCATAGGTAAGTCCATTGTATATTAGTAACTTATCCATTTTACTATCCTATAACATAAATTAATACTATATATTAAAACAGATATAACAATATTTTAGATTATTTAACATAGAAGTTAGAGAGAGTAACTAATAAATATAAATTATACCTTTAGATAACAAAAAGATAATGAGGCAAGATGGCAACGGGCAAAGAGACTACTATGATTCGAAGAAATAAAAAGGTAAGATTGAAAATATGTAGGATAACCTGAAGAAACGAGCTGGAGAGAAAATGGAAGAAGTAAAATGGAAGAAGCCAGATCTAGATCTGGTTTTGAAAAAAAAATCATGGTTTTTCCGAGCACCTTCCAAGTGCTAGGAAATAATTCGAGCACAGATAATTTGTGCTAGGAATATTCCAAGCACCTTCCAACAGCTAGGAATATTATCGAGCTGGCAAGTTGTGCTAGGAATTTCCGAGCACCTTCCAAGTGCTAGGAAATATTACAAGTAAAGTCAAGTGGGGCTAGAACAATCCAAGCTCCTTAAGTGCTAGGAATTGTTTCGAGCACCTTGCAAGTGCTAGGAAATATTACGAGTAAAATCAAGTTGGGCTAGAAATATCTGAGCTCCTTAAGTGCTAGGAATATTTCCGAGCACAATCAATTTGTGCTAGGAATGATTCCGAGCACAGTCATTGTGCTAGCAATTCTGTTGAGCACGTTGACCATGCTCGAACTGTGGTCGTATAGATCATAATTTCTTCAACATTCCGAGCACTATCAGAAAATGCTCGGAAAATGCTAAGAAAATTCCGAGCACATATTGGTGCTCGGATATATGTGCTAGCTAAATGCGCGAATTTTTGTAGTGCATGAACACAGTAGCACAAATTGAAACTTGCATTAATAAACCAGGCAACACCAGAAACTTGACAAAGCCCCAATACATCTCCATTTCTTCCTTACCTTATAATGGCAACTATACATTTGATGAACAATTAGCCATCAATAAGCCCCTGAACCAAAATGGCTTATTTAGATAACAAAAGCCAACTTCACCATCAACTGCAGCAAAGCCATGTTCTGAAATAGCACACATTGAAATATCCATCAATTACATTTTTTCCACTATGCACCTCTAGAGTCAGTCAAAACTATACCACTGTATAAATTCTCTACAAACTTGCAGTAATTTCTCATTATCAAATCAGCTACCAGTTATAAAACATCAATTATTGGTAAAGAAAAAATAAATAAAGTGCAAACCAAAATTGGAATGGAAAGAGTAAGTAAAAGCCATAAACGGGAGAAATAGGGGCGAATTGAGTAGTTACAAAAAATGAATTGAAGGAGATACCCTATCATCAAGGACAGCGGCATTGTGGCGTACGTACTTATAGAGGTGTGGCAGCTCCAGAAACGAAAGGAAGCGGTAAATAACTACCGGATAAAACCGAGAAGGAAAAGAGCGGCGAAGTTTAGAAAAAAGCGTATGTAAAATCGCCCCAATTTCCAAATCATAGTTCATTACGGAATGGACGTACGCGGTGGCGGTTGCGGCGCCTCGGCGTGGTGGCAGAAGAAGGAGAATCTTGGTGCAGAACCTGAAAATTCTGGATAAATTTTTAATTTAAATTTATCACTCATGTATATAGTATGAAACATGATGGTAAACTAATCTCAAACGTGGGAAACCAACTAAACGTGGGAAACCAACATTGCTAAAATAACGAAGTATATATTCATATTAGGATTATATAGTTATTAAAATTAATTTCTAAATTTTATATTAATTGCATTTACATCCCTCAGCATAAATTGATTATTCAAAACCTCCCAAAACTCTCCTTATTCAAAACCTCCCAAAACTCCCCTTTTATATATTGTATAGATTGTGTAGCCCACAATTTATACTTCACAAAATTGGATTTGTTTTGTTTATTTAATTTATCGGATCCAACACGGAATTGAGTCCAATAAATATTTCTCACGGAAAGGAATTATTAATATATACAAAATTAATTCCGTCAATGCACCTTCAAACCCTAAGTCAAATTAGGTCACAAGAATAGCAGACAATTATTTCATTCTTTCATTTAATACACAGACTTCAAGGCATTAAAAGTATTCAAGGCAAAAATTTTACAGTTCGAAATTTAGGGTTCAAAAAGTAGGGCGTTACATGTTGTGTGTATGATGTTTTGCAAATAATGCATCTTAAACTATGCAATGTTGTATTTCTAAATTAGGCTACTTTCGTTTGTAATGTGTGATTAAGCAACCCTTGCATGCAATCTGCACAGATGCTAAAAAAATCAAATATTTCAATGTTCAAAATTGTTAAATTCTAATCTTATGTCTTAGACGTTGGACCAAAATATAACTGATATTTTGTTTCTCTTCCAAGACATTCCGTAATAGTCGAAATACATGTCAACCTTGAAAGTCCATCCCCATGGATCGACTCCGTTGAATTTCGGAGGATCGATCCGAATATAGGGTTGCTGCTCCGAATGGTTGAACTTTGAATTATCAGCATGAGCCATGGCGGAACAATTTTGATGAAGGAGAAGATTATGATTTAGAAAAATATGGAGTAATCTTTGTCATTTCCGTGTATTTACAGGGAGCAAGATATCTTAAGCTATTAGAAAAAGTAAATATTATTGGAAAATACTACCTCTCCCTCCCCCAAATTTTGACAATGTTTACCATTTCGGTCCGTCCCTGAAAATTTGACACACTTTACTTTTACCATTTTTTATAGTGGACCACATATTCCACTAATTCATTCCTTCTCACATTTTATTATAAAACTAATACTTTAAAAGTAGGACCCACATCCCACCAACTTTTTCAACTCACTTTTCATTATATTTCTTAAAACCCGTGTTGAGTCAATGTGTGTCAAAATTTGGGGGACGGAGGTAGTATGGTTATTGAGAATATGATTTTTAGTACTGTGATATTTTATCGAACACTTAGACTACTCCAGACTTTGTCGGGCCTTATGGTAAAATGTAGAATATGATAAAATAAAAATTTATAAAGATCAATTAAAGCACAAATATTAAAAGGGAACAACCGTACATGAAGTCGGTGACCGGCGACGGCGGTTGGGTGGAGCCGCAAGAAAGATCTGATTTGTGTGTGTGTTAAAAGGCACCATATTATTCTCTGGAAATGGGCTCTCTTTTGGGCCAATTTGTTTTGTTTAAATAATTCAGTTGGGCCTCTTTATTGGATTTGAGTCCCTTTTGAGAGTATGGCCCTTTTTTAAAAAATGATTGAGTCTCTTTGTACAAAGAGGTCTCCAAGATTAATTCTTCGGATTTAGTTATGAAACTCAAGAAATTAATCTCCTGCATAATTTATCCAAGTATAATCTCTTTCCTATTGTACTAATTTCACTTTAAAACTCGTGTTGTCCCCAAAGTCCATATTTTTATGGGACTAAATATCCGAGTGTTTAGTAAAATATGCATTTAAGGTATCTTGTAACTATCCACAACAAACTCCCTTTTCACTCGAGAACTTTCAAAATTAAGAAATATTAACATGCAAATTATGTTAAATCTAATTACTCGTTTAATAAAAACAGTGGTTGTATAAGTTGAAAACTTCAAAACTTGGGATGAATTATAAAAGTGATTTTTCTTCCTACGTTTCCACTTAATTTTATGTGTAATAATCAACATTTGTAATCATATAACCTGTTGGTCGAAATTTTCAACATTGATTATCGTTGATTTATTCAGCATAGAATGTAGAAGTCAAAATTTTTGACTTGTGATGATTTGTATCCCAATGAAAAATCATCACTATTTTGTTTATGATAAAATAATTATTTTTAAACATTTTTAAATATACGTTCATAGCATTTATTTCAGTTTAAAACAAGTGTCACCCCTCCCATTTGCTACTGACTTGACTTACGAAGTCTTCGTAAATAGTCAGTAAAGAGTCAAGCTTGTAGAAATGTCCAAGATATGGTATGTGTCACCAATTTTCTTTATTTTAGGGTGCAAAAATCAAAAGGTGAACTAATGTTTGCCATAATTCACGCAAAATTCAAAATGTGTTTACATAGCATTTATTTTACTCTCAAACAATTGTCACTCTCCAATTGCCCAAATTCCCTTTCCACACACACACACACACACACAGTTTGAGCCTTTGAGGAATATATATGTATAGTGGTAGCTTAAATCTTGTGTACCTCCACACATTACTACTTTTAAAATCAAGCCTAGTCAATGGATAGATCTTCCCATTTCTACCTCCTTATAACATCATTCTTCCTACTTCAATGGCTGATTTGTTCTGCCTCAGCCAACTCCGATATCAACACTGATCGTTCCTCGCTTACTACCTTCAAATCTCGAATCTCTTTCGATCCCAATAATATATTGACCCAAAATTGGAGCGGTGAGAGCGACGTTTGTAACTGGATCGGAGTTACCTGTGATTCTCGCTATCACAGGGTGACTCAGTTGAACATATCATACATGGGTCTTGTCGGGAGCATTCCACCAGAAATCGGAAATCTTTCTTTTCTCATTTCTTTAGATTTGACCAAGAACACATTTGGTGGTCCTATTCCCCCATCTGTTTTCAACTTGTCATTTTTAGAAATTTTGAATTTGGGGGAGAATAATTTGTCTAGCAGCTTACCATTTGATATATGCAAATACAATCTGCATAGACTCAAGAGACTTCGTATATCTTTCAACAAGTTGTATGGGGAAATACCATCGAGTTTGAAACATTGTTCGCAACTAAGGTATCTTTCTTTGCGCAGCAACAACTTGAATGGACTCGTGCCGGCACAAATTGGGAACTTGACATTGCTTCAAGAGTTATACTTTGGTGGTAACAATATAATTGGTAAGATCTTTCTATCTCTTAATAGCTTCCCTACTTTTTTGGTCTTGTTTGGTTTTAAAATGATCATTTTAAGGTCATATTCAATTTAATTCTTTAATTTCTATGCTTTACATTTGGGGTTTGTATAATAGGATGTTGATTTGATACAGTTCAAATTACAGGTAATATTCCAAAAGAGATCGGTAATCTTACAAATTTAAAATAAAGTAGAGGGGAGAATAAAGTAAGAGAGATGAGAGAATAAAGTATGTTGATTAGATGTTTTTGTTTTTTGCCGAAAAGAGAAATTATTCAAGTAACTTGGGACTATCCAAAATAAAATATGATCCAAGTAACTTGGAATAGAGGGTGTATCTTTTAATAGTTTCCCTACTTTTTTATTTTATTTGGTGTAGAAATGATCATTTTAAGGCCATATTTAATATAATTATTTAATTTCTATGCTTCACATTTGGGAATATGTAATAGGATGTTGATTTGATACAATTCAACTACAGGTAATATTCCAAAAGAGATAGGTGATCTTACAAATTTACAAATTTTGGACCTGAATATGAACAAATTAAATGGCACATTTCCAGCAACTATTTTCAGCATAGTATCATTACAAATTGTTGACTTTTCCTACAATCAACTTAGTGGACCATTATCACCACAAATTGGAAACATAACATCCCTTTTCAGACTAAGCCTTGAATTCAACAATTTCAGCGGTATGCTTCTTATACTCAAAATATTATTATTTATCTATTATTATAGCATGTAAATGGAATTTTTTTAAAATTTGAGTTGATTTATCTCTCTAATTAGGTAATATTCCTAAAGAGATTGGTCGTCTTAGTAATTTCGGGCGACTAAGCATGTCTGGAAATAAGTTCAGTGGATCATTGCCAGGAGAGATTGGGAACTTAACAACCATGTTTGGATTGTTTCTTCACAGTAATGATTTAAGTGGTATGAATATCTTTCTACCTTCCTACTTACAAGTCATATTTTACTAATTTAATTTGTTATTAATTGAAAACAAAAGATTGGCATAGCATTGTTTCACAATTTTATATTTATACAGGTAATATTCCTAAGGAAATTGGTCGTCTTAATAACTTGGTAGAGTTGCAATTGGAAGAAAACAATTTCAATGGATCACTTCCTGAAGAGATTGAAAACATGACACAACTTACATACTTGTGGCTCAACAACAATAATTTAGATGGTATGATTTCATATCTCTTTCGATATTATCTCTAATTACTAAATTAACTCATTTGGATCTCATGAGTTGCCATTATTTCACAGGTAATATTCCAAAACAAATTGGTCGTCTTAATTTGGAGGTACTCAATATTGCAACGAACCATTTTAGTGGTTCGTTGCCGAGAGAACTTGGAAACTTATCAGCCATGCGCCAAGCCTGGCTTGACGTCAATAATTTTAATGGTATCATGCTCACACTCTATGTCTTTCTCTCCTATATGTAAATAAACTATTACACGGATTTTATGGTTAGGTGAGTATGATGAGTACCATTTAAAATCATAATCATTCAAGGTATATTAACCTTCCAATTTTGGTTATACTGTTAATTAAAATTCATTGTATTAGTGAAATTTTGAATACTGTTTACATTAATTAACTCATTGGATAATATGAGTTGTCATTTTCAAAATTTGTACGGCCAGGTAATATTCCAAAAGAAATTGGTCATCTCAATAGTTTGGAGACACTCACTATTGCAATCAACAATCTTAGTGGACTGTTGCCAAGTGAAATTGGAAACATGACACGCATTCGTGAGTTATGGCTTTTCAACAATAATTTAAACGGTAACATCTCTCTTTCTCTATGTATATATCTCTCTACGACTCCCTCCTGTCCCCCATCGAATATCTCATATTTTTTTATAGATAGAATTTATTATTTTACCAACTCACTTAGCTCACATTTTATTATAAAATTAGGACGCACACAAACTTTTTTCACCCAATTTCCTTAACAAAGTCAAACAAGTACTGTATGTCATTCTTGATCCGTGTTCAATATCAATATTTAGGTCGAATACCTTCCGCCATTGGTAATATGTCAGGGCTGGCTTATTTAGGACTCCCTCATAACAAACTAAATGGAGAGATTCCATCATCCATTTGCGACTTGAGATTACTGTCACTCCTCCATTTAGCAGACAATCATTTGGAAGGACAGCTGCCAAAGTGCTTGGGAAACATCAATAGTTCACTATTGCTTCTTAATTTGGGTCAAAACCAAATCACAGCCCTCCAATCTACACTTGAAAAAGGATGCAGTCTTCAGTACATTAATCTGAAAGACAATAAATTGGAAGGAATACCACACTCCTTAATCAACTGTCACCGTCTGGAAAGCATTGATGTTGGTGATAATGAACTACAAGGTGCATTTCCCTTCTGGATGGAAGGATTCCCTCAACTTCGCGTCCTCATCTTGAGGTCTAACAAGTTGAATGGTACTATGTTGGAGGCTTTAAAGACCGAGCATCCGTTTCCAAAGTTGCAAGTCTTGGATATAGCAAGAAATGCGTTTGTTGGCTCTTTACCTGATACATATTTCATGAATTTCGGAGGTATGATAGATGCTAAGGATAATCTGACACGCGTTCAGAATGATGTGCTCCAAAGATATTTTGACTTAAGCGTCACTTTGAAAGGTTTAGATCAGACATTGCTGAGATTGTTGGATACGCTTACAACGATTGATTTTTCATCCAATAAATTCTCTGGGAATATTCCAGTTTCCATAGGCAATCTTAATACTCTGAGATACTTGAATTTGTCCCGTAATACTCTCACGGGACAGATTCCTGTGTCTCTTGGGAATATAAGTATTCTTGAGTCATTGGATTTGTCATGGAACAGATTAACTGGAAAAATTCCAAGTGATCTTACAAGGTTGACATTTCTTTCGAAATTAAATCTATCAATGAATAATCTTGTGGGGCCGATACCAAAATCTAAGCAATTTTCTACGTTTGAAAGTGATTCATATATAGGAAACTTGGGATTGTGTGGAGTTCCATTGGCAAAACAGTGTGAAAAAACTGATGGTAAACCAATGTTTCCTCCAGAAGAAGATGATGAAGAGTCGGGATTTATAGATGGATTTGGTTGGCGAAGTGTGGTGATGGGATATGGATGTGGATTTGTAGTTGGAATTGGAATTGGTTACATGGTTATAAGAAGCGGAAGGCCAAGATGGTTAGTGAAATTCTTTTTTGGCCTTGGATATAATAATAGTAAGATGAAGAGAAGAAACAGAGCAAAAGCAACAACGAGAAGTTGATTCAAAACAAGCATGTTGTGCTTTACTTGAGCTTCATTTGTAACACTAGCATGTTGTGTGTATGATGTTTTGCAAATAATGCATCTTAAACTATGCAATGTTGTATTTCTAAGTTAGGCTACATTTGTTTCTGTTGTATGATTAAGAGCATGAATAACCCTGGCCCGGATTTGGGCCGCAAGTCCCCTCCACGTCATCATTCCCTCAAATTAGGGGTTCCAGGCACAACTCCATTAACACCGCAGGCCACAACTCGGGCCACAACTCAGGCCACAACTATTCATTTCACAACATATTTTAATCGTAAAATAGAATACGTTGAACAATTAAAACCGGGAAAATTCATTGTTCAGTCAGAAAATAGGAAAAGAAAATTACAAATCCTAGAAAAAAAAATTACCAATACTAGAGAAAGAAAATTACCAAACCTAGAAAAAAGAAAATTATAAATCCTAGAAAAAAGAACTACTTTTTCTTCATTTGTGCGCGAAGGTATTCGATCATCTCACGGTGCAATTCGAGCTCGTACTCCGACATTCTCGAGGTATCCCTCGATGTCAACTCCGTCAGCTGGCCCATCCGCAACGTAATACTCATATCTGACATAGAGTCTGATATCTTGTCCAAGGAAGGATTGGGTGGCGGCGGCGGCATAGCGGAGTAGCTCGCAGTTGCCTTCCCCTTTGCTTTCCTCTTTGCCGCCTTTGTGCCCATCGGACGGCTTTCAGTACCAGGAGATGAGAGGAAGAAGTCATCGTCTGTCACGTTGAGGTCGATTGGCGGACCTCCTTCGCTTGAAGTGTAGTGTCCGACGGCGACTTTGGTTCTCTTCGCCGCCGCTTCAGCCTCACCAGTGTACTTCGGGCTCTTCTCGACAAGCTTCCAAACGTCGAAGTACTTGAAGTGCTTCTTCCCGTCAGCGAAGTAATCTGCCTTGGCCTTGTCCACAAGGTCCATCTCGCTGTGCCCGCTCGGCCACATCCGGACTACGTTAGTCCACTTGCCATTCCACTTGTTAATCTCCTTCTGCACCCGACCCCAATGCTTGCGTAGCTTCACGTAGGTACGCTCGAACGAGCCTTCGGTTCGACCAGCGTTGTACTTATCCGCAATCCGCTGCTAGAACGCTTTGCCGCTTTGCTGGTTGCCGATCACAGGGTCCTCGGAGACGTCGACGTAGTTCTTGGCCAGCCACATTGTCTCCTGTGGACTGTACTTCTTCGGCCCATCCTCATCGGCAACCTTGCCCTTGCCCCTCCGTGGAGCTGGCTCCATATCGCTGATATCGTACTCATCAGTGCTAACCGGCGATTCCATGTCTACATTGGTAGGCAGCCCGGGACTAGGTGTTGCATCTGGATCGGGTGTCGGCGGCACTTGCCAGTTCTGGGAGTTCACGAAATCGTCCATCTGGCGTTGGTCGCTGTTAAACCAATCCATAGAACTCAAAAAGTCTTGAAATGCTAGAGGATTGAGAGTGAAGTGAGAGTTTGTGTGGAAGAGTTACAAAAAATGAGCAAATATAGTGTATAAATAGGAAAAAAAAAAAAAAAAAAATGAAATTCGGTGGGGACTTGTGGCCCGGCCCGAACGCAATTAACGCCGGAACGGGCCGCAACCGATGCGGCCCGGGCACGCATAACGCCGGCCGGGACGCAACTGCGTCCTCGGGACCGTCCCGGGCCGAGCCGCAACCTCCTCCAACGCTGTTCTCGGGCCGGGACTCGCGATTTGTGGCCCGGCCCACCTGCGTTATTCATGCCCTAAGCAACCCTTGCATGCAATCTTCACAGATGCTAAAAAAATCAAATATTTCAATGTTCAAAATTGTTAAATTCTAATCTTATGTCTTAGACTTTGGACCAAAATATAACTGATATTTTGTTTCTCTTAAACAGAAGTATTTGTTCAGAACTTGATGATGATTCAAATGTTTTGTGTGTTTCTATCAATACTAGCAACTTCTGTTAAACTTTAATGTAGACTACTATAATTGTAAGTTAGTATTTGATTATAACATGACGAATGCTATTATCCTTTATGAATAAATAGATTAGTTGCATGATTTGCATCACAAACTGGTAATGCTAGACCACGCGCACTCCGTTCGAGTGAGATTCGTTGAATCTTATCCAAGGTCCAATTTTTGCTTTTCATACCCGTTTCACATGTATTCTTAGCACATTCTAAACAAACTCATTAAACTCCCAAAATTCATATAATTGGTCAAAAACTATAAATTGAAATGAGTAAACTCCACATTATCAACACATAATGACTAATTGAACCTATCAAAACATGAGTATATCAGGTTTCCTCACCATGATCACCATGTCTAAATCTCTGATACCAAATGTTGCCTAGTCGCTTTGGATAATGACCGAACATGCGAGGAAACGAAGCTAACACATACTAAAACTCAAGTTTCTCAATCTTCTACTAAATAAAATACCTAAAAAACCATCATTCAATCTAACAATAAAGCCTAGACGACAAAAATCATACTTCATAAATTGAAACAAAATTATATATAATTTCAATCTCATAAGGACTGTATCCAAATTCAACTTCTGATTCTAATCGAAAACAATTGCAAATAACCTAAAACTATAAAGCAACCGAAACACACATCTCTTACTTGAAGCCTTCATCGTACATCTTCTCGAATTTGCTCGCAAGCGCAAAAGTTTCACACAAGGACGAACGCCTTCGCAAGTGAAGTTCCCACCGAATAGCATCTTTGAAGCCCGATTCACATATGGAGACGAGATGAGTCTCCGATAGCGATAAACCATTAATCTTGACCAAAAGCCTCTCGAACTCGGTCTGATATTCCATCACTGTGTTGAGTTGTTGCAGCTTGCAGAGTTTCCCTAAGTGATTGTCATGATATGTTGGATCAAACCTCTCCTTCACCGCCTCCATGAAATCAGGCCATGATTTCAGCAATTTGTAATTTTTTCGGTAAATGAGCCAATCCAGCGCCCGGCTGCTCGAAGAGTAGCCTGACGAAGTGTAGACGGTGCTCTTCAGACATTCCGTAATAGTCGAAATACATGTCAACCTTGAAAGTCCATCCCCATAAGTCGTCTCCGTTGAATTTCAGGGGATCAAGCCGAAGATAGGGGCGCTGCTCCGAATTGCTGGACTTTGAATTATCAGCACGAGCCATGGCTGAACAATTTTGATGAAGAAGAAGATTAGGGTTTAAAAAAACACTTAGACTACACCAGACTCTGTCTGGCATTTCGGCAAACGGTTGGAGTGCCTCTTACGAAGTCATGTGAAATATGATAAATAATGAAATGGTGGCATGTTATGATCAGATAAAAAAAATATAAAGATGTATCAAAGCACAAATGTTAAAATGGAACAACCGTACATGGAGTTGGTGACCGGCGAGGGAGGTTTGGTGGCGCAGAGGAGATCGCACGTCGTCGGGTTCAAATCTTCTATGTTAAGGCACAATCTTATTCTCTGGAGTTGGGCCTGTTTGTTTTGTTTTAATAATTCAGTTAGGCCTATTTTGTTGAGAAGAAGAAGGAAGTTTTGGGCCTTTTTTATTTTAAAAGTGATTGAGCCTCTTTGTACAAAGAGGCCTCCAAGATTAATTCTTCAGATTTAGTTATGAAACTCAAGAAATTAATCTCCACAATAATTGATCCAAGTATAAGACTTCTGGATTTAATTAATTTAACCTCTAATTAATTATTGAATCTTTGAGTGTAATTGAGATTCCAAGCCTTAAGTCGAGATTTTAAAGTCTCTGATTTAATTATCATGAAGAATTGAAGTCCTCTAAGCAAAATAAGAACATACGATGCATAACCTTATTGTGGATTTAATTAGCGGATTTCAATTTTTGTGGGATAGATTAGATTTTGACGAAACTTTGTAATTTATATGGCTATTTCCTTTGAAAAAATGGAGTCCCCTGTATAAGTCAAATTGTATATATTAATCGTGTCCCATTTGTAAACCTTTGCCATTTAATATCAAGAAAACTTTACCTTCAAACATTTACTTTCCACAATATATATAGGTGTCATCATGCCCCAATTGTTAGTTAATCATCATGACTAAAGACTATGGAAAATATTCAATAGTTAAATTGAAGTTATACTTTTCTCATGATTAAACCTCCAACCAATAATTTATAGTTACATGAATTGAATTGTGATATATCTATCAATGCTGGTATGGATCGATCCACCTCTCTTGCTGAATATTCTAGTATTTCTAAGAGTTTGTATAGCCACATGATTAAACATTTTCCACAATAATTAATGCAGTTATTTCCCATATTGGCTACTTGACTTACAAAGTGTTCATTTAAGATATGATATCATGTATCACAGACATATGTAGCTATCTATCATTACTATGATATGTATAACATTTTATCAATCCTTACCAATTTTAACTTAATTATTCGTTTGAACATGACATTTTTAGAGTCAAGAGTACTCTACAACTACCGTTCAAATGAAGAATCACTACTATTCTGTTTATGATTTTACAGATTTTTTTCGAAGACTTGTTTTTTATGCTCATGAATTGATTATTGTATAAAATTAAATTGTACATGTAGTACTTATTTCACTTTCAAACAAGTGTCACTCCCTATTTGCTCAAACCCTTCCCTCCACATAAAAAAGAAACACAAACACAATTTTGAGTTATATATGTAGAGAGAGCTGAAATGTTGTATAACCCTCTAATAGGTATCTAGACTTTTACTTTATTCCGAACGGGAGTTGATAATCTCTTCATAAGATTATTTTGCTTATTTTATGTTTTATTATTTAGTTTTTCTGATTTAATTTCCTTTTTCGCAGTGGTTAGAATTTAATTTGCTTTCTTTGTGTATGGAAGATCTTTTTGTATGTGTGGAGTCTGTATTTTCATTATGAAGAATTATGTTATTAATTTCATTCTCTCTACGGTTTCTCCATTCTGGAGAAAAATTTATGATTAATTAAATTAAAATAAAATAGAGACAAATTGATTTTTTTATTTTTTTTAGTCAAAATTCACTAATTTGACCGTTAGTTTTTTACGGAACCGTCATAAAAGGACCGATCGGACGATGATTTTATCTTGTTTAGGATTCGATTGTCAAAATGTGATTGTTTTGGACCAACTTCTTATTTTGGCCACATATTTAAGATTGTCCACATTCATCGTTGATTTATTCAGCATAGAATGTAGAAGTCCAACTTTTTGACTTGGGATGACTTGTATCCCAATGAAAAATCATCACTATTTTGTTTATCATAAAATAATTTTTTAAGATAATAACTTAAATATTTAAAATGCACATGTATGCTCCCCTGTCTCTATGTATTAGAGACATTTCTTTTTGGCACGTACTATATTTAAGAAAAATATTTCTAAGTGATTTAAGTAAAAGAAAGAAAAAAAGGTAAGAGAAAATAAAAATATTACTCCCTCCGTTCCATAGTAATGGAGGCAAAACTTTTCGGCATGAAGATTAAGAAAAATTGCGTTAGGTGAGTTAAGTAAAGAGAGAATAAAGTGGAAAATGAAAAAGGTAGAGAGACGAAGATAGAAAAAAATAAGAGAGAGTAAAGTAGGTGTGAAAAAATATGTTGACTTTTACTAAAAAGGGAAATGACTCTATTACTATGGAACGGACGAAAATGGAAAAACGCCCTATTACTATGGAACGGAGGGAGTATTTTTTTGTCAAAAAAAAGAAATGAATCACCTACAATGGGACATTTCAAAAAGAAATACAACTCAACTATCGAAACAGAGGGAGTTACTTGTGATTCTCAGTATATATATACACTTTTAATATCTCGGTATAACCACCCACACATTACTTCTTTTGAAATCAAGCCTAATGGACAGATTTTCCCAGCTCTCCTTCTTTATAACTTCACTCTTACTACTTCAAGGGTTGATTGATTATAGCTCAGCCAACTCAGATTGCAACACTGATCGTTCTTCACTTACCGCCTTCAAATCTCAAATCTCTTTCGATCCCCATAAAATATTGTCAAAAAACTGGAGCAGTGAGAGAGTATTATCTGTAGTTGGATCGGAGTTACTTATGATTCTCGCTATCACAGGGTGACTCAGTTGAACATATCGTCCATGGGTCTTGTAGGAACCATTCCACCAGAAATCGGTAACCTTTCATTTCTCGTTTCTTTAGATATGAGCATTAACTCTTTTCATGATCCTATTCCCCCATCTATGTTCAACATGCCATTTTTAGAAGTTTTGAATTTGGGGATTAACAGTTTGTCTTGTAGTCTACCTCTTGATGTATGCAGACACAATTTGCATAGACTGAAGTATCTTAGTATTTCTTAGAACGAGTTGTACGGGGAAATACCATCAAGTTTGGGGCAGTGTTCAAAGCTTGAGTATCTTTCTTTGCTAAGCAACAGTTTCAGTGGACGCATGCCACCACAAATTGGAAACTTGACATTGCTTCAACAATTATATTTGGGTGCTATGTACTTAAGTGGTAAGATCTGATCTCCATCATCTGAAGACTTCATATTTCATGTACAAACTTATTATCTCTCCGTCCCACTTTAGGGGTCTGGTCACTTTTACACATTCGTTTTATAAAAATAATACTACCTCCGTCCATGAAAATTCGTCCCACTTTTCCATTTCCGTCCATCCCCCAAAATTTGTCCCATTTCACTTTTATCATTTTTCGTAGTGGACCCCATATTCTACTAACTCATTCCTACTCACATTTTATTATAAAACTCATATAAAAGTAGGATCCACAATCCACTAACATTTTCAACTCACTTTCCATTACATTTCTTAAAACCCGTGCCTGGTCAAACCGGGAAGAATTTTCGTGGACGGAGGTAGTAATAAATAGTTAAAGTTGAAAAATGGTATAATGAGAGAGAATAATGTTGATAAGAGTTTTTGAATAATATTTATAAGCTGAAAATGAATACGTCCCGTACTATATACTTATAGCTTTGTGATAGGACCACGACCTCGGAAGCCAAGCCAGCCCAACCAGAGACCACCGAAGCTGCTACTCCAGCCAAATAGTCCATGAAGCAGCAACGTGCAAGGCCCAAACAAGTCATTCAGCCCAAGGAAAGACCCAAGAGGAATGCGCCGCGCCCCGCACGCTACACGTCTTGAAGATCTTGCCATATTTTAGTTATTATTTTAATAATGTTTTTTCCTTATTTGTTGAACACTTTATTTTAGTTAAATTGCGTCAAATCTTCTCGGGTTTTCTTCTTGATTCTTTCCCGAGTCGTAAGTCTGAATCAAGCAGGGGGAATTCTATATATTATAGAATTCCCATAGATCGAGTATTGAGAATTAAAGTAATAAAATACACTTTTCTCTCAACCCTAGTCGCCAAAACCCCTAGCACTTCAACTAGGGTTGATTATCTCTTTTCCATCAAGCTTTTCTGTCAATTTTTGTGCTCTACTTGCATCGATAGGATCTCAATTCCTATCAATCGGTGCTGTCATTGAGCTACTTTTCCCCCGCAGCTGTTCAACGTTCCAACTGCGCCGTCACCTCGATGTCGTCCGCCACGCAGCAGCCAAGGGATGAACCCGTTCACACGGATTACTCCATCCAGGAGTTGGGTCAGATGATGTTTGACATCAAGATCCGTCTCGCTGGCGATGAGAAGAAGATACAGTCGAATCGCTTTGCCCACGAGGCTTTTGAACGTCAACAAACAGCGACGAACAAGAGCATCGAAGACCATTTAGGCCGCCTACTCTTGGCTGTCGAGAACTTGAGCAAAAAACCACCCGACGGCTCTGCATCTGACACCACCGCCACCACCCACACAAGGGGCTGGAATCTGCCTCGCTCGATTACCGCGAAGCCGCCGGGATTCAACGCGGAGTCCTGGCCGAAACTGAAGATGGACCCGCCAAGATTCAGCGGAGATGGGGTCAATTTATGGATTAAAAGGATCCAGAAATATTATAACCACAATTTTACTCCTTTAACAAATCGTTTATATCTAACGGAATTTTTATTGGACGATTCTGCGGCGGGGTGGTTTGGATATTGGGAAGACAACAACGAGAAGTGAGGCTGGGATGACTTCTTGATGGATATAAAACGCCGTTTTGACCCGGACTTGTATGAAGATTATGTGGGTCGTTTGGCAACTCTCCGCCAAACCGGTTCTTTGGAGGATCACTTAGCAGATTTTGAACCAATCCTCAAGAAGGTCTCGAACGTTGGAGATGCAACGTTGACATCCTTGTTCATTGCAGGCTTGGCGACACTGCTCAGACACGAACTGTTAACAAGGCGACCAGCAACGCTGAGTGATGCAATTGCTCTGGCACAACAGCTCTCCGCGGGTCTAGCAGCCACGGCTGCCATTATAGCATCAACCACACGTCCGAATTGGCAGCCCCGTGACCAACGCCCCCGCAACGCCAGCCTGTGACAACAACCAAGTTGCTTGATAATCCTAAGCCAGCCCAGCAGATAATGTGAATCCTCTAGATTGAAGACTCATGAATTTGCCCCGGACTTATTCTTGTAAATAAAGGCACTTTCACACAAACACCTAATGGCTCCACAAACTAGCAACACAAGAACTAGCAAGCATACCTTTACAATCAACCTTAGCCCGGCAAAAGATCGAATGCAACCCGAAGGAATTTGATAAGTCTTCAAAATATGAAGGTGCTCTCAAATATGGAGAAATTGTCTCTTACAAATATTCAAAAGCTGCTTGAAAAGAACCCTAGCAAGAGTATTTATACTAGGAGATAAAAAGAAGCAAAACAAGACAAGTCTTGGTCAAAAAGTCACATTTCGGGTAAAACACCCGACCGGGTGTTTCCCATGGCTCATTTCACCCGCTCGAGTGAAGTCTCTGGACAAAAACTGATTTCTCGGCAAAAAAACCCGACCGGGTGTTTTTGGGTTGGCAAAACACCCGCTCGCGTGTTTCTTTCTGCATTGCGCGGCTTACTTAAAACGATCATATCTCTCTCATCCGAACTCCGTTTGGGATGTGTGAGGTACCCACGAGAAGCTCTTTTGACGATAAAGACAATGATTGTCTTAGAAGAGCATTTGGACACCATCTTAATAGGTATATTGATGTATGAAGTGGACCCCAGCTCCGATGTGGTTCATTGGATGTCTTCGTTTGTTCTATTGGTTTGGCACTTCCCGGATTCACATCATCCTCTCCTTCTTTTTGAAAGGATTTGCCCTCAAATCCGGTTCTTATATTTATCTTTCCGACACCCAGATTCACATCATTCCCTCCTTCTTTTGAAGGATTTGTCCTCAAATCCCAATCAAGCATACCTACAAAATCAAGTAAGTCCAAATCAAGTATCATAGTTCTAGAAGATGGACTAGGCTTGCCAAAGGAATAGAGAGCTATATAGCCAAGATTACAAATCTCCATGTGGAGTATATCTAATGCATATATGGTCTTATCAATCATACCATCATTGTGATCATAAAGTAATAACGATATTGGAAAAATTCGGCCACTAGGGATTAGGAGGTTATGATCAAACAATGAAGCTTGCACCAAGTAAGGAGTATAAGATCTACACCCTAACCATAATGCACGTGTAAGCTCAATATCACAAGTAATGGTATGGTTACCAAGTTTTCTCCTAACACAAATGTGCATCCCATCAAGACATTTTCCTTGATCATACTCTAACGAGTCCAAAATATAAGCACATGATATGGAGGCACAAAAGTCTAACAATTCATTCACAAGGCACCTCAAAACAAAACCATTTGTTGTAAGATCTTTGACAAAATAGCCATAAAACATACCAACTCCATTAAAAGGTTTGATTGTCTTGCAATAATAGAACTTATCATGCCAAGACACACATGCATCAAACACTTTGTACGTCTTGGTCCCAAATTCACCCACTCTACCAATCCACATATCTAACGTTGCCTTCATAAAAGAATTTACATTCTTAGAAGGGCTAGGGACACACAAGAAAGGATCCTTATAACTTGTAAGACTAAACTTAGCAAGTAATGATTCAAGATTATCTTGCCACATATCAAACAAACCACAAGTGATACGAGTATCAACACAAATGGGCATTTGAAAACCAATCACATTCACTTGTTTCATTAAATCATTATCACAAGTTAAGGTGAGAATACTTGAACCTTGGGAAAGAGGTGATTCAACTTGACCTTGTTTCCATGAGTTCATCACCGTTAAGAAGTTACTTGGTGCATCCATGATCCGAGGTTCACATTCCAATCCTTCCAATTCCTGTCTCAAAAATTCATCCAAGAGAGAAGACAAGTAATAAGAGTTAGTGAAATAAAGGTCATTCTCCTCACCAAGGGCAAAAATGATAGGGTGATTTAGAGCCCTCCCATGGGTGATCTTAGAATCTAACAAGCAACCTTTTTTTCTCACATGCTTGTGGTTTTTCTCTCTTGAAAGCGTTGATTCACACTCACCCCCACCACTCTCTCTTGGCTTTTGCCTCTCACATTTTCGCCTTTTCTCACGCTCTATTTGCTTTTGAAGCATGCTCTCATTTTCTAACTTTTGCTCTTTCTCTCGATTTTCTCTCAAGTGCTCATTCCCATTATCAACCTCATGTGGCTTTGTTTCAATGCTCAATACTTGAAGGTCTTTTAATGGCTCACACTCGTTCTTGGCTTCCACTATGCTAGACACGCCATCATTAAAAGTTGGGCGTGCGTCTTCTTCATGTACGGCCGTGGAAGACTCTTCTTCATCATCACCGGCAACAAAATCCACCCTATGCTTGACATGATCTTTAACAATGTGGTTAACATCACCACACTTATTTTGAATCAAGCTCTTTGAAGGAGTGAAGTAGGATGACAACCACGACGAAACCTTCGTGTGATAGCTAGGATGAGATATGTCCACCTTCTTTGGTGGGATGCTTCTTCGGCTTGTGTCTCCACCACCATGTTGAGGGCTTGAGCTCATCCTTGCGTTACTTGAGACTTCCTCCCCATTAACCACACATGCACCTTATGATGACCATGATCCTTTATCCTTTTAGAGTGAGACTCTCCATGGAACTTTGGTACTCGCTCCCTTCTACTCCCTCTATCAAGTCCATCATCATGGTACCTTGACTTGTAGCCACTATTATCATGTCTCTCTCGGTCACTAGGTGCTACGGAATTGTTATGCCTAACTCGATTTCTAAGGAGAGCTATATCCTCATGGTATGCCGTAAAGCCCCGTGGAATAGAATTCATGTTTCCCCGCACCTCGTGCATCTCCTTCATGATTGAGGAAAACATCTCTTTGAGGGTGTCGTCGGATGTGGACGCGATGTCGTCCCCATCCTCCCTTCTAGGCGAATTGTGCTTAGAATTCCTCATATATGGTGGCATTTTCGGGTACCTACAAAGAAGATAAAAAGAACTAGGGACACATCCTTTTTGTTAGTAACACAATCAACGCACACACCCAAGAATGAAGACTTTAGTGAGGAGCTCACTTCCCAACCCACAAAGTATGTCCCCAATTCCCCAAACTCACACCCAATGTCACAAATAGCACAAACAAGATACACAACTAGGCAAGTGAAAACTAGTCCAAGAAGCCACAAGATTAGTGAAAGTGGGGAGCTAAGCCAATGGGACAAATTAACAAACACTTTGTATGCACAATTTCACCCAACAACAAAAGACCCGACAATTGATGTAATTTTGGCCTACAACTTTCCGACAATCAAATTGACATACCCAAGAACACATATATCAATTTATAGCTAAAGCCCATGGATAGATCTTGAGATATCTCTTTTTTTTTGACAATATTTTTTCTAACAATTTTCACCCTTGGAGGATTTTTTATTTTTCTTACAAGAATAGGAACCAATGGCTCTTGATACCAAATAATGTGAATCCTCTAGATTGAAGACTCATGAATTTGCCCCGGACTTATTCTTGTAAATAAACCCAACAAATAAACTAGATAAACCAAGAAATGGAACAAGAAAAAAAGGATAAAAGGATAGAGGATGGATTAGTGTTATGATTTAGGTGAAGAACAAGAAAGAAATCCCAAAGGCACTTTCACACAAACACCTAATGGCTCCACAAACTAGCAACACAAGAACTAGCAAGCATACCTTTACAATCAACCTTAGCCCGGCAAAAGATCAAATGCAACCCGAAGGAATTTGATAAGTCTTCTAAAGATGAAGAAGGTGAGCTCTCAAATATGGAGAAATTGTCTCTTACAAATATTCAAAAGCTGCTTGAAAAGAACCCTAGCAAGAGTATTTATACTAGGAGATAAAAAGAAGCAAAACAAGACAAGTCTTGGTCAAAAAGTCACATTTCGGGTAAAACACCCGACCGAGTGTTTCTCATGGCTCATTTCACCCGCTCGAGTGAAGTCTCTGGACAAAAACTGATTACTCGGCAAAAAAACCCGACCGGGTGTTTTTGGGTTGGCAAAACACCCGCTCGCGTGTTTCTTTCTGCATTGCGCGGCTTTCTTAAAACGATCATATCTCTCTCATCCGAACTCCGTTTGGGACGTGTGAGGTACCCACGAGAAGCTCTTTTGACGATAAAGACAATGCTGGTCTTAGAAGAGCATTTGGACACCATCTTAATAGGTATATTGATGTTTGAAGCGGACCCCAGCTCCGATGTGGTTCATTGGATGTCTTCGTTTGTTCTATTGGTTTGGCACTTCCCGGATTCACATCAGCAGAACAACCGCGGAAACCGTGAAGGGCAACCCCCTCGGGACTACCCAATTGTCCGGATTTCTGCACCAGAGAGAGCTGACCGCACTCGACGTGGCCTTTGTAGGTATTGCCCCGAAAAATACAACCGAGAGCATGTCTGCAACTAGAAGTTTTATGCCCTCATGGGTGAGAGTGATGATGAGGATCTGCCTCACGACAAGGACCACGATCACTCTGATGACGATGAGGCCGAGAACATGGCTTTTACTGGGGATGTTTCCAGTATCCATATTATAGGCCCGAAATTGAAGCCGTGGTCCATCCGTGTTACTGGTGAGATTTATGAGAAGCAGGTATCAGTACTTATTGACGGCGGAAGTACCCACAACTTCATCAAACCCGCCGTCGCTGAACAACTAAGTCTTTCACTTCACAATATATCTCCTTTACGTGTTTTTGTGGGTAACGATGCTTCTCTTCGTTGTAAATATGCTTGCCTCAAGACTCCAATTTCCTTGCAGGGGCACATGTTTGAAATAGACTATTCTTGTTACAAGTGGAAGGCCCGGATGTTATTTTGGGCATTCAGTGGCTGCAGGATCTTGGTGATGTCACCAAGAATTATCGACAGTTGACTATGAAATTTGACTGGAACAACAAGCCGGTAATCCTCAAAGGTGAAGACAAATCTCCCCGACATATATCATATCATGGTCTATTCTCCCTAATTAGCCAAGACCACCACTCAGAGGTCTTCGAGATCATCCCAGTCAACGATCCCACCAACGCACTGCCGGCTGTTCCACCCCCGGTAAACCCACTGATCCATGCGACACTAGAGGAGTATGCCCCAATTTTTGAGACACCGACAGGGCTGCCTCCATCCCGCAAGTGGGACCATCGTATCTACATTCCAGCGTTGACCAAACCAGTCAACGTCCAACCTTATCGGTATCCGTACTTTCAAAAGGCGGAAATTGAACGCCGAGTCAAGGACATGCTATCACAAGGAGTTATTCAGCAGAGCACTGGCCCTTTTTCCTCTCCGGTCTTGCTAGTCAGAAAGAAGGATGGTACATTTCGTTTCTGTGTCGACTACAGAGCTTTGAATGCGGCAACCACACCGGACCACTTCCCCATTGCAACCGCAGATGAATTATTTGATGAATTGCATGCAGCTCGAATATTCTCAAAGCTGGATCTCCGTTCGGGCTATCATCAGATCCGAATGTATGTAGCGGACATACATAAGACCACTTTCCGCACACATGATGGTCACTTCGAATTTCTCGTCATGCCATTTGGTCTCACCAACGCTCCGTCTACCTTTCAGGCAGCCATGAATACCATTTTTCAGCCCTACCTGCGTCAGTTCGTCATAGTATTTTTCGATGACATTTTGGTGTACAACAGTAGCGGCGATGACCACACCCGACACCTCCGCACAGTTCTCGCCACGCTGCAGGAGAACTCATTTTATTTGAAACAATCTTAGTGTGCTTTTGGTGTTTCAACGATTGACTACTTGGGCCATATCATCTCTGCAGGCGAACTCAGAGCCGACCCGGCTAAGATCAAGGCTATGGTAGCGTGGCCCACTCCGTCGACTGTCAAACAACTCCATGGATTTCTTGGCTTGACCGGTTATTATCGACGTTTTGTGCAGAACTATTCGGTAATTGCAGCACCGCTAACTGAATTGTTGAAGAAGGATTGCTTTAAATGGAGTACCGCAGCAGACAGAGGCTTTGAGGAACTGAAACTTGCAATGAGTTCCGCCCCTGTGCTCCATCTCCCAGATTTTGAGAAGCAATTTATTGTGGAGACTGATGCCTCCGATTTCGGCGTAGGAGCAGTTTTACTCCAGCAAGGCCATCCTATTGCTTACTTTAGCAAGAAATTGGGAGCCCGCCGGCGTTTGGCTTCAACATACCATAAGGAACTCTACGCCATCGTCGAGGCTGTACAAAAGTGGAGGCAGTATCTCTTGGGTCGGGAGTTCATAATTCGTAGTGACCAGCGCAGTCTTAAGGAGCTATTGTCTCAAGTGGTCCAAACTCCGGACCAACAATTTTATGTGAGGAAGTTGATGGGCTTCAAGTTTGTCATAGAATACAAGCCGGGCGCTTCGAACAAAGTCGCTGATGCGCTGTCTCGTCGTGACGAAGATCGAGCTCCAGACACGGCTAATCTGTTGGCCCTCTATGTTCGACCGGTTCCCGCAATTATTGACGAGCTCCGCCTTGAGACTCAGCGCCTGCCAGATTTGGTGCAGCTGCAGCAGGCAGCTACCGAGGGCTCAGCTCCACCTCATATCTCAGCTTCAGATGGCCTATTATACTTCAAACGTCGGATTTATGTTAGTCCAAACTCGACTGTCCGCACATCTATATTGGAGGAGTGTCACTCTTCGTTATCCGCGGGCCACCCCAGCGTGCGACGGACTCTGGCTCGCGTCGCTAGTGCATTCTTTTGGCCTGGACTGCGCGCGGAGGTGCATCAATTTGTGGCAGCTTGTTTTACATGTCAAGCGACCAAGTATGTAAGAGATAAGCTAAAAGGATTGATTCAGCCACTTCCGATGCCTGGCATGGTGTGGGAAGCCGCCTCTATGGACTTCATTGTTGGCCATCCCCCGTCTATGGGTTTATACTGCCATCATGGTTGTTGTTGACTGTCTTTCGAAATATGCCCATTTTGGTGCACTGAAACCCGGGTTCGATGCAGCCCGTGTCGCTAGCTTGTTCGTGGATACGGTGGTGAAGTTGCATGGTTTTCCTTCCAAATTACTATGTGATCGTGATTCTATTTTTATGAGCGACTTATGGGATGAACTCCTCTCTTTGAGTGGTACAAAATTGAAATTTACTACAGCTTACCACCCACAAACGGATGGTTAATCGGAAGTGACGCGTGGGCTCGAGCAATATCTGCAAGCATTCGTCCATGACCGCCCTCAGCGCAGGTTCCATCTTTTGCCATGGGCAGAATTGGCTATGAATTGCAGCATTAATGCGAGTATTGGCATGAGTATTGGCATGTCTCCTTTTCAGGCTTTATATGGGCGTGAACCTCCAAATATTTTTGCGACATATTCTCGACCATCACACAATCAGACCGTGGCTGATATCCTGGAGGAGCGCGAGTCGACACTGAAACTGCTCAAGGAAGGTCTCAGCAAATCACAACGTGCTATGGCAGAATTTGCCAACCGGCGTCGCCGTGATGTGGAGTTCCAAGTGGGGGATCGTGTGTTGCTGAAGTTGCAACCTTTTCGTCAACATTCAGTTAGCAAACCGCTGTCCACAAAATTGGGACGCCGCTACTTTGGTCCTTACGAGATCATGGAGAGAATTAGGAAGGTTGCCTTTCGTTTGCAGCTCCCTGCTGATAGTAGAATTCATGATGTGTTCCACGTTTCTCTCCTCAAGCACTTTGTCCCTGCTCGAGATAATCCTGTGGTATTACCGGACGTGTTTCATCGCCATCATCCAGTGGATACACCTATCCGCGCTTCAGCAGTTCGCACCATTTTAGTTGACAAGTTGCCCCAAACACAGTGGCTAGTGCATTGGTCATCTTCTGATGTTCCGACTTGGGAGCCAAAGGACTTGCTCAATTCTCATTTTCCTCATCTCCACCTTGAGGACAAGGCGGTTTTCATCGAAGGGGGAGTTGATAGGACCACGACCTCGGAAGCCCAGCCAGCCCAACCAGAGACCACCGAAGCTGCTACTCCAGCCAAACAGTCGTCCACGAAGCAGCAACGTGCAAGGCCCAAACAAGTCATTCAGCCCAAGGAAAGACCCAAGAGGAATGCGCCGCGCCCCGCACGCTACACGTCTTGAAGATCTTGCCATATTTTAGTTATTATTTTAATAATGTTTTTTCCTTATTTGTTGAACACTTTATTTTAGTTAAATTGCGTCAAATCTTCTCGAGTTTTCTTCTTGATTCTTTCCCGAGTCGTAAGTCCGAATCAAGCAAGGGGAATTCTATATATTATAGAATTCCCATAGATCGAGCTAGTCTTGAGAATTAAAGTAATAAAATACACTTTTCTCTCAACCCTAGTCGCCAAAACCCCTAGCACTTCAACTAGGGTTGATTATCTCTTTTCCGTCAAGCTTTTCTGTCAATTTTTGTGCTCTACTTGCATCGATAGGATCTCAATTCCTATCACTTTGGCATATTTTATATGCGAAAAAAGTGAGTGAACTAAAAGTTCCCCATATAATTGAAAATGAATCGGACCAGTGAATAATTAGTACAAGTAATATTTAATCCCCAACAAAATCATTAAATGTCTAGTCTCTCTTATAATATATGCACCACTGCCACGTGTCAATTTGTTTTTAATTAGTAATAATATCAAAAGTACTCCCTACAGCTCAATTAAATTGGAATATTTCTTTTAAGCACGTATAGAAATTAGGTTAAATAGATTAAAATAAAAGAGATAACTCATCTTGCTAAATTACAAATCTTGAGCATGAGTTCCAACAAGTTTCAGAATCATTGCCAGAGGAAATTGGGAACTTGACATCCCTTACCAAGTTACTCCTAGATATCAATGAATTAAATGGTATGATATTCTCTTTCATGGCTTTATCCTCTGTCAATTTGAATAATTTAGTTTACTTATGAATAGTACTAGCTAATTGCTAGAGTAATAAATTGCCGATAACTAAATTTATGTGTGGATGATTTATAATCTCACAGGTCATATTCCAAAAGGAATATTTCGTCTCTATAATTTATTTCAGTTGAATTTTGCTAACATAACCATATCAAATGTGTATCTTAGCGACGATAATTTAAGCGGTACATACTGCCCATTTCATTAATCAAGTTTATTTTGTAATTAATGTTGATTTCTTCATCTTTCATAATACTTAATACATACAGTAGATATTTCTTGTTTTAATGCATTCGCTTCATATAAATTTACACCGAACAAAATAAACATTCAGGTCCGATACCATCCACCTTTGTGAATCAATCACCACTACTTGACTTGGATCTCTCTTCCAAAAACTTAAGTGGAGAGATTCCACCATCCATTTGCAACTTGAGATATCTCAGAATGCTCTATTTATCATACAATAATTTGGAAGGATCACTTCCATATTGTCTGGGAAACTTGGGCTCATCTGCGTTTATCCTCTATTTGAATGCAAATAAGCTTAGTGGCATCTTACCATCAACATTCCCAAAGGGTTGCAGTCTTGAGTCAATCAGTCTGACTGGAAACAAATTGGAAGGAACACTTCCCCAAACATTGGTCAACTGCCAAGATTTGATTATGGTGGACATTGGTGATAATAAAATACAAGGTGCGTTTCCCTTTTGGATGGAAACACTCCCTCAACTTCGTGTCCACGTCTTAAGGTCAAATAAGTTCAATGGTATGATGTCGGTATCTTCAAAAACTAAGCAGCCTTTCCCAAAGCTGCAAGTATTGGACGTATCATATAATGCATTTGTTAGCTCTCTACCTGAAAGATATTTCAAGAACTTTCGATGTATGATAGATGCCATGGAAAACCAAGCTGATAATGGAACAAAACACCTTAGAGGAGAAAAGCTTAGAGGAATGATTGACTTGATGCTCACAGTGAAAGGATTAGATCAGTCATTGGAGCAACTCCTGACAACCTTTACAACTATTGACTTATCCTCCAATAGATTCTCTGGGTGCATCCCACCTTCTCTAGGGATTCTTAACTCTCTTAGATACCTGAATTTGTCTCACAATACCCTCATAGAACATATACCAGCATCTCTCGGAGGTATGAATTTTCTTGAGTCTTTGGACTTGTCTTCAAACAAGCTGGATGGAGAAATTCCAAGTGGATTGGCGAGGTTGACATTTCTTGCGAAGTTAAACCTTTCGATGAATAATCTTGAGGGACAAATACCACAGGTTGGCCAACTTTCCACATTTGATAATGATTCATATGTGGGGAATGCAGGCTTGTGTGGATTTCCACTGACGAAAGAATATGAATGGACCTACGGAAAACAATCACCGCCTCATATGGAAGTGGGATCGGATAGGGAGATCGAGTGGGGTTATGTGTTTGCTGCTGCTGGATATGTTGTGGCATAGGGATCTTTCCTGGCTGCTTTTATTTTGTCGAAGTTTCAGATATAAATACTTTGAGAAAGTTGATGGCCAGCATCGGAAGAAAAGAGATAGGCGAAGAAGTGCTACGAGGAATCTGGTGTGAAGAGAGTAGTTGCGATTAGGCTATTTAGTTTGGTAGCAGGCGAGCGAGAATAAAAATGAATGTGCTTGTAATCAATAGTTGTGCAATGTTTTTTGTATATACAAGTTATGGAATGTTTGTAAGGTTCGTTATTAGTGTTTTGTTTAATTTGGTATGTCGTTTCATAATTGTGTTTATCTACACTGTTGTAATTATGTTTCAAGAATGTTTTGTTGAAGACCAAGCTACTCCCTTCATCTGCCATTTAAAGAGATATTTTGCTTCGGCACAAATTTAATGAAATTATTTAAATTTTATAAAGAAAATAAGTAAAAATTAGGAGGAATAGTCTATTTTTATATGTTAATTGTATATTAAAATATGAGTATAATGAGTTAATATTGAGAATGAAAAAAAATATATGTCTTCAATGGTTGGAAAAATGGCATTTTTTGGCATTTTCAAGGGACACAATGAGTGCAAGGAATCTAATAAAGTAAAAAACTAGTTAAGGCACATAATTTGATTTAATTATGCAACTGTAAGATTTCGACTTGAACCCTCAACCATTAAAGGTACACTCAGATTAGAGATGTCAAGTGGGTTGGACCGGCCCAGACCTATAACTGTGGTGGCCAGGGCTAAGCCTGGGTTTTGGTATAGATAATGGGCGAAGTCCGAGCCCGGGCCCATGTGGTAAGTTGGACATGTCATGTATGAGTACCTATTATTTTTATACCAAAATAAACAAATGTATTCCATAGTATATGTGCTCAAAATTGACAATTTTATTTTATTAAAGTCTCATCACCAACAATTTTATCAAGATTTGATTTGTTTTTCCTCAATTTGTTATGATTTGTATCCTTACATATTATCATATGTCAGAGACCCGAATTCTCCCCTAAGAAAGCCAATTTCTCCTATTTTTCTTCAAAGTCACGACTTTCTCCAACGATACTTAATAGTCCTTCCGTCCACCGTTTATAGTTCCATATTGACTTGATTTTAAGAAATTGTTAACTTTGTATAGTAAAATTGAAAAATGAGTTAATGGAATGTGGGCTCAATTTTTATATATTAGTTTTATAGTAGGACGTGAGTAATTATTTGGTTGAAGAGTGTGATTCACGTGCCTAAAACATTTTCTCACTGACGAAGGAAATAATATATTTAAATGATCCATATTTAATCCAATTTCAATAACTCTAAAACAAATAAAAACGAAATCAAATCCAAACGTACTTCGAATAAAATAACAAACCAATGATTAGTCCAATATCAAATAAAGATAGAAAATGGAACAATAAATCAACTATAACAAAAATGGAAAAATGACTTGATACTTATCAAAATGTCTTCTTCCATAGTTGATCTATTTATGTCCCTTAGAAACACTCCTGCTCCTTAATTGCATTGTAGAAAATTTGCCGTCCGTTCTCCCAAAAACCCAGTAATGTAACAACCTTATCGTTACGCGTAAATTCCATCGTGCGTTTGTCATAGCTTCGGTATATCTCACCCAAAGTCTTCAGCCACGAAGCTCCTAAGACTACGTTTGGACCATGAATGGGGAGCTGTTAAGAGGGGATTCCCACCTAACGTGATTTATCGAACAAGAAACACAGGTCGTAGACTTCCTAGCGCCCAAGAGCTTTGGGTCGGCGGAGTTTTCCGACGGAGGAGGCTGAACGCAAGGGAGATCCTCGTCGGCAGCGAGATTCATGGTGTTTCTTGTGGCACAATTTAGTAGGCCGTCAAAATATGATTTTCATTGATTGAGAATGAATAATGAAATAGGCCTATATAAACTAAGATCCTAGGGTTGGTTCGACCTAACCTATACGTTCGGGAAAGAACCAACTAAGAAAACCCGAACGGAGCTTATAAATTGCTCGACTCAAAATATAATTCAAAAATTACAATTAAATAAACAATAATGGAAAAGATAATAGAAATAACTACTATAGAATTAGTCGCTACTTAGCGACGTAATTCACAAACTTCTGCGGCTGCTTCAGCTTATCTCTCGGCCGCAGTGCTCTGGTCGTCGATACGGTTGTCGGCGTAGCCTCCTTCCCGTCCACCTCGTGCTCACCGCTTGCAGCTTGTTCCCTGTCTCCTCTGCTCTATCTTCCTCATCCCCTGGCTCCTCTGTTCCCACCTTGGTCATTGGCTCGTTGCACGGGCTGATCTTATCAGGAGCACAAATAAATCAACCACAACCTCATGTCCTTGAAGTGTAAACTTGACGTTGTTACACTTTTCTTTACATAGGAATATCGACCGATTTCCCACACAAACACGGAAAGGATTGATTGGCGTAACCTGCTGCCAACATTTGATGCAGTTTCAACGTAGAAATAGGGCAAAAACCTACGGTGTCAAAATGCTTTGAATTTCGCACGGTACATGCGAAACACAATTTAGGATCGAACTCATCTCGACGATGGATTTTGGCCATCTGACATCGTTTAGGGGGCGAAAACTGCAATTTACTGTTTTTTCGGGTTTATTTTTAATTTTTAATTTTCTGTTTTATTTCCTTTTGAACTTTTGGGGTTTTTTGGACGCTTATAAAAAGCGTTGCTTTTGTTTTCGGCCGCAGTAAATTTTTGATAATAATATTTCATTTTCATTGAAACTAGGGTTTCTCTGAATTCCTTCTCCGTTCAGTCAATTTCTATATACGTTTTGCATCAACATTTCTTCACAATTTCAGGTTGGACGAAATTATGTGTACTGTTTCCACTGATTAAGGTTTGCACATTAACCCCCCAAATCGTAGCTGTCACTTTCAACGCCTGGGGAGGGTCGAATCTCCATTTCACGGCCTCCAAGAATTCAGGCCATGTTGTCACCAAATTGTTATTATGTTGGTGAAGGAGCCAATTGGACGCCCGGTGTTCAAAAAGTAGTCCAACTAAGCGCAAACGGTCCTTTTCCGACGTTTCGAAATAGTTAAAATAGGACTGCACCTTGTAAATCCAGCCTGATGGGTCGTCTCCGTTGAATTTTGGAGGGATCAGAAGCTTGGCCTTCTTCGCGGCAAAAATTGCGTCTCCGTCTAGCTTGGCCTCCAATGTCGAAAACAGGGCGATCCACTCGGTCTGATAAGGCAAGATATTCTTCTCCGTTGTGAAGTTCCAACCTTAAACTTTTTATGGCTGACAGAATCTCTTCTTGAGAATTGGGGTTGGATTTATCAACCATGATAGAGAATGTGAGGGAGAGCGGCAGACAAGACTCAAGAGAAGATTAGGGTCAAGAATATGATTCTTATATTGGTAGTTTGCTGAAGAAGATAAATAAATAAAACACACGGCGAGTTTGATTCTTATATATTCAAAGTCTGTCTTTTAAGTTTAACCATGAGGCCTTTATATAGGTAAAGAGAAATCTTAACTTATGGAAAATAAAAATTAAAGGAAATAACTAAAAGGAAAATAAGAAAAAAAAGGAAAACCTAATTTAATATAGAAGGAAAAATAATTACTCCTAGTATTTTTCCATCTACTAATTCTATTAACTAGGAAATAAATAAAACCAAAAATATAACTTGCTTAGTATCAAGTCTTATCTTCCAATACTGCATCAATATTTTAGATAATTGTATATGAGTTATGTAACAACCCGTCATCCTAGGGTACAATAAATGTGGCGACTGCTACCAAAACGGACTTAAAGAATTTAACATAGGCTAGGGTTTCATTTAAAGAGTTTTGACCAAAGTATTTGAAGGAACTATCAAAGCATTAAAACAACAACTGAACCTAGAAGCTTAAATAAGTAAAAGAAAGGTATCATAAATTACGATAAAAAATCTCAAGAGTATGACATAGTTTCCAAGATAAAAACCACAAGAAAGTCTAAGGCCTCTAAACCGAAAGGAAAGTGCAAAATACCCAATTAATACTAAAGTATATCAAGAACTCAGCGGAAAACTACCAAGAGAAAGTGCAGCTATGTATGAAGACACAACTACGCTTGAAGTTCAAAACATTCAAGTTAACATGTTCAACACCCGCCACGCTCGTCACCGTTCAACCTGCACAAAAGGAAAACACATGCATGGCTGAATATTTTGAAATACTTAGTGAACTCGTTGCCAAAACATTTTATAAGCTATGCCACCCTTACCAAGTGAACTCGAGTTTTAAGCAGTTATAAGAGAATATCACGAGTATCACAAAAATATATTTTCCATAGACTGGCCAGTCAAACAACTCCCCACTTTTCTCATCATTTTCCACAATCACAACATTTCCATGGTGCGACGAAAGTGTGGCCACACTTTTCGCCCACGAGACCGGCCGACTAGCAAGGACGGCCACACTTTTCGCCCACATAATTCTGCTGGGTCTAACGCAGTTTTTAAGCCAGGTGTGTGAAGGAAATGCTAGGTCCAGGAAGAGCAGGAGACGATGGACTAGCATAGGAAAATGAAGGAAAGTGAGCAGAACTGGAGGGAAAAGAATGGCTAGAAGAAGGAAGTCAATAGCTGAGGGCAACAAAGACTATTCATACCTCGCTGGACCTACTTCAACGCCTATAAATAAAGGAGCATGCAGCACACGCCATATATGATTTTTGCTCTTAGCTCACACACACACACACACACTTGGTAAATGGGAATTCTGGGATAGTTTAGGGTTTCTAAGGGTTTCATCTTCGGTGAAAGTCAGGGTAACACCGTCCTCTCGGAGGGCGAAGAAACAATCTGTTTTTCATTTAGCTTTTCGTACTTTTATCCCGTCGAACTTCATTGTTTTGGAAGTCGATTTGGTTGTTGCTACTTATCGGTTATCTATGCATTTAGTTTTTGTCATGTTGGTGTTATCTTGTGTTGATTTATGATTCTGGGTTTTGTTTGAAGTTTTATTTCGGCAGTTGAATGTTAATCTCTGTTTTGGATAATTCTGTGCTTGATCTTGGGAAGAGGTTGTGGATCTGAATTGTTGTTGTTGATCGGTGGTTGTTTGTTGAATCTGAAGCTATGGATATACTTTTGGTCAGAGTTTGTGTCGGATACTTGGATCCGGAGTGGATTTAGCATCCGAGGTTGGATCTGAACAGGGGAATTGATGTGAATCAAATAGTACATTTTTATTCCCATAATTTTACATGATTTGTATGGTTTGATGCTTGTAAAAATATGTTTTATAGTGTAGGAAGCGGAATGGATGGTGAAACGAGACATGGAATGAAGCTTGGATGGAGAACAAAGTCATTGACAGACTGCCCAGTTTGACAGCTTGCCCAGTCTGCGTCGCGAGTCCAGAATTTGCTCAAAATGAGCCACCCGGCCGGGTGAATTTCATGCCTAATAATTCACGCAGCCGGATACGATGACGCAGTAACTGCTGAGTTCCGTTTTTAAATAGTTTTGAGGCAGTTTTTGGGGCATATTCAGGGAGATTGGCACGAAAAATTATCAGAGGAAGAGAAGAGGAAGATTGGAGGGCAATCACTCAACTTCCATCATCCCGGAGGAGATTTGCTACCATTCACACATCAATTTCATGAGTTCTATGGTTCTTCTTTATTGTTTGTGGATGTGTAACTAAACTCTTACTTCGCTCCTAATTTGTGAAAGATGTGAATTACTTTTGGATTCTATGGATTAATATTAATTTATGATCTTTTTCTACGGTACTTTTTACATTGAATTATAATTCCGGCCTGATTTATTATTCAATCGTGTCTTTTAGCCAATGTCTCTTTAACTTGGTTAAAAGGTGGAAACGTAGATAAAGAGTTTGAGATTTGTATTGTGTTCAGCATATGAATCTTGGATAAGTTGATTTACATGTTGTTACAATAATTGTTGGACATTTACTGTGCTTCCATAGGAATGTTCAATTGATTATGTAAATGAATCATGTACGTTGGAAATTAGAAGTTGGATTAGAGCTTACTATGCTTCCGTAGAAGTGATAATCCGATGAGTGCGAATTTGATCTTAGTGTTCAGCAAGGTTAAATTCAAGCATCTGTGAACATGTTCAGTGTGAGTAGAATGAACGAGATATTTACAACTTTCATTAGATTAATCTTTAATCCATAGGTTTACTAGTCCATTAAGTTAATTCACATCGGGAGCATATTAGGAGCAATGTTCTCACTCCCTTGGTTATATTTTGTGTTTGCATTTTAGTTCTTCACTTGTCTTTGTTTCAATTTAGTTTTTCAATCCAAAAATTCCAAAATTTACTTGCTTTCGAATTAGATAATCGTACGCCTCCCTGTGGTTCGACACCCTTTTACTACAACTACATCTGTACTCTTGCAGATTCGGTTGTAATTTTAGAGCTATTTGATATATTTGTGTGTTATTAGTTCATTGATATAAAAGCTCTAAAAATATACATCAGGAATCAAGTTGTGCATGGATTTCAAACTCTTTTGCTCTCTTTTCAATTTACTCCGTCTAGTAGCCGTAGATCTGCTTAGTTTTTAATTGTTCTTCGTTAAATTGCTTTAAATCCAATCTGATTCGTTTCCGATTCATGTTCCATCTCTATTTTTACTGAATTTTATTGCAAATCGATTGGAGAAGATGATATCGCTGTTAGTTAGTACTTTAGTTAGTTGTTTTCCAGCTTTTCGTCCGTACTCTACCTTTTCAGCAAATGGTCCCCACCGTCAGTTTATTTCCCAGGTCTAGGTAATTTAGAAATAGTTTCTTAGATCTAGTGAATGTCTCGTTTTCCAGTTTACATGCATGATTTCTGTTCTGCCTAGATCTAGCTGTCAGCGTAGAAGATTTCACTCAAGTTAGTTTAATTTTCTCAACCCAAAAAATGCGTGGCAGCAGCCAACCCAAAAATAGTCCTGAATCCTTGAGCATGCTTTATTACGCATTCATCTCTGTGGGATCGATCCCTACTTTCCTGTGCTAATTTTAGTATACGTGGTTGAGGGTTTTTGAAGCGATATTCTGTGTGTCCGACGACCGAGATCTTCCAACGATCCGTGAGTTCCTAGACCTTGTGATCTAGTGGATTCACTGGACCTAGGAGACTTGTTATTCCTTTCTGTGCACACAGTACTTAACAAAATTAAAAGCGAGCTTCAGGTGGCTTTTGGGTATGTACTTCATAGATTTCGGTCTTGAAGTCCTCCCATGTCATCCCGTCCACTCGATCCTGGGGCATGGTCTTTAACTTAGTATCCCACCAAAAGTCGGCGGACCCGGTCAGTTGATGCGTCAGACAAATCATCTTCTCCTCGTCATTGCACACCAAAGTTCTGAAGATGCGCTCCAAAGCGCGTACCCCAGTTTCAGCCTTTGCGGGTTCACCCATCCCGTCGAAGGTAGGGGGCTTTTGGTGGTGGCGGCCTTGGTTGCGTCACGCTTTCTTCTTCCGAAGCCTGGGAAGTGGGTTCCTCGCGTCTCACGTTGCGTCTAGGCGGCATTCTGATTCATTTTCACTCGAGGTGTTAGCGCACTTATTCAAACCCAAATTAGTGATGTGGTATATTTGAAATAAAAGTTTAACTCCTTCTACAAGTAGGGTCCAAGGAAAGGCCACACAATAGCAGTTGTAGGGAAAACAGTTGCGCAAGAGAAAACATAATAAAGTTGCACCACAAGATTGAAAACACTTGGAAGAAAATAGAACGAACAAGTATTCACGCAACAAGGATAGAAAGAGTGAAGACGGCTCATTGCAAGACAATAAAATAAAAAGGTGCGAATTCCCCATTAAATCTCGAAAGTGGTCTCAAAAGGTTTCAGTACAATGAACGAAAAAGGACAAAACAATTGCGAAAGAAAATGACAACGTAAATAGAGGTTCTAGAATTCAAAACATGGGGAAAGGAAAACAAAATCACTACTCGAGCACTAGGCATCTCCACCCTCGTCCTCTTCTGGTTCTTCCGACTCTCCAACACTTTCCTCGTTCGAGCTCTCTCCCTTCTCTGCGGGTCCCATCTCCCCGTCTCTCTTCCTGTCGCTTAGGGGCGAAGGGATCGAGGTAAGCATCTCTTCGGCCTCTCTTATGATTCTTCGAGGGGCCAAAATATACATCTTAAGTGTCCTCCTTTGGGGAACGCGAGCGACGTGCGGTTCCTGATCATCGCGGTATTTCATTCGACGCGCTGCTCCTGCCGAGTACTTTTGCGTTGGCGGATGGAGTGGAGATCCGTCAACTGCGGCAGACATGGCCGGAAGTAAGACTCCTATTAGGCCGACGAAGTCTCCTCGAGGCGTGTATTTGGGCGGGCTAAACCAGGGGTAGGATACCGAGGCTTGAGCGGTCCACTCGCTCCAAGGGGAAGATAGTATATGGATAAGTCGCATGATTCCCTCGTGATGGGTAGTTCGATACGCGTAAGCGTCCAGCCAGTGACCGTAGAAATCGGTGACGAAGTTCAGGAGGAACTGTTTTCCATCCCATTCCAGCTCTCTATAGCGCTCAACCGGAAAGTTCCTATTCTTGGCGTAACGACGACGCATAAGGGCGTGATAGGGTTGAACCATCTATATAAAGAGGAAAAGGAAAAAGTCAGCACCGCCAAAAAGGGTGGAAGAGAATAGCGAGTGTGTATGGTTCCAAGGGTGGAAGAGAATAGCGAGTGTGTATGGTTCTCATTCCTAAGGCAGCTATCCGCGCGTTTCCTCTCACGATTCGTCGAGTTCCATATACACTAATTGCCTTATACTAGTCATTCAACGTTTCTATTGTTAGTACAAGCGCTGTGATCGTATAGCTAAGGCATGCTAGGTTCAAAAGTCCAGGTCTAAGCATCACAACATTTCAACATAATCTCACGTAATCATATTCGCATTTCACAATTTTCACAAGTTCTCATACACATTCGACAGATCATCATTCGGGAAGCATCGCTTCACATTCACAATATTTCCAACACTTATGGCATGCTTTTCACCAAAAATAACACTTTCCACCGAAATTTCCAAGAGCATAAAGTTTCAATCATAGAAATATTCCGTACCTCTTCCTTTGTGGTTGAACGAGACGAGTTGCGGTGTTGAGCCTTCCATATTCAGTTCGTTAGAAAAATGATTACAAGGACAACTTAAATTTTTGAAAAGACTCTTGGGTCCAGAGCGGAAAGAACTGAGGCTCTGATACCAACTGTAACAGCCCGCTATCATAGGGTACAATAAATGCGGCGACTGCTACCAAAACGGACTTAAAGAATTTAACATAGGCTAGCTAGGGTTTCATTTAAAGAGTTTTGAACAAAGTATTTGAAGGAACTATCAGAGCATTAAAACAACAACTGAACCTAGAAGCTTAAATAAGTAAAAGAAAGGTATCATAAATTAAAATCAAAACTCTCAAGAGTATGACATAGTTTCCAAGATAAAAACCACAAGAAAGTCTAAGGCCTCTAAACCGAAAGGAAAGTGCAAAATGCCCAATTAATACTAAAGTGTATCAAAAACTCAGGGGAAAACGACCAAGAGAAAGTGCAGCTATGTATGAAGACACAACTACGCTTGAAGTTCAAAACATCCATCTTAATTAGTTAACATGCTCAACACCCGCCACCGCTCGTTACCGTTCAACCTGCACATAAGGAAAACACATGCAGGGCTGAGTATTTTGAAATACTGAGTGAACTCGTTGCCACACTTTTCGCCCACGAGACCGGCCGACTAGCAAGGACGGCTCCCGATCCCCTCGTGTACACAGCGTGGTAGGGTTTGTGGCCCGTACTCAGACCCGAATTCGTTTAAACATATCCATAGCCCTATAGCCCAATGGAGCGAACTCTCAAACTGGGCATCAGGCGCACAATATCACAACAAAACAGACATAGGCATGGCATAACAGTTAAACCACCCTTATCTCTCCACATTCATAAATTTGCACATAAAAGAGTTTAAGAATAAAGCCCACCTCGACTGCTTAGGTTTCAAGTATGTTCTTTCCCTTGTTATCCGGCTTCGCAACTGATGTTTCACCTTTTTAATCACATAGGCACATATCACAAATCAGATTCAATACAAACTCATTACTCATGCAAGTCTCAATGCTTTTCCCTTTTCTTACCGATCTATTTTAGCATCATTAATCAATCAAGGTCACGTTCATCGCATAAGTTCCATTCGCATCTCAATTCTAGATCTAACATCAACATATGTCACACAAGAGTATTTTGCCAACACACAACACACCAACACAACACACACACGTGTATATACGCACCCACACACGCACACATGCATACATATTTTCCATATCCCTTTTATCCCACTTTCACTCAATAAGATGCGTGAGGGTCCAAGAATACCGTTTAATCGGTTAGAAAGAAGAGGAATCGAGTAGAAAGAAGAAGATAAATATAAGAATACCTTATGAGAAAAACGAAAGGTAGAAATTAAGTGTTAGACTCGGTTCTTCAAGATTCTTGGATCAAACTTCAATTCTTCTTCAAAAGATGACAAAATATTGGAGAATAGAAGAAAAATTGGAGAGAGTGAGAGAGAAGAGAGGGGCGAAAATTATGGGGCTAGGGTTAGGGGTTCTCTTATTTATAGTGCTCAACAAGATATTTAGGTAATTAAAATAGAATATTTGGTAAGATTTTATTCTCCACAATTAAATAAAACAATATTGTGGAGTAGGGAAGAAGAAATGCCAAAAATAAGTTCTAAGGCAAAATCAAGTAGTTTTCGAAAATTAGGCTTTTTAATTAGCCAAGATTTTGTTTTGAATATTTTACGGAGTAGAGCAAAATATAACGGAGCAAAATAAAAATAAAAAACCTCCCCCATTGGCATAGAAGATAGGCGTGTAATATGTGCCTTAAATAAGGCATGGATTTTTGAATATTAACTAAAATAAGATATGGCAAGATCTCTTGAGGTATGGAAAGATTTGGTAGAATATTTTAATTCTAGGTGTGGAAGGAGATCAAATAAGGGATCAATTAAAATAGAATAAATTCCTCCTTCCCAAAGCTAGGTGATTTTCGAAAATCACCTTAATATTAATAAGGCTCAATTTTTCCATTGAGAAATAGGGAAATAATTGGGTTTTGGATTTAATTTGGATAAATATCCCAAAAATTAAATTAAATCCGGAAAAATAGAATTCCTTCTCCAAAAGTCCAAGGGTTCGAAAATCTCAATATTTAGGTGGCTAGTATTTATGGAAATTTTCCCTAATATTCTCACCCACCCTTAAACAAATAATTCACCTCATAATTTAATAAATCGCATGGCACATCACATAGTAAAAAATTTTGACTTTTCAAACTTCCCGGTCAAAGAAACTCATGCAATAAATTCATTTATCAAATAATTCACATCTCCCACGTCATCAATAATAAATTTTAGGGCTCTAAAATTAGGGTTCGGAAATTCGGGATGTTACATCCTATCTTCAAGGTTGAACCACCAGACCGTTCATGCGTCGGCATCTCATTCCGTTGTTGCCTCTTCTTAGAAGACATGGTTTCAAATTTGTTCAACTTATTTAAACTTTCCTCCAATTTTTTTGCTCTATTACTGCCAGAAACATAATAAATTTTAGAATATAACAGTTTCATCAAGCCAAAACAAGACACAAAGATGCACAAAACATAATTTATATCCAAACATCCATTCAACATGATGATTCCAAGGAGGACAACCACATTTGGAGTAACTGTAAGTTTACCTGGCTTTAAGACGAGAATCAGCAACGCTTGTTCTCAATCGCTTCAATTCCTCAAGGGCAGTGGGAGATGGATTCTTTATATGAGCACTACCAAATGAGTTATCTTCTGAACTACTGCCAACAAATCTGAGAACCCTCCTAACATCACTAAATTGTGCATGTTTTTGATCAATAGGAAATGAATCCAACGTCCGACATTGAGATAATGTACTTGCATCTCCTGAAGATGTTGCACTCCCTCTAGAATTCGCCTTCCCAGAAGATAAGTTTCTTCCCTCGATTCCATCTCTGAAACTTGTCGACCGATCCAAAGAGGAGGCAGAATAACCCCTTTGCCCATCCTGGAAGTTACCAGCAAAACCAGAGTCCGGGCTGGCCGATGTCAAGTCAAATCTTGCATTCCCAGCCATTACTAGGGTCAAATTCTCATGTCTTTGGATCCATTTCCCACAAGATATTAATATCATCTATACTAGTCAAAAACTACCAAACCTAGAAAAGAAAAGGAAAGTCATTGGCGACATCAGCAAACACCAATCAACAAAAACAAAAACAAAAACAAAAACAAAAACAAGTACGCATTGACTAATGCAATCCACCGGCCACAGTGAAGAAACTCAGAGAGAAGTTGTACAACTTAAATAAAAACAATTTCGAAGAGACATTCAACAAGTAGACAGCCTCTAAAACTTCATAAAAATGCAAGTACACTTAGTTAACTGGTTGCACAAAACAGAATCCCAACAGTTTGCAACATAAAAATGCAATCTTCATATTAGAATGCTAAGCACTTCATAAAAACAGAGGCAAGTAAAGTTAACTAATTACACAAAACAGAATCCAACAGTTCCCTACAAAACAATGTAAAATGCAATCTTCTTCTTCATTAATAAGCAAACAAAAGCGTAAATTGAATACTGGTTATCCCAATTAAAGAAAAGGGAGCAATCAAACACACCACTAGCCACTAACACCCACGAATTCCAAGAGCATAAATTATCAAAATTAGCTCACAAATATCACACTAATTAGTAAATTAACACATAAAACACTCTTCCAAAACACTTCAAGCTCCCATTCCCATGCTCAAAAACCATAATTGAGCTAAGTGAGAAATTAGAGTTTATTCGCAATTCAGCGCTTCCTCAAAATTAACTGAAATCACAAAGCTTCTAGAACAATTGAAGCATAGAGGTACGAGCTGATCAAAGAATCTAACTTAATCTCTGTGTCGAAAAAGAAACGCATCCATTACTATGAAACGGGAGGAGTATTTCACATTGTTATTTTTTTTGTTGTTTATTACTCGTAGTATATTTTATATTGATCTAAAAAGTTTAATTATTATTTAATGTTTATTTGAGCATTGCAATTAGCTATGGACGGAGAAACCCCTAGCCCAACGAGATAATTATTTCATTCTTTTCCACTTTAATTTATCTGAGTTATTTCGTCACTATTTACACTATCAATTTATCAAGCACCTGAAGTGCATAGTTTACAACTGCCCTTTGCTCCACATCAATTGTTCCAGCACTTCCAATTACTCGTGGGCATCATATATGGGGATTGTTCTTCTGTTTGCTTTTCTCTTCCAGTCTTTTCATCAAACAAATGGAGTTCGGAATTCTATTAGCCTTTCATCGAATACCTGAGGTGTGAACTGTTCGATTGAGTTATTTCATCGAGCACATTGTTCTCTGCTCTTCTGCTTGATTGAGTTGGAAACCCGGCCTTGACTCTTTGAGACATTTGTTAAGAATTGAAACATAAAACACTATTTAACCAAATTGTAATACGTAAACGATCTTGTGCTATTAATTCAACTTAGATAATTAATGAAAGTTCATACAGAATATTATTTTTTTCTACACATTTAGCTGTTTTTCAACCAAACATGTTCACATTGGTGATTGAAAAAGTTAGTGGATCGTGGGTCCTACTTTTAAAATATTACTCCCTCCGTCCATGAAAATTTGTCCCAGTTTTCCATTTCCGTCCGTCCCCCAAAATTTGTCCCATTTCACTTTTACCATTTTTGGTAGTGGACCCCATATTCCACTAACTCATTCCTACTCACATTTTATTATAAAACTAATACTTTAAAAGTAGGACCCACAATCCACTAACTTTTTCAACTCACTTTCCATTACATTTCTTAAAATCTGTGCCCGGTCAAACGGGATGAATTTTCGTGGACGGAGGGAGTAATTTTATAATAAAATGTGAGTAGGAAAGAATTAGTGGAATATGGGGTCCATTACTAAAAATGGTAAAAATGAAATGAGACAAATTTTGGGGGACGGACAGAAATGGAAAAATGAGATAAATTTTAGGGAATGAAATAATAAAATGCAGAATATAATAAATAACGAAATGTTGACATGTTAAGATCAAATAAAAAATTATAAAGATTTATTAAAGCTCAAATGTTAAAAGGGAACAAACCGTACATGGAGTTGGTGACCGGCGACAGAGGTTTGGTGGCGCAGAGGAGTTCGCACGCCGGCGGCCGAGAGCTGGAGCGGCGAGATAGATGTGATTCGTGTGTGTGTGTGTGTTAAAGTACAATACAATTCTCTGGAGTTGGGCTCTCTCTTGGGTCAGTTTGTTTTGTTTAAATAATTCAGTTGGACCTATTTGTTGAGAAGAAGAAAGAAGTTTTGGGCTTTTTAATTGATTTGAGATTCCTTTTGAGAGTATGGCCCTATTTATTTATCATGAAGATTGAAATCCTCTGAGCAAAATAAGAACATAGGAAGTATATCCCCATTAGGATCATTGCATATCATTCTTCATGAATGTTCTTTAGCTATTAGCTTTTAATATTCTTTCAAAAAGGAAATTTGTTAGGAGTTTAGTCTTTAAAGTGGATCTTTGGTTAGAGATTTAGTCTTTAATATTCTATGTTTTCTCATATATATTTAGTTTTATTGAATATTTGAATGTAATTGAGAATCCAAGCCTTAAGTCGAGATCTTAAATTCTCTGATTTAATTATTGCATATCATTCTTTATGAATTTTCTTTAGCTAATTAGGTTTTAATATTCTTTCAAAAAGGAATTTTGTGAGAAGTTTAATCTTTAAAGTGGAAGCGATGAAGATAATTACATACGCTTCAAAAAAATTGTTGCAAATAATTATTTTGTCATTCAAGATAATTATTAAACTTTTGCGAGTCTTGTGAGGAAACTTACCACATGCTTGATAAAAGTGGCAAAGAAACAAGTTATTACTAGATAAAAATAGATGTAAAGATGATAACAAATGTAAATAGATAAAAATAAAGGATCAAATTCTAATCAAAGTCTTAATCTCAGGATTTGCCAAACACCGACTAATTACTCCAATTTCAATAACTCTAAAACAAATAAAAACGAAATCAAATCCAAACCTACTTCGAATAAACTAACAAACCAATTATTAGTCCAATCTCAAATAAAGATAGCAAATGGAATAATAAATCAACTATGACAAAAATGGAAAAATGACTTGATACTAATCAAAATGTCTTCTTCCATAGTTGATCTATATCCCTTAGAAACACTCCTACTCCTTCATTGCATTGTAAAATATATGCTGTCCCTTCTCCCAGACGCCGCATAATGTAACCAACTTATCTTTATGCGTAAATTCCATCGCCTGGTCGTCGTAGTTTCGGTAAATCTCACCCAAACTCTTCAGCCACGGAGCTCCTAAGACCACGTCAGAGGGGAGCACAAATAAATTAACGACAAACTCATCCCCTCCGAGTGATAACTTGGCGTAGTAACACTTTTCTTTACATAGAAATGTCGACTCATTGCCCACAGAAGCACGGAAAGGATTGGTTGGCATAACCAACATCCTTAATTTCTTGACAATACTGCTGCCACTTATTAAGGTTTGGACATACACCCCCGAAATCATACCTGTCACTTTCAACGCTCGGGGAGGGTCGATCTCTGTTTCACGGCCTCCAAGAATTCAGGCCATGTTGTCACCAAATTGTTATCGTGTTGGTGAAGGAGCCAATTGGACACCCGGTGTTCAAACAGTAGTCCAACTAAGCGTAGACGATCCTCTTCCGACGTTTTGAAATAGTCAAAATAGGACTGCACCTTGTAAATCCAGTCTGATGGGTCGTCTCCGTTGAATTTTGGAGGGTCGATCCGAAGTTTGGCCTTCTTCTCTGTTGTTGGCCTCTGAAGTTTGGCAAAAATTGCGTCTCCGTCTACGTTGGCCTCCAATGCCGAAAACAGCCGATCCGCCCGGTCTGATAAGGCAAGGTATTCTTCTCTGTTGTTGTGAAGTTCCAACCTTAAACTTTTTATGGCTGACAGAATTTCTTCTTGAGAATTATCAGCATGAGTTTTTGTTGCCATGATTGAATGTGAGGGTAAATTTGACAGAGCTGAAAGAAGATGAAATCACAATTCAGAAAAATATGGAGCAAGATATCTTAAAAAAAGTAAATATTATTGGAAAATACGGTTATTCGACTACACCAGACTTTGTCGGGCATTTCAGCAAACGGTTGGTGTGCCTCTTATGATGTCATGTGAAATATGATAAATAATGATGGTGACATGAGATGATCAAATAAAAAACTATAAAGATCTATTAAAGCACAATTGTTTAAAAGGGAACAACCGTACATGGAGTTGGTGACCGGAGACGGCGGTTTATTGGCGCAGAGGAGGTCGCACGCCGGCGGCCGAGAGCTGGATCTGATTTGTGTGTGTTAAAGTACAATATAATTTTGTGGATTTGGGCTCTCTTTTGGGCCACTTTGTTTTGTTTAAATAATTCAGTTGGGTCTATTTTGTTAAGAAGAAGGAAGAAGTTTTGGGCCTCTTTTTATTTGATTTTGAGAGTATGGGTCTTTTCTATTTTAAATGTTTACAAAGAGGTGTCCAAGATTAATTCTTCGGATTTAGTTATGAAACTCAAGAAATTAATCTCGTGAATAATTTATTCAAGTAATAAGGCTTGTCGATTTGTTTAATTAAACCTCTAAGTAATTAATTCCAACTAATTGAATCTTTGAATTAATTGAGAATCCAAGCCTTAAGTCGATTGTAAGCCTATTATAAATAAAAAACACTAGAATCATTTAAGGGCGTTAAAAGCAAATTCTATACTTACCCTAAGTTCGAAGATTGAAAATCGGGAATACCTGATCTGGAGTTGGGTTACTCGGGTATACTTGATACCTGACTCCCGACACCCGTTTTTTATCTATATTTTTAGTACTCGAACTTCATAACGTGTTAGGCAAAGAGACGAGAGATGGACATGATCGACATAAAATTTCAAGTGTCAAATCAATAACGACTATATGCCGTTATGTTTGTCGAATTGTGTGATTCATTTGGTGACTATTCAATGATAACTATAGGCATCCTTTAAAGTATGACAAATGACATTGACTTGGACTTTGACTTATGAAGTCTTCGTCTAGCGTCTGTGTTAGGGATCTAATTCCCTAACGTCGATCCGCGGCTCCCGCTCGGCGATCGCCGAAAAGTCCGGCGCCCGAATTAGGGTCGTCGGTGGCTAGAGGCGACTGTGCGCGGGAATTCTCTCCCGTCTGGCAGTGGCTCTTCTAGGTTTAAAGATTTGTTCATAATTTAGTTTGGGCAAAATAATAGTTTTTCATTCATAATAAAGTTTATGAACGTAGCCCTATTTATAGACTAAGGACCCTAGGGTTGGTTCGACTCCTAAACCTAGTTCATCTCGGGAAAGAACCAACAAAGAAAACCCGAAACGGAGCTTATAGATATGCTCGACTCAATGCTGGAATTAAATAATAAAAGAAAACTAATATAAAAAATAAGAAATAAAATAAAAGGAAAAAATACTTCTAAAGCTATTTGGTAACGTAGTCGCCCAGCAAGTCCGGCCGACGACGGTTCCTCTTCGGTTTTGTCGTTGCGATGGACGGCTGCTTCTCTTCCGCCACTGCCGTCGTCGTCTCTTCAGCGGCTACCTCTGTCTCGGCGGCGCTCGCCGGCGCTTGTTGCTGTGCTTGATCAAGTACCGTATCAGTCTGTAATGAGTCATAAATAATAGTTGAAGGCAAAAGGAGCTATCAACCATTAATTACAAGACAATGTTGGTGAATATAATTTATAAGTTAAATAATTTTACATTAATTTGCAAATTTAAATATTGTATTATTTCAATTTTGGGGTATATGAATATAGTTTATAAAATTTTTTTACTTGCATGGACACACCCCATTTCTATTGCCAGCCTCAATTTTCTTTTGACAAATACCACTGCCCATTCTCCCTCCGCAAAATCAAAAGATACACACACACACAACACACTTTTACACTTTTGAGGTATATATATAGTGGTAGCTCAAATCTTAAATAAACCACACAGTACTATTTTTTTTTTTAAATAGAGCCTAATGGATCGAAATTCCTATCTCTACTTCCTTGTTACATCACTCATACTTCTTCAGTGGTTGATTGATCATAGCTCAGCCTACTCCGATATCAACATTGATCGTTCTTCACTTACTGCCTTCAAATCTCGAATCTCTTTCGACCCCCATAATGTACAGACCAAAAATTGGAGCAGTGAGAGCAATATTTGTAGTTGGATCGGAGTTACTTGTGATTCTCGTTATCACAGGGTGACTGATAGGGTTTAAGTTCCCTATCAAGAGATTTGTAGAGCACTTGAAGATTGAACGGAAAGAAATCGATAATTCCCTAGTTGAAGTTCTAGGGTTTTGGAACAAGAATGAGAAAAGAAGTATTATATTTCTTAATTCTCAATGAATTAAAATACGATAGAATTCTATTATATAGAATTCTAAACCCTAACATGTGTCTTGCTAATCAAGAAACATAATTAGAATAAAAGATTACAAAAGATATGCAAAATATCTAAAGATAAATAACTAAAATAAGAGATATGCTAAAATCAAGAAAGGAATATCGAGGATGATCTTTGGCGAGATTTGCTAGATCGAGGGCCCTATCAGTGACTCGGTTGAATATATCATCCATGGGTCTTGTAGGAACTATTCCACCCAAAATTGGAAACCTTTCTTTTCTCATTTCTTTAGATATGAGCCATAACTATTTTCATGGCCATATCCCCCATTCTATTTTCAACATGTCTTCTTTAGAACATTTGAATTTAAATTTTAATAATTTGTCTGGTCTCTTGCCTACTGATATATGCAAACACAATCTTGATAGACTCGTATTTCTTTCAACGAGTTGCATGGGAAATACCATCGAGTTTGAATCAGTGTATGCAGCTTGTGTATCTTTCTTTGAGTGATAACAGTTTAAGTGGATTTGTGCCAAGAGAAATTGGGAACATGACGAAGCTTCAAGTATTGAACCTTGGAGTAAATTATAAGTTGACTGGTATGTTCATCTTAATAATTTCCTTGCTTTTTTTTGGAAATTGATTGGCCTAGAACTGATATTTTTAAGTCATATTCTATTTAATTATTTCAATTATGTGCTTTTCAGAATATACTCTTAATTTTTTATACAAATAATCTTAAATGGATTGAATGCTTCCCACATCCATGTTATGTATATGAGTTTTGACAATAGCAAATTAAATAGTCTGATAATTGCGTTAAATGATTTTTATTTAATTTCATATTTCGTTATTCTTTTATCAAATGATTCATATTGAATATACAAAAACTCATATGTAATTAATGTAAAAGCCATTTTGGATTTCGTAAGTAAAAGCCATTTTGGATTTCGTACCCTTACACAAAAAATACATGCACCATGTTAATACATCCTTATATGATTAAGATAAAGTTGAAAATTAATGTAATAATGTAAATAATAGGGTTTTTGGATTTAAAAACCAAAAACTTTCACCGAATTTTTGTTTTTCCCACGAACTATGAGATTGGTTTTTAAAACCACGAACTTTCACATCGTTTGCTATTTTTCAACCCGACCCGAATAACACATTTGAGAACAATTTGTGCGGACGATTTGTGATGACGATTCTGAAGATGAAACCCTAACACCCAAAATTGATTCGAATCTGACGATTTCGTTTAGGGTTTACGAGATTTTGATTGATTTTGACTTTTAATTGTGATTGAGGGTAAAACAACGTCATTTAAGGGTCATAAAACCGACGTCCATCTCATTTTTGCGACTGTCCACGTTGGACAGCTTCTGCACCGGAAATGTGTTATTCGGGTCGGGTTGGGAAATAGCAAACGATGTGAAAGTTCGTGGTTTTAAAAACCAATCTCATAGTTCGTGGGAAAAACCGGAATTCGGTGAAAGTTTTTGGTTTTTAAAGCCAAAAACCCTAAATAATACTATCATATAAAAAAATCGCGTGTGCTAGTTATTAGAGTAAACAATGGCTACTACTTTCATATTAATTAAAATGATTGCTTAAAAATTCCAATTTTAAAATTTCATTGGTAATTGATTCCATAGCATTCCAAATTGAAACTTTTCATGCTTAAAATAAACTTACAGGTCCACTACTATCCACCCTTGTGAATCAATCAGGACTACAAAATTTGGTACTCTATTCCAACAACTTAGGTGGAGTGATTCCAACATCCATTTGCAACTTAAGATCCCTCCGAATCCTCTATTTATCGTACAATAACTTGGAAGGGGCACTTCCATATTGTCTAGGGAACTTGAGCACATCTTTGTTAATACTTCATTTGAATGCAAATAAACTTACAAGCACCCTACCATCATTCACAAAGGGTTGCAGTCTTGAGTCAATCAATCTGAACGGAAACAAATTGGAAGGAACACTGTCCCGAACCCTACTCAACTGCCTAGGTCTGCAGGGTATCGACATTGGTAATAATGAAATACGAGATGTGTTTCCGTTTTGGATGGAAACACTCCCTCAACTTCGCATCCTTGTCTTGAGGTCAAATAAGTTCCATGGAACGATGTTGGTGGCTTCAAACACTAAGCTGCCGTTTCCAAAGTTGCAAGTCTTGGATGTATCACATAATGCATTTATTGGCTCTCTACTTGAGAGATATCTCAACAACTTGCGAGGTATGATAGATGCCAAGGAAAACCAGACCGATGATGGAGAAAATTTATTTCTAAAATATATAAAGTTGAGGCTCACATTGAAAGGATTAGATCAGTTATTGCAGCGACTACTTAATACCTTTACAACTATTGACTTGTCCTCCAACAAATTCTCTGGGACCATTCCACCTTCTATAGTGAATCTTACGTCTATTAGATACTTGAATTTGTCCCACAATACCATTGGAGGACATATACCGGCATCTCTTGGAGATATGAGTATCCTCAAGTCGTTGGATTTGTCTTCGAACAAACTGGATGGAGAAATTCCACGTGAATTGGCAAAGCTGACATTTCTTGCGAAGTTGAACCTTTCGATGAATAATCTTAAGGGAAAAATAGCATAGTTTGGTCAACTTTCCACGTTTGAGAATAATTCATATGCGGGAAATGTAGGGTTGTGTGGATTTCCAATAACGAGAAAATGTGACGGGAGCGATGGAAAACGGAAACCATCACCTCTTCATGTGGAAGTGGAATCGGATGTGGAGGTGGAGTGGATTTATGTGTTTATTGCTCTTGGATATGTTGTGAGCATAGGAATCTTTTCTTGGCTGCTTTTATTTTGGCGAAGTTTCAGGTATAAATACTATGAGATAGTTGACGATGTTTTAGAGAAGATCTTTGACTTTTGCCGGTGCAGGAAGAAAAGAGATAGACAAAGAAGAACTGTGAGGAATCTGGCTAGAAGACAGTCGTGAAGATAAGGCAATCTAGCTTGTCATAGTATGAATGTTTTTGTTTTAATTATCCAATGTTTGTATTGATCGCTATTAGTGTTTTGTTTATGTTTAATATATGCCATTATATTTGTGTGTCTACTTCTAGAAGTAATTATGCAGTAAGAAATTTTCATGAAGTCCAAATAACTATTAACATTTTCTTCCATTTAATGCTAGAATTGCATAAAAAATTATGTTTAAAATCATAATATTGTACAATAAGAAAAGTTAACGTATTAAAACGATGATTTATTTCAGAAAAAACTAGCATAAGTATTTTGATTTTTGGGAGAAGATATAAATTGAGGCTCTGACTAAGTCAAAAATATATTTATACTTCTCTAACCTCTATATAGGACCACTTGTAAGCAATGACAATTTAATTTTCCCAAAATTTTTATCTTCAATTTTATTTGATTCGTCAATCGATTAAATTTTTTCTAAATAAATTTTTGGCCAATAACTATTGACCTCAAGTCAATTGATAGAGAACTTAGCAAATACCCCTCGAACTAGGTCATCTCAAGCCAATTGATATAGAATTTCCGTCATAATTATTACGTCCATAAAAATAAAATTAATACTTTTCGCATTCTGTATATAATTCCAAATGTGTCATATTAAATGTTTTCTAATTAAAACTTTGTGCAAGAGAAATCAATGCAGTTTTTCGCCAATAAAATATTGACCTCAAGTCAATTATATTGATAGATAATTTTATCAGCAAATACCCCTCGAACTAGGTAATCATAATAAGTTACTACTGACCACTATAGAAAATTGATTTACATAATAATTACTCCCTCCGTCCCACAATAGGTGTAACAACCCGCCTCTCTAGGGTATAATAAATACGACGACTGCTACCAAAACGGACTTAGAAGAAATAAAAACATAAGTCAGGGTTTCATTTAAAGAGATTTGACCAAGGTATTAAACGAATTATCAAAGCAGTAAGACGGCGGTTTAATCAAGAAATTCAAAGAAGAATAGATATCATAACTACGATCAAAACGTCCCGAAAAGGACTTAGGATTCAAGTAAGTACTGTTGATTTAAAAATTGGTCATTCTAACTACGAAGGTCGCACTCCCTCGTACATTTTTCCCGAGCCTGATCATGGCAACGTCGTTCAATGAAACCGTGGATTCCAAGTTGAGATTCATCGTATCGTCGAAATTAATAACTAATTTTTATGGTCGCATCTTCAAAGTCTTCTTCTTGCCATGTCACATAGTCATTTTCGATTGCCATTATACACGTGGTCTTAAGGTGTAATAAACGTCGTCGTATTTGAGTCGCGCCGCCACTTTGGCATGGTATGCAAGACTGCATAGTCTTATTAGATCTTAGGTATGATCTCACCATTGTAAGGATACACCAAAGTTCGGAATATATATTTTCGCTAGTTCTATCACTCAGGAAAGTGATATTGCAGTTGTCAACTTACAACTAAGTTCTAGCACGTTCAGTATGGCCTACTTCTTAGGCACTCTATAATTTCAAGCATAGCTTGAAGTCTCATACATCAACATATATTCGATCATTACCTAACTCAAGCTTCATATGGCTCCTAAGTTAGCAACAAAGTTCAAAGTTCCACATTTTACTTTCACAGTGGTTCTTCGCGATACCTCGCACTTCCTCGGTCATGAATTTTCACCTCATAAAACGCCATACATATATTGCACAATCCACATGTTTATATAAATCATTTGGTGTCCCATTGCATAAAAAGCATCGGACATTAATATATGTGGATAGTAACACTCAGTCAATCAATATTCTATGGAATCGCATTTCACAATTTCACAAGCTCTCATACGATAGTTGACGGATCACCATTCGGGAAGCATCGGTTCACATTCACACAATATTTCTAACACTTATGGCATGCTTTCCATTTTCATAACAATAACATTTTCCACCGAAATTTTCAAGAGCATAATATTTTCAAACGAAATTCATAGTAATATTTTGTACCTCTTTCTTCGTGGTTGAGCAGGACGAGTTGCGGTGTTGAGCCTTTCGTATTTAGTGTGTTAGTAAATGATAAACTTAAATTTTGAAAAGACTCTTGGGTCCAGAGCGGAAAGAACTGCGGCTCTGATACCAACTGTAACAGCCCGCCTCTCTAGGGTATAATAAATACGGCGTCACACTTTCTTCTTCCGAAGCCTTTGCTTTGCGGTAGCTTTTAGGTATGTACTTGTCATATACTTCGGCCTTGAAGTCCTCCCACGCCATCCCATCCACTCGATCCTATGGCATGGTTTTCAGCTTGGTATCCCACCAAAAGTCGGCGGACCCGGTCAGTTGATGTATCACGCAAATCATCTTCTCCGCATCGTTGCACACCAAGGTTTTGAAGATGCGTTCCAAAGCGCGTACCCAAGTTTCAGCCTTCGCTGGTCCCGTTCCGTCGAAGAGAGGAGGCTTTTGGTCTAAAAACAGCTTCACGACTTCCCTATCTACCCGTGGAGGTGGTGGATTCCTGATTCCCACGTCCTACGTTGCGTCTAGGTGGCATTCTAATTCATTTTCACTCGAGTCGTTAGCGTATTTATTCAAATCCAATAGTAGTGATGTGATGTACTTGTAAAATTATGATTCTTCCTATAAGTAGGGTTCAAGGAATGATCACACATTAGCATTGGAAGAAGACAGTTGCGCAAGAAAAGACATAGGACAGTTGCACAGCAAGATGAAAAATACTTGGAAGAAAATAGAACGGACAAGTAAGTTCACGCAATAAGGTAGAAAAGAGTAGAAGTAACTCATTGCATGATAAAAGGTTCGAATTCCCCATAGATTCTCAAAATGTGGTCTCAAAGGGGTCTTAGCGCAACGAACAAAAAGGAGTAACGCAAATGCGAAAGTAAAATGGTAAGGTAGATAAAAGCTTTAGAAATCTCAAATTCCATACCAGACTGCCCGATCAAAATTTGTAAAAATTTCAGACAGCAGTTATTGATCAAACATGTCAAGGCCTAAAACAATCACAAAGTGATTGAAACTAATAATGGTTCGACGAGTTTGTTGAGGGCAACACAAAGTGATTGAAACTATTCAGAACCGTTAAGGAAGAAGAGAACATGATAGCCTTAACTTGGTGCTGAAGAAAGAAAAATCATTGGGTGTGAAACAATATATGTAGTGAAACTGAGCTAAAAAGAATTTCACTTCTGCCAGAAAGAGCTTGCCACAAACATGGTTACAAAATAAAGGGGTGAACCAAAGTTCCAAGAAGAATATTCCATCCTTTGAAGAAAAACAGGTCTGAAGATGTGATCATACTGAAGGTCATAGCTACAAACAACTTTATGAATGAAGTTCAATGATGGAAGCTCATAAAATCAAATATCGTTCTTATGAATTTAAATAATACTACTCAAGCAAGAGGTCCAAAGTTACAAGGGCAAACACAAATTTCACGCCAAGTGAGTCATGACTCGATATATGAAAAAAAATAATGGACATCACTTGCAAATTATGAGTCAACCAAGATGTTTAAATAGACAAGGGCTCACGACTATTCAAAACGTCCCGAAAAGAACTTAGGATCCAAGTAAGTACTGTTGATTTAAAAATTGGTCATTCTAACTACGAAGGTCGCACTTCCTCGCACATTTTTCCCGAGCCTGATCATGGCAACGTCGCTCTATGAAACTGTGGATTCCAGGTTGAGATTCATCGTATCGTCGAAATTAATAACTATTTTTGATGGTCGCATCTTCAAATTCTTCTTCTTGCCATGTCACATAGTCATTTTCGATTGCCATTATACACGTGGTCTTAAGGTGTCATAAACGACGTCGTATTTGTGTCGCGTTGCCACTTTGGCATGGTATGCAAGACTGCATAGTCTTATTAGATCTTAGGTATGATCTCACCATTGTAAGGATACACCAAAGTTCGGAATATATATTTTCGCTGGTTCTATCACTCAGGAAAGTGATATTGCAGTTGTCAACTTACAACTAAGTTCTAGCACGTTCAGTCTGGCCTACTTCTTAGGCACTCTATAATTTCAAGCATAGCTTGAAGTCTCATACATCAACATATATTCGATCATTACCTAACTCAAGCTTCATATGGCTCCTACGTTAGCAGCAAAGTTCAAAGTTCCACATTTTACTTTCATAGTGGTTCTTCGCGATACCTCGCACTTCCTCAGTCATGAATTTTCACCACATAAAACGCCATCCATATATTGCACAATCCACATGTTTATATAAATCATTTGGTGTCCCATTGCATTACAAGCAACGGACATTAATATATGTGGATAGTAACACTCAGTCAATCAATATTCTATGGAATCGCATTTCACAATTTCACAAGCTCGCATACGATATTTGACGGATCACCATTCGGGAAGCATCGATTCACATTCACACAATATTTCTAACACTTATGGCATGCTTTCCATTTTCATAACAATAACATTTTCCACCGAAATTTTCAAGAGCATAATATTTTCAAATGAAAGTCATAGTAATATTTTGTACCTCTTTCTTCGTGGTTGAGCGGGACGAGTTGCGGTGTTGAGCCTTTCATATTTAGTGCGTTAGTAAATGATAAACTTAAATTTTGAAAAGACTCTTTGGTCCAGAGCGGAAAGAACTGAGGCATTGATACCAACTATAACAGCCCGCCTCTCTAGGGTATAATAAATACGGCGACTGCTACCAAAACGGACTTAGAAGAAATAAAAACATAATCTAGGCTTTCATTTAAAGAGATTTGACCAAGGTATTAAACGAATTATCAAAGCTGTAAGTCAACGGTTTTATCAAGAAATTAAAAGAAGAATAGATATCATAACTACGATCAAAAGTCAAGGGTTCGACATGAATTCAACAAAACCACAACAAGTCTCAATCTTCTAACTCATAGGGAAATAAGTTCAAAATAACCAAAAGATACTAAAGTGTTTCAAAAAAATTCAGCGGAAACGACCAAGAGAAAATGAAGCCATGTATGAACACACAACTACACTCGAAGTTCAGAATATCCATCTTATTTAATTAATGTGCTCAACACCCGCCACCGCTCGTCGCCGTTCAACCTGCACATATGGAAAACACATGCAGAGCTGGGTATTTTGAAATACCCAGTGAACTCGTTGCCAAAACATTTTATTAGTTATGCCACCCTTACCATAGTGAACTCGAGTTTTACAGCTTTCAAAATAAATATCATCGAGTATCACAAAAATATTTTCATAGACTGGCCAGTCAAACAACTCCCCAATTTCCTCATCACTTTCCACAATCACAACAATTCCATAGTGCGACGAAAGTGTGGCCACACTTTTCGCCCACGAGACCAGCCGACTAGCAAGGACGGCTCCCGATCCCACCTGTGTACACTAACCTGGTAGGGTTTTCGGCCCTGCTCAGACCCGAATTTGTTTATACATATCCATAGCCCTATAGCCCAATGGAGCGAACTCACAAACTAGGCATCAGGCGCACAACATCAACAAAACAATCATAGGCATGGCATAAAGGAGGAAGGCGTGTAGTTTGGGGTGGGGGGCGAAAATTTGATGGCTAGGGTTAGGTGTTTCGCTTATTTATAGGGTTCAATAAGATCTTTAAGTAATTAAATAGAATATTTGGGAAGATTTGATTCTCCACAATTAAATAAAACAAATATTGTGGAGTAGGGAAGAAGAAATAAAAAAATATGAACTAGGGTTCAAGGCATGGAGTTTTCGAAAATTGTGGCTTTTTATTTAGCCAAGATTTTGTTTTGTGTATTTGTCGGAGTAGAATAAAATATCACGGAGCAAAATAAAAATAAAAATCCTCCCATTTGAAAAAGGAACTAGGCGTGTAATATGGCCCTTTTTAATAAGGAATGGATTTTTAATATTAACTAAAATAAGATATGGCAAGATCTCATTGTGGTATGGTAAGATTTGCTAGAATATTTAATTTTATGCATGGAAGGAAATCAATAAGGCATCAATTAAAAATAAAATAATTCTTCCTTCCCAAATAGAGGTGATTTTCGAAAATCACCTAGAGTCAATAGGGTTCGCTCTTTCTCATTAAGAAATAGAGAATAATTGAGTTTTGGATTTAATTTGGATAAATATCCCAAGAATTAAATTAAAACCGGAAAAATAGGATTTTTCTCCAATAATTTAATGGGGTTCGAAAATTTCAAAAATCAAAATGTGGTTAAAGTATTTATGGAAATATCCTAATAATCTACTCACCCTTAAACAATTAAATCACCACATAATTTTACCTTTAAATCTACTCGTCGCCGTTCAACCTGCACATAAGGAAAACACATGCAAGGCTGAGTATTTTGAAATACCCAGTGAACTCGTTGCCAAAACATTTTATTAGTTATGCCACCCTTACCATAATGTACTCGAGTTTTACAACTTTCAAAATAAATATCATCGAGTATCACAAAAATATTTTCATAGACTGGCCAGTCAAACAACTCCCTAATTTCCTCATCACTTTCCACAATCACAACAATTCCATAGTGCGACGAAAGTGTGGCCACACTTTTCGCCCACGAGACCGGCCGACTAGCAAGGACGGCTCCCGATCCCACCTGTGTACACTAGCCTGTTAGGGTTTGCGGCCCTACTCAGACCCGAATTCGTTTATACATATCCATAGCCCTATAGCCCAATGGAGCGCACAACATCAACAAAACAATCATAGGCATGACATAACAGTTTAAACCACCCTTATCTCTCCACATTCATAAATTTGCAACAGAAAAGAGTTTAAGAATAAAGCCCACCTCGACTGCTTAGATTTCAAGTACGTTTCTCTCTTTCGTTATCCGGCTTCGCAACCGAGGTTTCACCTTTTAATCACATAGGCACATATCATAAATCAAATTCAACACCAACTCCTAAATCATGCATGTCTCAACGTTTTCCCCTTTTTCTCACCGATCCGGTTCACATTTATCATTCAGAATCAAGACGCACTCATCATATACATCTATACACTCAACAATTTTAGATCTATCAACTTATGTCACACATACACACACGCACACACACGCACGCATAAACACACACATGCACTTCCCGTATACCATTTATCCCACTTTCACTGAATCTAGATGCATGAGGGTTCAATACCGATTAATCGGTTAGAAGAAGAAGATAAATATATATGTACCTTTTCTTGTCAAAACAAACGGTAGAAACAAAGTAGAGACTTGATTCTTCAACAATTCTTGAGGCTCAAACTGTAATTCTTCTCAAAGGATGAAGAATTATTGGAGAAAAGTAGAAGAATATTGAGAGAGAGGGAAAAAGGAGGGAGGCGTGTAGTGTGGGGTGGGGGGCGAAAATTTGATGGCTAGGGTTAGGTGTTTCGCTTATTTATAGAGTTCAATAAGATCTTTAAGTAATTAAATAGAATATTTGGGAAGATTTGATTCTCCAAAATTAAATAAAACAAATACTGTGGAGTAGGGAAGAAGAAATAAAAAAATATGAACTAGGGTTCAAGGCATGGAGTTTTCGAAAATTGTGGCTTTTTATTTAGCCAAGATTTTGTTTTGTGTATTTTTCGAAGTAGAATAAAATATCATGGAGCAAAATAAAAATAAAAATCCTCCCATTTGAAAAAGGAACTAGGCGTGTAATATGGCCCTTTTTTAATAAGGAATGGATTTTTAATATTAACTAAAATAAGATATGGCAAGATCTCATTGAGGTATGGTAAGATTTGCTAGAATATTTAATTTTAGGCATGGAAGGAAATCAATAAGGCATCAATTAAAAATAAAATAATTCTTCCTTCCCAAATAGAGGTGATTTTCGAAAATCACCTAGAGTCAATAGGGTTCGCTCTTTCTCATTAAGAAATAGAGAATAATTGAGTTTTGGATTTAATTTGGATAAATATCCCAAGAATTAAATTAAAACCGGAAAAATAGGATTTTTCTCCAATAATTTAATGGGGTTCGAAAATTTCAAAAATGAAAATGTGGTTAAAGTATTTATGAAAATATACTAATAATCTCACTCACCCTTAAACAATTAAATCACCACATAATTTCACCTTTAATTCAAATATTCATAAGCCACGTCATATACTCAACGAGTTTGACTTTTCAAACTCCAACTGAACCCTAGACGTGTCTCGGTCATAAGAACTTATGGAATAAATTCGTTCATCATTTAATTCGCGTCTCCTACGTCAGCAATAGTATTAATTAAGAAATTTTATAGCTCTAAAATATGGGTTCGAAAACGTGGGGTGTTACAATAGGAGTCATTCTTATTGTGGGCACGGGATTTAACAAATGTAAAGAATACTGAGTTGGAAAAGTTAGTGAAATATAAGTACCACTTTTAATATTTTTTTTTATAATAAAATGTGAGTGGAGTGAGTTAATAGAATGTGTGACCTACTTATCATTTATGGTACAAGTGGAGTGTTACTCTTATTGTTGGACGGACCAAAATTGGACTCTTATTGTGGGACGGGGGAGTATTGCACCCATAAAAATAATACTCCCTCAATCCCACTAAAGATGACTCATTTACCTTTTTGGTTTCAATCAAGATGATCCAAAATTGGAAATAACATTATCTCTAATTTATTCCATCTCGCATATTTTGTTCTCTCCATAAAACACATATACTAATATAAAGTTGCACTCGTGCCGTCCAAGAAAGGGGTCATCTTCGGTGGGAGTAATACTTTTCTCGTTAATATGATGTATAGTTCCAGTATGCCATATTTTATGTCCAAATCCACCACAGCTATATGTTGACATATATATGTCCAATTGTCTATTCATAAAGCGATTATTTAGTGATAGAAACATAGACTTGACTAGAGACCACTAAATGTGGACTGTATATTAAGGCATGCCGTGTTTTAAGGGTCTTTTGGTGATATGATTTGAACCATAAACACATCTTTCTTCTATTATCCAACCTCAGTATTTATATATTTGTGTTTTATTCCAACGTATCACGTAAATTAGAGGTACAAAATTTGATTTATTAAAAATAGGCCACTCACCCCTTAAAAGGCCTAATAAGGGGGAGAGTTATCCACACTTATATAGAGGAGCTAGGATCATCAACCGCCTCATGTGGAAGTGGAATTTGATGTGGAAGTGGAATCGGATGTGGGGAGTTATCCACGCAAGATTGAATCTTCAAATTTCAGGCTTCTCTTGCATGGATTTGCAGAGCTCCGCTCCAATAGAAGATGAATGAATTACTTATGAAAGATGGAATGGAAGAATGTGTGGAGGGGAAGAAGGATTGGAGGCTGTGAGATCAATGCTATGAAATAGGTTAGGGGGTATTTATAGGCTAGAAAAAGGGTTAGAATGATAAAAAGTATCCTCCAAGTAATGGAGAATATAATAATTTCGATTCCACAATTAATTTGAGATATTTAAGCAATAATTTCTTCCTTCCTTGAATTTCCGTCTAATTTTCGCCAGCTTTGACAACACTGCGCAATATTCGTACATTAGTCATAACTTTCTCCACAGAATTCCGATTGAGTCATTCAAAGTATCCACGTGAAGCTATTTCGAAGAGGAAGAGAATGGTCTGAATTAATCACTGGTTGGACTCCAAAAGTGCTGGGAAAATCGGCTTGAATTGAGGCAGATGTACCTTGGCCCTTTTTGCACTTTTTTTTTTTTATCTTTTTCTATCATTTATCAACAACACATCAAAAATACCAAATGTATAACATATGTAATTTAAGAACATAATTTACATATGTGATTTACATGATTCAGATTTAAAATGATTCAAATCTGGTCCTTAAAAACATATAAAATCCGTAATTGTGAACTCTCCCAAACTTAGTAACAACCACTTTAATAGACAAGTGCCGGCACAAATTGGGAACTTGACATTGCTTCAACAACTATTCTTGGGTTCCAACAATTTAAGTGGTAAGATATATATGATCTGTATGATCTCAAGACTTCTCACATATTAGATATATTGGTTTGATGCAATTTAATGACAGGTGATATTCCAATAAAGATTGATGCTCTTCCTAATTTACAAATCTTGGTGATGAGTATCAACATCTTTAGTGGTCCCGTGCCAAGTAAAATTGGGAATTTGACAATGCTTCAAATTTTGGACCTTGATAACAACACGTTAAATGGTAAGATCTTATTTCATGCTCTAACTAAAAATAATATATATGCTAAAAAAGATCCTCACTTTAATTTTTTTTACTAGTTCTCTTTCCACTTACTTTCATAATTAACCCTATTTTAAATTTCAATCAAAATAAATAAATAAATAAATGTCCACATCAATTTTGGGCGCTTGCCATTAACTTGACTTGGAAGTCTTCGCGACAATTATCAATTTTGTGTCACAGCTACATGAGCTTTCAATCATTAATATGAGGTCGGAGCTATCAAGAATTAATTTTAGAAATATATTATCTCCACGTCAATAAATTAATTTTAGAAAAACTATCTCCATCACCCTTTTAAATGTTCGATTTCCTTTTTTAGACGTCCCATTATACGTGCATAATCAGAAAATGAAATATTTCAACTGTCTATTAAAAATAAATAAATTTTACCATTTTGAGTCTTCCCTTAAAATGAAACCAATTCAAATTTCTACATAAAGAATTTTTTTTCTCTCTAATAGGGAGGGTCTTCGTTTTCCACTAACTAACGATACTCCAATCACTTTTTATTTCTATCACTATCTTGCATTCTTACTTTTACAATTACCCATTATAAATCTTCATGTTTTAAAGCAAGGAGTATTATATTTTTAAAGAAATAATGGAGTACTCCCTTCATCCCATTATAAATGAAACATTTGTTTTTTGATACAAAATTTTATAAAGGATTGTTTTGTAAGTCAATGATGAGAGAATATAGTAAAGAGATGAAAAAGTAGAAATTTTGTTATTTTCATTTTAAGAAATCTTTCATTTTTAATGAGACAATCCAAAAAAAAAAAGTGTTTCACTTTTAATGGAACAAAAGTGGGTAATATTATTCAAGCACAATAGATGTTGTACAGCACTACAAAAAAAGTTACAGATAAAGATGCTTTTTTTTACAATCAAGGACGCTATTTTGCGTTGCAAAATATATCACCTACGCTTTAGAGGCGGATCATCTAATGCGTCCTTAATGAAAATGTTTAGAGACATATTTATGAAAAGTGTCCCTAATTTTAATTATTAGAGACACGTGTATTTAATGCGCCTCTAATTCAAGCACGCTTTATTTCGCGTCTCAAATTTTAGCTATTTAAAAAAATTCCAATGCAAATGATTGCGTCCCTAATTTTGCGTCCTTATAGGATATATGAATTATATCAGTACTATTTTAATGTTATGATAATTTCTTCTTTATATATATCTGTTCCAATATTTCACACATACATGTCTCTTTGCGCCGACTTCTAAGTCTTATTCTCTACTAATTCCAAACACAAATTCCAAAAAAATCAAGAAACCTTATGGAAGACGACGGTGAGAGGAATACCACGGCGCCGCAGCAAGACCAGGCAACCGGGAGCGAGGATGACTCGGTGGAGAGGATATTCGAGAGCAAAGAGGTGCCGTCGTGGCAGAGACAGCTGACGCTCCGTGCGTTTGCAGTGAGTTTCATTTTGGCCATTCTGTTCACGTTCATCGTGATGAATCTGAATCTGACGACTGGGATCATCCCATCACTCAACATCTCAGCTGGCCTCCTCGGATTTTTCTTCGTCAAGACGTGGACCAAGTTCCTTGAGAAATCTGGCTTTCTCAAGCAGCCATTTACTAGGCAGGAGAACGCCGTCATTCAGACTTGTGTGGTCGCCTCCTCCGGCATCGCCTTCAGCGGTCTCTCTCTCTCTTTCACATACACACACACAAATTATACTATCTCCGTCCAAAAAAATTAGACTAATTTTACTTGAGCAGTCCATGAAAATTAGATCAATTTCTAAATATGAAAAGTTTTAAACAATTAAGTAGTACTTCTTCTAGTCTATATTAAATGTCTCATATTTGACTAGTGAGAGTTTTAAGAAATTGTTTGACTTTGTGACAGAAAGTAGGTGGAAAAAGTTAGTGGAAATGGACCCACTTTTATATACTCCCTCCATTTCATCTCAAGTGATTGACTGCTTTTCTGCACGTATTTTTTGAGAAAAAAAATACACCCTCCGTCCCACAAAGATAGTCTCACTTTGACCCGACACGGGTTTTAAGAAATGTAATGAAAAGTGAGTCGAAAAAGTTGGTGGGATATGGGTCCTACTTTTAATAAATGTGAGTAGGAATGAGTTGGTGGAATATGGGGTCCACAATCAAAAATGGTAAAAGTGAAATGGGACAAACTTTGTGGGACGGACGAAAATGGAAAAATGGGACAATCTTTGTGGGACGGAGGGAGTAATAAATAGTTAAAACGGATAGAAAGTAAAGAAAAAAAGAGAATAATGTAGATACGACTCTCTTTTATATTATTCTCTCTCTTACTTTACTTTCTCTCTATTTTAATTATTTATTATCATCTTCGCAAAACAACGGCTATAAAGAAATTTATTAGTTTTATAATACTCTCTCCGTCCCAAAAGAATATGTATGCACTTTGGGTTTGGCATGGGTTTTAATGTAAAATTGGTAAAGTAAGAGAGAGGTAGAGAGAAAAAGTAATTAAAGTATTGTTAGTGGAGAATGAGTCCCATTTCATTAGAGAGAGAAAACTTTCCAAAATTAGAAAGTGCATATTTTTGTGGGACGAACTAAAAAGGAAAAACTGCATATTCTTGTGGGACGGAAGAAGTAATTCTGAAGAGAAAGAGTTAGTAGAATATGAGTTCCATTTACTAAAAGTAGTAAAAGTAAAATGAATATTTATTGGGGAATGTCCAAATAAGGAAATATGAGACATTTAATAGGGATCGAAGAAGTACTAATAATATGGACCCGCAATTCACTAACACAAATTCCACCACTTTTTTTTCACTCTCTCTTACTTTATAAATTGCGCATTGAAACTCGTGTTATTTATAAGTTAGTCTATCTTTAATGAACGAAGATAGTATGTGTTGTTGACACTCCATTCCCAAAAATCAAGTTTCTGGCTTAGCACAAACTGATCAAATCTCAGGAGGCTTTGGGAGCTATCTTTTTGGTATGAGCGAAGATATCAGCAATCAAACTGCTGATCATAAACCTCAGAATACTAAGAATCCTAAACTTTCATGGATGATTGTGTTCTTGTTCAGCGTTAGCTTTTTGGGTCTCTTCACTATTGTACCTCTTCGGAAGGTAAGCATATTCTTCTGCATTTGTGGAACAACTGAGAATCAAGTCTCTTCATGATAGACTGACTTAACGTTGTTTCTCGTATTGGTTCAGATCATGATCATTGATTATAGACTTACTTTTCCAAGTGGTACGGCCAGCTCATCTCATCAACAGCTTTCACACTCCTAAGGGAGCCAAGTTAGCCAAGTTAGTCACTTTCCGTCCCACATCTTTAAAAATTTGATTTAGAAATGGCTGAGTTTCAAAATTTCGGTATTGTGCCACCATGATTTTTGTTGGACAAATGAAATGTGGAGTTGGCACACATGTAAAACTTTAGTGATGTGGAATTGTTGGCAATTGAAACTAAAAAAAATAGTATATTACAACTATCACACATCGGTGTACAAAGAGAACTGATGTAAAAGAGAACTGAAATCACTATATAAGTGTCATGGGCCCCTCCTCCAGTCACCCATTGGTTTTGAAAACGTGGACGACTAAACAATGTAGTTTTGAGACTAAAAAACTTAAATAGCAAGTATAAATTCATCTCTCCACGCTCTCTCTTTACTCGTTCAACTCTTTCTCTAGGCTACACGGAATCTCTCCATGTAGAGTTTTCCATTTGTCAGTTCGGCTTCAGTTATCTTTCACCCCAAATTTGGTCAGATGGGATGATTGAGTTTTTTTGAAACTTCATGATTTGTCATTCATATTTACAAAGTTGTAGGACAAATGAGAAAATAGCCTATTCTTCGTGATTTTATTAGCAACAAACCTTTTATCTATATATCACTCTCAAATGATTGTCCAACATGTTTTGGGTGGTCAAGGAAACAAGGAAGAGCTTTGGGGAAGTTCTTCACCTTCAGCTTCCTCTGGGGTTTCTTCCAATGGTTTTTCACTGCAACCGATGGTTGCGGATTCAGCAGTTTCCCTACAGTTGGCCTTAAAGCATACGATAACAAGTGAGTTTCCTCAGTTTTACATTGTAACAAACTCACAAGAAAGAGAGCTCATTCAGTCTATATGGAACACCAAAATCCGCAACAACATACATCTATTCAAAAGGCAACTTAAGTGTTTATTACATCTCTCTCTATCAGGTTCTATTTTGATTTCTCAGCAACATATGTTGGTGTTGGTATGTTATGTCCGTATCTCATTAACATATCAATGCTGGTTGGCGCTATCCTGTCGTGGGGCATTATGTGGCCGCTGATAAACAACCGGAAGGGCGACTGGTACTCTGCCGACTATCCATCTTCCAGCCTTCATGGCTTGCAAGGTTACAAGGTAATCCATTTTTCCTGTTCTCTTTGTTGGCAATCATAACAAATATTCCAAATAGGCATAAAAGAGAAAACTGAAACCAATGTAATGGACTCTCACTCGATTGGTTTTAAGATAAGAATTTCATGGACTTCTATCATGATATCAAAACAGCTCGTCATCCATGTGTTAAAACTTTAAACAACTCAACAACATAGCTAAATTTAAACCAAAAAAATGACTTGAGTATATCCTAAAAATTCAATATTACTAGGCTGAAACCGAAATGTGATTGACTCAACAGTATATAATGAGGGTTCAGTGGCGTATGCAGGATTTTTGATTCGGGGGTGCAATATTTACTTTGATATAGAGAAAATTATTCGCTCATTTTTCTTTCATTTTGTTAGTTGTGAATATAAAATTATAAATATAATATTATATAATAAATAAAATACCTTCAAAGTAAATCTTTTAAAAATAAAAAATACACTAAATAAACTATTGATATTGTATTGAAAATAATACATAAACATAGTAATTTATAGATAAAAACACATGAAAGTCTCCATATATATTAAAATATAATCACTATAAAATGGAAAAAGAAAAGAATAAATTGCAGCAAAAATACTCTCAAGTTTCATGTAGGAGTGCAATATAACTCCAAAATATAAAGGAGAATCTAATAATAGTAAAAATATAATCACTATAAAATGGAAGAAGAAAAGAATAAATTGCAAACAAAAATACACTCAAGTTTCATGTAGGAGTACAATATAACTCCAAAATATAAAGGAGAATCTAATAATAGAAGAATAAAAATGAGGCCACTGGATCGAACTCACATCTCACAAAAGGCGAGAGGCGCATTCTACAGCTGCACCACTAAAGCTTTTTAAATAGATGGTACAATATATAATACAAAACTGCATTTTTGGAGGTACGGTTGTACCCCCTCCTACTACACTGGATACGCCAGTGTAAGGGTTGGTCCAATTCGATAAAAAAAAGTCTACTCTCTCCAAGATTTATTGTTTGAATCCAATTTTCTAACTAATTTAATCAACTCATCGCTCATTTTTCAAAGTTTAAATCCATTGGGGCAGTTTGATAAGGTAGATAATTCTTCTGTCTCGTAGTTACTCCCTCCGTCCGTGAAATACTGTCAACTTTTGCTATTTCGGTCCGTTCGTGAAATGTTGTCCATTTTATTTTATTTTTCTTTTTTTGGTACATGGACCCCATTTTCCACCAACTCATTACACTCACATTTATTTATAAAACTAATACTTCGTCCCCAAAGAATATGCATTTGGGATTTGGCGCGAGTTTTAATGCAAAATTGGTAAAATAAGAGAGGAGTAGAGAGAGGAAAAGTAAATAAAGTATTATTAGTGGAGAATGAGTCCCACCTCGTTAGAGAGAAAATAGTTTAAAAATTTGAAAATACATATTCTTGTGGAATGCACTAAAAAGGAAAGAGTGCATACTCTCGTGGAATGGAGGAAGTATATAAATGTGGGATCCAATAACCTTTTTCCGTTCATTTTTCTTTATATTTCTTAAAACCTACGCCAAGTCAAACGTGGACTATAAATGTTATCTCATCGGTTTTGTTTGTTTATCTTTCTTACCAAATGTCTAGGTCTTCATTGCCATAGCCATAATTCTTGGCGATGGCCTCTACAACTTGGTTAAGATCCTAAGCCACACCTTATTCGTCTTGTACTTCCAACTTCGCAACAAAATGGCGGCTCAAGCCCTACCAGTCGTCGGCAACGACAACACCCCTACGCCTCCTCATCCTCTCTCCTACGACGATCAACGTAGAACCCATCTTTTTCTCAAGGACCAAATCCCCAATTGGATTGCCATTTCCGGCTACATCATTATTAGAGTTATATCTTCTGCTATCCTTCCTCACATCTTCCCCACTCTAAAATGGTACTACATTGTAGTCTTATACATACTTACACCCGTGCTAGCCTTCAGCAATGCCTACGGTTGCGGCCTTACGGATTGGTCTCTGGCTTCGAGTTACGGGAAGCTGGTGATATTTTTGATCGGCGCGCATGCCGGAGCCGCCCACGGAGGCGTTCTGGCCGGGCTGGCTGCCTGTGGGGTGATGATGAACAACGTCTCGACCGCCTCAGACCTGACACAGGACTTCAAGACCGGGTACATGACCCTCTCGTCTCCGCGGTCTATGTTCGTGAGCCAGCTCATTGGAACTGCCATGGGATGCGTGATCTCGCCCTGCGTCTTCTGGATCTTCTACAAGGCCTTTGATGATCTCGGGGTTAGTGGCTCGCAGTTTCCAGCACCGTACGCATCCATTTACCGAAACATTGCGATCTTGGGAGTGGAGGGGGTTTCGTCTTTGCCCAAGAACTGCCTCACGCTGTGCTGCGTGTTCTTCGTTGGGGCCGTTGTGATCAATGGCATCCAGGACGTAGCGGGGCCCAGATGGGGGAGGTTCATTCCTATTCCTATGGCAATGGCGATCCCGTTCTATATCGGGGTGTATTCCGTCATTGGTATGTGTGTTGGGAGCTTGATCCTTTTGGTTTGGAGGAGGATCGATAGAGAGAAGGCGGACGCATTTGCGCCCGCGGTGGCTTCAGGGTTGATCTGCGGAGATGGGATATGGACACTGCCGGCCTCACTTCTTGCAATGGGGGGCGTGAAGCCGCCTATTTGTATGAAGTTTCTGTCTAGGGAAGCGAACGCTAGGGTTGACGACTTCTTGCTCTAGTGAAATACTCTTAGTTGGTAAGACGTTTTTCTCTAGCAAATAGATTGGGCTCCGGGTGAATAATAAGGAACTATTATTGATGATTTTTAAAATGTGAACAATGTTGTTATCTCAAGTTTTTGTATAAATTGACAATATATGTAAAGAATGATTGCAACACTTTGTTATGTGACATACTTAATGTTGTGTGGTGTTGTATGCCTTGTGTTGATTTATTTGCAAGTTAACCACAATTTTATGCATAAGCTGTCAAATAAGAGATTTGGCAAATAGCTATGGCTATGGCGAGAATAAAACAAGTATGATAAAAAAAAATAACTCCTATGTTCCTTTATAGCTGAGGAATTTCTTTAGGCCAGAAGATTTAAGAAAAAAATTGTGTTAAGTTAAATTGAAAGAGAATAAAGTTGAGAGATGAAGAGAAGATAGATAAGGTGGATTGTTTTTGCAAAAAAAAAGAAAATACTTAACCGTCTTAACTTTAGCTGGAAGACCCAAAATGAAATACTATAATTGGATAAACGAGATTCCGTAATTCAAGATTTTTTTTTTATTCCTTCAGTCAAATACTCCATAGATTAACGGTTAACAATTACAAGTATTACAGATTTCTCCTTTTATGTTATGCAACTATAGGTCTTTTTTGTATGAGTATTCAAACATGCTAAACTATTCCAATTGCACATAAACAATCCTAGATTCAGCATAGGCACAACAATTAACATTCAAACACATACACAGCATTTTCTCCCAACTTAGACTTACAATTTTCGACTCCATAATCCCTCGAGATTAAATTTATTCTATATAACATGTTTAAACTATGATATGCCAATGTACACAACTCTACTCATTTAAACATAATTGAATAAATTCTTTATTAATTATAAATCATGTTACTAAAAGTTAAATCTTAAAACAAAACTAAGAATTTAGAGAAATTTGAATACCCATTTCTTCATTTTAATCTAAAACTTCCAAGGTTAGAACAACTTAAAGGGAAGTAATGATAAGATTCATACCTTCTTTGTAAGAATTGGATGCTAGAATGTTTGGAACCTCAAGCTTTAAGTCTTCCATACTTACTTGGAATAAAATAACAAACCAATCCTACTGAAAAGACAACCTCAAATAAAGATAGCTAATGGAATAATAAATCAACTATGATAAACATGGAAAACTGACTTGATACTAATCACAACAATGTCTCCATAGTTGATACTATCACCTAGCAACATATCTAGCCCATTTTTGTATTGTAAAAAATGTGCCTTCCCTTCTCCCAATGGCCGCGCAATGTAACCATTTTATCGTCATGCCTAAATTCCATCGTGTGTTCGTCATAGTTTCGCTAAATCTCAGCCAAACTCTTCAGCCACGGAGCTCCCAAGACCATCTTTGCACTATGAAGGGGGATCACAAATAAATCATCAACAAACTCATGCCCTTCAAGTGAAAACTTGACGTTGTTACACTTTTGCTTACAGAATAACGACTCCCCATAAACATTGCCCACATAAACACGAAAAGGAGGACTCGTTGGCGTAACCTCCCATCCTGATTTCTTGACTATATCGGAATGTATGAAATTATGTGTACTGCAGCCACTGATTAAGGTTGTAACATATTCCCCCAAAATCGTACCTGTCACTTACAACGCCCGGAGAGGGTCGAATCTCCGTTTCACGGCCTCCAAGAATTCAGGCCATGTTTTCAACAAATTGTGATCATGTTGGTGGAAGAACCAATTGTACGTGCGGTGTTTAAACAGTAGGCCGACTAAGCGTAGACGGTCAGCTTCCGACGTTTGAAAATAGTCGAAAAGGATTGGACCCTTGTGAATCCAGACTGATGGGTCGTCTTTGTTGAATTTTGGAGGATCGATGTGAAGATTGGGCCGCCTTGCTGATAGAACGTGAGGTTCTATCGATGCAAAAAGAGCATGCGTACGACGAAGATTGATCGGAAAATATGATAAACACACCTAGTTGAAGTGCTTGGGTTTCGAGAGTGAGAAAAAACATTTTTATTACTTTAATTCTCAATGTTTTTGACTCTCTAATGGACTCTAGTATTTATAGAATCCGGACCTTGCTTGATTCGACTCTACTATTCGGGAAAGAATCAAGAAGAAAACCTGAAAAGATTTATATAAATCCTATGCTAAAATAGGGTAAATATCTTGCTTGAGGAGCAAGATTTGTGTCGCAGAAATACTAGACAAGGAAATAAATAATAAACTAACAATAAAAGATGTCGGGCCACGGCTTAGTTGGTCGTTTGGGTTTGGGGCTCGAGGTCCCTATCAAGTCCCTCCCCGAAATCAATCGCCTTGTCCGCAAGGCAGAGAGACAAAGCAAAGATGACGAAAGTGTAGCATACGATGACCTTTATTACTCCATGTGCTAAAGCTCGAAATTGGAGTAACACATAGGTTACCACTAGCCATTTACACTTCCTCTGCAGCTGATTGCTTGTGCCCAAGCTTGCCATCTCTAATGCCATTTGAACTTCTGGCTCATCTTCTGCAAAATCCGAATAATTGGCGGATCAGTCTCAACGATAGGAGTTCCACTTGTAATTCCCTCTATGCTTGTACTCTTTGTAGCTGGAGCAGACAAAAATACAGCACCTAATGCGAATCTCAGGCAGCAGCGTCAACTATGTTCAGAACAACCCATTCAAACTCACTTGACATCACATGGACTTCCATACATAAGTCTGCTGCAACAACAATCCTACTTCCCTCCTCGACTAAATTGCAACCATCTCCAAGGATGACTGTATTTCTAATCTCATCCAAATTATGAATAACGACTTCATGAATCAAAACTCCATACAGTAGCCCAATTGAGTGACAACATGCTCTTTCATCTAAGTCCCCACCAATTGTGGATAAAGACGCCTCCCAAACCGATTCATAGATTTCACCATCAAGAAATTTAGCTAGTGCAATAGGACCTTCACTGCCATAATTTTTAAGCCATGCATCATCACACCTATGGTCTTTCATTCCATTTTCAACCCTAAACCTCTCGACATCATCAACGTTCACATCAAGGTCACTAAATTCGGGCGCCTTTTTTTTAATAATTAATGCATTTGGAACGAAATCTCCATTATTCCCACGAAATAACTTACTCCCACGAAATGCAATAACACTTCCTAAGTAATCCGAATTATCATAATCCTCTACGCTAGAGTTGAACTTGAGGGAACTTACCACACTTCTAACCAGTTTCATTAAGCACCCAGCAACGTCCTGCTGGGAACTTACCACACTTCTAACCAGTTTCATCCTGCTTGGATACGTCACAATGAGAAACAGCCACATTAAAAAACAAGGGATTCACAACCCCCGAAAACTTAGTGAGGGATTCCATCCTCCGAAGAATCATGCAGAAATTCCTAAGTCTGATAAACTCTCATCATCTTCAACAACACTAGACACCTTCATCACTTTCCCAAGTATACTCTTGGTATGTCCAGAAACCAGCCTTAAGGAGGCAAATTCCATGTCGCATTCTCTGCAGGAAGTTGCAGTCATTGCAATAAAGGTGGGTTCGGGATCAGAAATCATCCAAGAGTTCATATTCTTGCTCAATTCATAGTTGGTGTGATAATCACCACCTTCAAATTCCACCACAATGATCCCAACTGCATATTTAGAAGCTGCAATTTGGGGTACATGAACCGTCACATGACCTCTTAACGTCTTCCCTCTAATGCAGTGATTGCTGCAGAATGTCCAAATGTATCTTTGTTTTTCAACTTGATCTCTTGTACCCTCTGTTGAGAAAACCAGGCAAATTTTCTCTCAAATAGTGAAATGAACCGATTCAGTAATTTTAGAGTTAACCCAATGGGGTCCACCTCGATAAAATTACTTCCCCAAATAAATTCTCTGGAAAGACTGGTGGTGACACTGTCCTCTCTTAATTACCATACTCCAAACAGAATTTATCATTCGGTGTACAAAACACTACTACAAAACCCGCAAATAATATTGAATACAATATCACAGCAGAAAAGCAAACCCAGAAATAAATGCGGAACAAAATAAATAATAAAGAAAGAACGCACCCGAAACTTTGATAACGGAGTTCGGCCAAATTGCCTACGTCTCCAAGCACTCTCTGCAGAGCTCGCTTATATTTATATGGAGAAGAGATACAAATTTTGAGGTGATTACAAATGAGGGAGGAGTGCTCCTTTTATAGGCAGCCACTCCCCCAAATAACCAATACCCCACCGATGTGGGATTGGAAACTCTGACAAAAGTCAAAGTTTGTATACTACAAACTTCAACACCCTCTTGGGTAGTCATTGGTTTGATCAGCAAGCACCATAAATGGTCACGGTGAAGAAGAAATTGGGGATGAGAGTAGAGCCCATCAATAACTCCTTCTACATATGTTTTGAATCCCAAAAAACTCTGGCTGATTCTATTAACCTCAGTTTCGGAGAGGCCATAAGTCAAGGCTTGGCTTGGAAATGGATTGCCCGGTGGTATTGTGCGAGCATCACCGTGTAGAACAAGGAAGCTCGTTGCATCATTCGAAACCTGTCGAATATGTAGGGCCCCACCCTGCAAGATACCATCATCCACTACGTAATTCGGGAGCTGTATATTGGTCACGCCCAAATAATCCAATTCATAAAATAACTTTGAACTATCAATGTAAAAGAAGGAATCAACACCTACTATCAATTGCAGTGTTGACAACATTGTCTCCAGCTTCATCATCATCCGTGTCATTTGGTCCAAAACTCTCATCACAAATAGTTGTATAAACAAAAGTGAATGAATTTGATATGCTCTCTTCATCAGCAAAAACCGATCCACTAACTTCAACACTGGAATGGTGAGGAACTATAGGATTGTGAATTGGAGAAAAGGGAGTAGACACAAGTCCATTGTACTCCGACCCAATCTCATTATTAATACTGTTGCTAGATTCTTCAATCAAAATTTCAGCAACAAATTCCTTTTCATCACAAGCGGCTGTGGTGGTCGAGGAAGCGGCTGGAGACCAAGCTTCTGAGGAAGTGGGCAAATCCGAAATGGAGGTATGAGGCTTCTGAACATGCCCGTCGTAGTCATCATCGAGTTCAAATCGTTGCTTGACTGCCAATCATCCCCTTTTCGGCATTGCTATCCTTCCAGTGTTCCATCCATGTCGACGCCGGGTGATCAAACAAGTATTTAGTTAGGTATAGCCGATCGGATAGAGGTGTGTAGTAGTGGTTGTAGTACAATTGTATACCATGAATCCACTCGACGACGTTCTCACCATCAAAACGAAGAGCATTAAAACGAGGGCGAGGTAAGGCCATGGGCACCACTCCTGTCAACGGCTGTGTGAGTGACGGAGGCAATCTCCACCCGCTTGTGTCCGAAGGAAAAGCAAGTGAGTCAGGCGGTTCGATCGCAGTTTTGTTGCTCGCGTAATCTTCATCAAAATTTGGGTCTGGCGTTTCCTTGTGTCTTTCCTCGGTCACGTGTCCACCCTAAACCCTAGAGTTTCCAGCTTCTTACTCAATGAATCAGAACCAAAGAACCGTGGAAAGGGTAGGGGCTTGGAAACCATTGTTACGGCGTGTTGAGGGAGAAGAGTAGTCAATGGAAGCACCAATTGATAGAACGTGAGGTTCTACCTATGCAAAAAGAGCATGCGTACAACGGAGATTGATCTGAAAAAATGATAAACACACCTAGTTGAAGTGCTAGGGTTTCGAGAGTGAGAAAAAGCATTTTTATTACTTCAATTCTCAATGTTTTTGACTCTCTAATGGACTCTAGTATTTATAGAGTCTGACCCTGCTTGATTCGACTCTACAATTCGGGAAAGAATCAAGAAGAAAACCCGAAAAGATTTATATAAATCCTATGCTAAAATAGGGTAAATATCTTGCTTGAGGAACAAGATTTGTGTCCCAAAAATACTATATCTAGACAAGAAATAAATAATAAACTAACAATAAAAGATGTCGGGTCACGGCTTAGTTGGTTGTTTGGGTTTGGGGCTCGAGGTCCCTATCACTTGCCTTGGCCTCCAATGTCGAAAATAGCCGATCTGCTCAGTCTGATGATGCAACAAATTTTTCTATGGTGTTGTGAAGTTCCAACCTTAAACATTTTATGGCCGATAGAAGCTCTTCTTGAGAATTATCAGCATGAGTTTCAGTTGCCATGATTGAAGGGGTGAAGGCGAAGTCAAGAGAAGATTAGGGGTTTCTACTTGAGAATTGGGGTTTGAATGAGTTTGAGTTGTCATTATTTAATGTGAGGGAGAGAAGAAGTCAAGAGAAGATTAGGCAAGAAAGAAGTGAATCGGTTAATGCGATCAAGAAAGAAGTGAATCGGTTAATGAGATAGATTTCCCTAACAAATTGCCCGTCCCAATTGGTGATGGTAGAAATAGAATTGGACATCAAATATGAAGAATGATGTTGTCTTTTACGAAATTGATAAAGTAAGAGAGATGAGAAGAATGGTAGTTAAATAGTGTTAGTAGATACTATGACTCATATTATTAGTAGTGTTCAATGGTGGTATGAGTTGTAAATAAATTAATGTATATAGATAATACATTGGGATAACTTTTTAAAAATGGAATGCACGTCTTTTTGTGAGATGAAGGGAGTATAAATTGAAAAGCTTATTTTATTTATTCTTTTGTGTTCCCTTTATCCCAAACAAGATGACCCTTTTCTGGGACGGCACAAGATTTATACAAATTAATTTTTTGTGTTGAGTGATGACAATAAAGTAAGATAGAGGAATAAATATAGGTATACTACTAGAAAAATAGCTTCTCACTAACTTTTTTTATCACACTTTATAAAAGGTACTGGTATAGATATATAGTCACTACACTAACTTTTACTACACGTTTATTATATCGTTTAACTACACCTCAACATAAATGCCATATGGAATCTTATTTACTGACACTTCTATTAGTGTACAATAGTGGAATCGAAACTTGATGTGTACAAATTAGATTTAAGAAGTAAAAGTAATTTTACACAAAAAAAGAAAAGGAAAAGGAAAAGCAATTAAATAAAATAGAAAATGGGGAATACTCCCTCCGTCCCAATAAATATGAAACGTTTGCTTTTCGGCACAGAATTTTATGTAGTGTCATTGTTGCAGGTCCTATACCAAAAGAGTTGGGTCGCCTTGTGAATTTATGGGACTCCCATTTAAAGAAAACTTCATCAACGGACCAATACCAAAGGAATTTTGGAACATGACTTCACTTACCTACTTATTGCTCTGCACTAATGAATTAACTGGTATGATATTTTCTTTCATTGCTACAGCCTACATGCATGTGAGCGTGCGTGGTGTAATACTCCCTTTGTCCCATAATATATGTCGGACTTTCATTTTTAGTTTTTCTCTCAGAAGATGTCACATTTCATTTTCTTAGAAAAGTTGCGTCTCACATTAATATTTCACTACAAAAAAATTTGCAATTTAGTGACGGAAAAATTCCGTCACTAATCAACGAAATTTAGGCACTAAACAGATTTAGTGACAGATCAAGTACTGACGGATCCTTCAATAATAAGCTTGTTAGTAAAAAATAATAGTGACGGAATTGTCCGTCACTAAAGTTACTATGACAGAAATCAAAGGCGGCCGCCATGGTAAATTCGGATTATTGACGGAATATTCTGTCGCGAATTAACGACTAAAATTTTCAGTTGCTTATCCGTCACTAATCCCTGAAATTTCTGTTTCCGTCACTAATTCCGTCACGTTTTTTTATATAGTACTAATTAATCTCTTTATTTAACACACAAAACAACATCTCATAAAATCTCATGCCATTACCTAAGTGTATTATCTATTATGGGACGAAGGGTGCACTACTAGAAAAATGGTATTTTATGGTACTTTGATATATACTTTAAATTCTTAATATTAAATTTTTATATTCAAACATATGTAATTACATTATCACTTTCAACACAAAAAACCATATTAAACTATATAAATCATCAAACAAAATTTCATAAAGAACTCATCCAAATAAAATGTCAAATTTGAATTAACATAAATCCAAACAAAATTTCATAAACTACTCATCCTAATAAAATGTCAAATTTGAATAACAGAATTCCCAAATACCTGATGGTCTTCCGCCAAAACCTATGTGATTTGAACGTGCATACTAAACAATAATATGTTGGCCATATTCTACTCAAACAATATCGACTCTAAAAATTGTGAAGCCCCAATCTATCCAAAATTGCATATATAGCACATTTGTAGACACATTGCTTGTTCTTCAAGATGGCAACACATTCCTTGCTTAGCTGAGGTGGATCATTGCACAGTACATGACTCTTTCCAACACTAATGCTAAAGGACCGTTGCTATCTCCAATACTCAAAGCTGCAATAATATTAACAAAATGAATTAATACATACATACAAACATCACCATATATAACTCAATCAGCTACAGAGAGACATACAATATAATTGATTATATAAGCCTAGTTAGGAGTATTTACCCAAGGACCTGCTGGCTATATTCAACACAATCTGCCACATACTTACAAGTTAGCAAGATAGTACAATAACACATGCAAAGAATAAGATATATAAACTAATTAAGTAAAACAACAAACTATATATACAGAAAAAATTTGTTGCAAACTTTCTAATAAAATATATAACCAATTAATATGTGAAGAGGTAATGTTCAAACAATACTATTCTAACTGCATTCTTCTCTATTACAATCCTGCAATGCCCTCATTTATCAAGATACTAAGAATATGCACAATGGAAGCCCCAATCTCACATGGCTTCCATACACTAGAAAGTAATGTTACTAATTTAGCACAAAATAATAATTAAAGCAACGAATAAATACATTAACTGTTTAGAAGTTATTCCTACACGACTATGTCCTATTTTATGGTTCATTGAGCTATTACATGGTCTCTCTGATCTAGTTATGATTCTTGACACACATGGTCACACCAAATAGAGACCAATATTATTTGTAGATTTTCTTTACATTTTCCATGTTGTTAAATGATTAGCTCCAGATTATGCTAAATTACTACTAATTGATAAACTTATCAGAACTTAATAATGAGCTACTTATTAATCAAACACAAACCTTTCATGAAGGGTAAGAGTATTCAAATAGCCATTATTCAAATGAACTAGGAGTTCTCGTGCATAATTAAAATTAATAACATAACATGAACATAGTCATAGTCAACAATGAGAAAACAATATAAAGGAATATTTCAACCACAGTCAGATTAATCAAACATAAAATAAGAATTCAAAACCACCCCATCACCATAATACCTTAAGAGTTCCTAAACAAAATTTACTAACCTTAGTTTGAAAATCATCTCAACATGAAGAGGTCTCATCCTTGACAGAGTCTTTAAAATTCAGTTTCCTTCTTGACATTTCTCCTGAGTATGCAAAGTAATTAACTGCATATACATAGAGTAATTAAATATTTAGTCATTAAAAGCTTAAAGTTTGCCAACAAATGAAGGATATCAATTACGATAATCACTGTTGTAAATGAAAATGATTTCCATCAAGAATAGGTGGTAACCTCAATATTGCAACCACACCCTATTCAAAAAGAAATGAAAGCCTAATCAACACTAGTCTTCCATGTAGAACACAGTCAGCTGTAGAAGCTAATACAACTTCACTTGAACTAGGGAGTGGGTCAACAAAGAATTTTGCTTTGAAGATTCTCAGCTGTTTTACCTACAATTTCTAAAGTTCAATACAAATTTAATCCAGCTTCAATAGATATAAACTAGAAGCTAGTAAATTCAGGCTAAGTGCGTGAGATAAACTATATACAATTAAAAGAGTAAAAAATCAAAGTAAAAAAGGCATCTTCGAGGGTAAGTTCTACAAACCTGGGGCACCTTTAATATGTAAGCACTGCCATGAAGAGTTCACCATCTACGGTATGCTAAACAAACTTCTAAAATTTCGGCAGAAAAAACAGAAATAAGTAAAAGTAGATAACACTCATGTCCATCTAAAACTCACTGATATTGAAGAATTTAATTAAAATTAATAGATATCAATAAACTCCCACTCAAATTATGCGTGAATTTTCCCCTCCATTCTTAGATCTGGACAAAATTAGTCAATGAATCCTGATTAAAAATTAAATTTCCTGCAAGCACTTAACCGAGAAAATGCATAAACAAAGACGAACGGTAATTTTCAGAAATATATCCTACATGAATGAGATAATTCCTGAATCACATCACAAACACAGAACCTGGAATTTACCCGGAAGCCACGAATCCTGAGATTGTATTCTCCGTATCTCTATGCAATCCTAATTTTAATTGAGAAATGAAACTGTCGCTGGACTTGGTAGTTTAATGGCAAGGAAATGTTGAAAAAAACGTGTGATAATATGAAAGGCTTCAAGCTTTTCACATTCTTGTGTCCTTTGGCTTTTCATGTTATGTAACCTCCGTTTAGTTTATGGTGTATCTTAATGGCAAGACTTTTGAAGTGCTCTCTCCTATCCTATAAATTGGTGGGTTTGAGAGATGAGAAAGAGATAAAAAAAAAAACATTCTCTCTTCTCTCTAGTTCCCTACATCATAGTAGCATTGCATAGCTCGATTCTCGGAACTTCATCAAGTTCGTCGGTGCCTAGCGGGTTTGAGGTGCTTCTACACGCTAGGAGGAAGTCGTTTTATCTTTGGGGACAATACGCCATTCCGTGAGCACTAGCCGGGGCGTAATTTGTCTTGCGGAAGGGCTTCCCTTGACTCGACTTATAGTTCGGTTTGTTTTATTATTTCCATTGTAATTTTCATTCCACTTATTGTTATTATCTTTCTTCGATTGTAATAGTTAGAGTAACGGCTTGGGAATTTTATCTCATTATTTCTAACAGGAAATTATGATTGGGGGAGGTTTTGAACCCTATGAGGAATTTGAAGGTGAATCGTGAGGGAGGGAAATTGAAATATTGAAATAGTTCTAAACGTGTTAGCACTTTTATTTTCTCTCAGACTCACATATGATTTTAATATTTTTTTTTATTTAAATATTATAGGATTATTATTTTTATTAGCTACCAAAGGAAGTGTCACTAAACATGGCTCATTATAGCACTTATTTTGAAATGCAGTATTAGTGAATGCTACAAAGTGTGGTGAAAAGCTAATGTATGGATATATAATCTGTACTCGCAGTTTTTAGAAAGTGCCATTAATTTAATGTAGTGAAAGGCTAATTTTCTAGTAGTGGTGTACTTAGTTTTACTGACCATGTAGATAATCGTTACATGTCAATGAGATTTAATAAAATTTTGTGGAGTGTGTGTGAGTTGGTCAAGTGGTAGTAGGGTTAATGCCTAAAGCCAAAGGTCTCAGGTTCGAGTCCTCCATGGCGCGGCCTTTAAATTTCAGTTATTTAAAAAAAAAGTTGTAGACTTTTAATATTGTGCACCTATTTATTATCTGTATATAAAGGAGACGTTACACAATCTTACTATGCGGGGATCTAGTTGTAACTTGCGTACCTCTTTAATTCTTTTTAATAATTTCTTTTATTTATTGAAGTTTATTTTTAACTATTTATGAGGAGTAGTAATAAGCAAGCAGAGTACGTATATCATTATTCCAATTGGATTTGTCAAAAATTGATTATATGCAGGTCCTATTCCAAAAGAGATTGGAAACATGACACTCCTTTTCCGCCTATCTCTCAACAACAATAATTTAAGTGGTATGCTTTTATGTCTATATTTATATTGTTGGGTTACAAAGTTACACTAATTAACTTATTGAATTTCTTTGTTGCCATTTTCAAAATTTGTACGACATTATTTCACAGGTAATATACCAAAAGAAATTAGTCTTCTTAATAAATTGGATACACTCAACATTGCAACCAACAATATGAGTGGACCATTGCCGAAGGAAATTGGAAACATGACAGCCATCAGTAGAATATGGCTTTTCGAAAACAATTTAAATGGTATCACTCACTCACTCACTCTCTTTCTTTATGACTCTCCATCTTCCATATGTTATTCTTGATTCCTATTCATAACAAATTTTTAGGTACTATACCTTCCATTTTTGGGAATATGCCGAAGTTGATTTATTTAGGACTCTATCGAAACAAATTAATTGGACAAATTCCATCATCAATTTGCAACTTGAGATCGCTTCAAGTTCTCCAATTGTCAAATAATCATTTTGGAAGGGCCGATTCCAAAATGTGTGGGAAACTTGAGCACATCTCTAAATGTCCTCCATTTGAATGCAAATAAACTCAGTGGCCTCATCCCATTACAGTCAGAAAGAATTGCAGTATTGAGTCAATCAATCTGAATGGAAACAAATTGAAAGGAACACTACCCCAAACCATAGCCAACTGTCAAGGTCTGCGGGGCATAGACATATGTGGTAATGAAATACGAGGTGCGTTTCCCTTTTGGATGGAAACACTCCCTCAACTCCCCACCTTCATCTTATCATCAAATAAGTTCAATGGTACTATGTTGGTGACTTCAAACACTGAGCAACCATTTCCAAAGTTGCAAGTGTTGGATGTGTCACAAAATGCGTTTGTTGGTCCTCTACCTGATAGATATTTCAAGAACTTTCGAGGTATGATAAATTCCACGGAAAACCAGATTGATGAAGAAGCAGCATATTGGTTTTTAATATTTATGGAGTTGAAGCTTACATTGAAAGGATTGGATCAGTTATTGGGGCGACTGCTGACAACATTTACAACTATCGACTTGTCCTCCAATAGATTCTCTGGGAGCATTCCACCTTCTCTGGGAGATCTTAACTCTCTTAGATACTTGAATTTGTCTCACAATACCCTCATAGGGCATATACCGCCATCCCTTGGAGATATGAGATTACTCGAGTCATTGGACCTATCTTCAAACAAACTGGATGGAGAAATTCCAAATGAATTGGCAAGGTTGACATTTATTGGAAAGTTGAACCTTTCAATGAATAATCTTGAGGGTAAAATACCACAGTCTACTCAACTTTCCACATTTGGTAACGAATCATATGTGGGAAATGTAGGATTGTGTGGATTTCCATTGACGAGAAAATGTGCAGGGAGTGATGGAAAACCGTTCATTCCTAAAGGAGGAGAAGAAGATGATGATGATGAGTATGGATTTATAGATGGATTTGGTTGGCGAAATGTTGTGTTGGGGTATGGATGTGGATTTGTAGTTGGAATTGGAATTGGTTATATGGTTATAAGAAGCGGAAGGCCAAGATGGTTAGTGGAATTCTTTTTTGGAGTTGGTTATAAATATAAGACGAAGAAGAGACGCAACAGAGCTGCACCAACACGAAGGGGAACTTAGGTTGGAAGGATTGTGTGCTCCTCTTGTGTTTAATTTCGAACTCTTTCTTGAGTTGTTTCGAATTTTCTTTCGTACTTACTTTTTTCGTTTTTGGATGTCATCATGAGAGCTTGTATTCGAGTTGTATTTCTATTTCTTTTACCTTGTTTAATTGCTAGTTCTGTGGTTTTCTCAATTTCAAATTTTGGGTTGTTGAAGTATATGAAATTGATCCATTATGCCTCTGAATTTTTGATCACCCACAATATATAGATAGTGCATCAAGAGTCTTATTTCAATAACTAAAACAAATAAAAACGAAATTGAAACCTAACTTGGAATAAATAACAAATCAATAAAGATAACAGTTAGAATTCTAAATCAACTATGATTAACATGGTAAAGTGACTTGATATAATCACAATATCTTCAACATTTCATATCCCTTAGAAACATTCACTGCATTGTACTCCCTGAGTTCCTTCATAGTTGAGTCATTTTTCCATTTCGGGAAGTTCCCTCATAGTTGAGTCATTTCCATTTATAGTAATTTTTTCCTCTCTCTTACTTTATTCACTTTTTACTTTATTCTCTCTGCATTTTTCTCTTTCTTACTTTTTTATCTATTTATTTAACACACTCAACATTCATTTCTTAAACTCCGTGCCGAAAAGTTCCGCCTCAACTATGAGGGAACGGAGGGAGTAAATAATTTGCCATCCGTTCTCCCAAACGCCGCGCAACGTAACGACCTTATTGTTATGCCTAAATTCCATCATATGCTTGTCATAGTTTCGGTTAATCTCTCCCAAGCTCTTCAACCACGGATCTCCTAGGACCACGTCCAGAACATCAATGTGGAACACAAATCAATCAACAACAATCACATGTCCTCGAAATGATAACTTGGTGTTTTTACACTTTTGCCCACATTCCCACGCAAAGGATTGGTTTGCCACATGCACACAAAAAGGATTGATTGTTGTAACCTGCAACTGAAATTTCTTGACAATATCGAAATGGATGAAATTATGTATACTGCCGCCACTAATTAAGGTTTGGACATGTTCCCACAAAATCGTACCTATTAGAAATGGGTCGCACACATGAACTTCGGATTTCCACTCATGAGGAAAGATAAAAGAATAGATTAAAAGAGATCTATTATCAACTTGGGTCCGCTCTAATATATATTAGAAATAGGTTATTGTATAGATGAGATAGAATAGTCATTGTGGATAGAATTTGGAGATTTCAGTAGTACCTGTCACTTTCAACATCCGGGGAGGGTCCCAATTGGTGACGGTAGAAATAGATTGGGCATCAAGTATGAAAAATGTTGTTGTCTTTTACGAATAACTTAGTATTAACCCATGCGTTGCACGACCCATAGTTTTATACTCCCTTCGTCCTATAATAAGAGTCACATTTGGTGTGGGTACAAGTTTTAAGAAAGGTAAAGAATAATTGATTGGAAAAGTTAGGAGAATATGAAGTCCACTTTTTATATTGGTTTTATAATAAAATGTGAGTGGAGTTAGTGGAACATGGAACCTACGTACCATTTATGATAAAAGTGATACATATGACTTTTGTTGTGGGACGGATAGAAATGATAAAATGTGACTCTTGTTATAGGACGAAAGAATTAATATTAATAGATTATAAAAACACAAAAATAAATAATAATATCACTAATTAATTGGGGTGAATAAAAAGTCCCCGAAATAATAAATTAAAGGAGGTAGACAAGATTTTAGCTACCAATTAAATTAATCTCCTGATTAATTAATTCCAAGCAATTGAATCTTCGAATGTTGGGAGCAGTTAATGTATGATGGTTTGCTATACTTGTTTCTCAAATTGCTTCGTTTAATTGGGAGCTTCATTAATTGCCAATTTTTTTATTGGCCCATCCATGTCGATTCTCCTGACTCATTAGCCCATTGGGTTCCATCTCGAAGCCCGTCAGATTCTATTTAGAGATCACATGTTTTAATAGTGGGCCAAATCATCAAATGATACCTATATTAGTAAATTACTTAAACATTAGATAATTGAGTTTATAATTTTTTAAATTGAAGAAAATTCCAAGTTTTCTTTATATTTTAAAAAAAATTTGAGTCCACTGTATATGTCAAATTGTATATACTGATGAGTGATGCCGTGGCCCATATGTAAACCTTGGCCATTTAATATCAAGAAAATTTAACCTTCAAACATTTACTTTCCACAGTATAGGTGTCGTGCCCCAATTGTAAGCACTAGCTAGCTGACTATCTCACTTGATACGTGCAAACACAATCTCCATAGGCTGAAGAGACTTAGTATTTCTTACAACGAGTTGTATGGCGAAATACCATCATGCTTGGAACAGTGTTCGCACCTAGAGTATCTTTCTTTGCAAAGCAACAATTTCAGTGGTAAGATCTAATCTCCATGACGCGCGACTTCATATGACATGTACAAACTTGGATGTTGATTTGACGCAATTGACTCATAGGTAATATTTCAAAAGAGATCGGTGCTCTTACTAATTTGCTATCTTTGGATATGAGTGTGAACAACTTACGTGGCCACCTGCCAAAAGAAATTGGAAATTTGACAATGCTTCAATTGCTGGACCTTGATGAAAACAAGCTAAGTGGTAATTTCTCCTATTTAATGCTCTAACATTCCTTATACTTTTGAACTAGATACATTTTGTTGTATATATAATTATTTTCTATGCATGTAGATAAAGATATGTAGATAGTAGCCACTTTTCACTACACCATTACACTAACTTTGTCCCAAAAAAAGGGTCCACTTTTGTTATTTTAGTTTGTCTTTTATAATTAGTTCATTTCAACTTTGTCTCCCAAAAAAGGTCCACTTTTATTATTTTGGTTGGTCTTCTATAATTAGCTCATTTCAATTTCAGATATGTTTTTCTTCTAACGAGGTGAGATCCATTTAACACAAACAATACTTTAATAAATTTTTTTTTTATATTTCTCACACTTTATCAACATTTCATAAAAACTTGTGACATTCCCAGAAATTCTATGTTTTTATTGGACGTAGGGAGTATTATTTAGATACAACTCTAAATCATAACACTGTAAACAACAATAGTACTATGATTTAGATATTTACATATTCCATTTTTAGTTTTTATTTTTTCATGTGAAGAAAATATTTAAATCATCTTAAATTTACATAATACTCTAAAATTATCTTTAATTTAATATATGTGGTGTGTGTGAACAAATTAAATAAACAAGTTATATTTATTTATAATTTTGTGATATTTTATATGAGGAAAAAGTGGGTTGACTGAAATCAAAGATATCTTTAATTTGAAAATGAATTGGCTAGATTGATCAATAATTAGTAGTAATATTTAATCCCAAACAAATTCAGTAAATTCCCAGTCTCTCTAATAATATATGTAGCGTTGTCACGTGTCAAAACCATTCATTTCTAAGTATCAATATTCAATCTTTCATATACAACTCTCTTTATATTAGTTTACAATTGCATTTCAATTTTATGCAACTTTTTCAGCAGGTAATATTCCAAAAGGGATAAGTCATCTTACTACTTCCTCTGTCCCGCTTAAGATGACACGTTTTTCTTTTTAGTTTGTCCCAACTAAGATGACACATTTCCTCTTTTGAAAACTTTCTCTCTCCAATTAATATACCCAACCACTTTTTATCACTCCTATTAGAATATTCATCTTTCTTTCTCTTTGTTTTTTAATACTTACACTCATATTTCCTCTCTCTAATTAAACACTTTAACCAATAACTCTTAAAATCTCGTGCCTGCTAAAAATGTGTCATCTTAGCCGGGACGGAGGGAGTAACTTACAAATCTTGAGCATGAGTTCCAACAAGTTGTCAGGATCATTGCCAGAGGAAATTGGGAACATGACATCCCTTACCAAGTTAATCCTATACAGAAATGAATCAAGTGGTATCATATTTCCTCTTATCAATTCATATTTAAGTGTACTTATGTATAATATTTATAATCTCACAGGTCATATTCCAAAAGGAATTTCTCTTCTCAATAATTTACTTGAATTGGATATGTCTAAGAACCGACTTGGTGGATCATTGCCGACACAAATTGGTAAGACAGCCATCGCAATTGTGGATCTTAGCTACAGTAATTTAAGCGGTATGATTTTCTATTTCCTTTCATAATGTAAATTCTTCCCATTTCATTTAATCAAGTTTATTAGAAAATTAATGTTGCTTTTTACACGTTTCATATTAATACATTTTTTAGAGGATCAGTCTAATAATTTACGTGTAGCAAAAGAAAACTTTATCCATGTAAATAAAAATGTAGAAAAACTAATCATTTAAGATTAGATACCTTACATAAATCTGTGTTACCATGTTAAAGGGCGCAGTATGGCCAATAATTGAAATTCTGTCAAAAATTAAAGCAAATTTCAGCCCTTGGATGCTTAGATTGGATGGTTGTGATAATAATGCCCGAGCTACATTAGTAGACTAAAAAGTGTTATATTGTTAGCCGAGCTAGATTTATTAGACTACACAATCTACATTATTAGACTAAAATGTGTTACATTATTAGCCGAGCTACATTATTAGACTACACAATCTACATTATTAAATGACACCCGACATTAATCATGCGGTTACATTACAAGACCCAATGATTGAGATTTGCTTTGATTTTTTAACAGAATTTCACTTATTGATTTGATCACATCCCTGCCATGTTATTTACATTGTTATAGTCCATCTACCCCAAGTTAATTGAATTATTTTTGCATTTAGAGTCTTTCTAGTAAATGAGTTATTTTTATTTTGATTAGAAAAAATCAATCATTATTCTCTTTTAATTATCTATATTATTCTCATACTTTACTTTTTTCATTTATTTACTTTATTCTATCTCTAATTATATTATCAACACCATTTGTTATATCGTGTGATGGAGGAAGTAATTTGATAAAATTGTAATTCACGTAACAATGTACTCCCTCCGTCCTATAAAAGTTGAGACAAAACTTTTGGGCACGGAGATTAAGAATTTATATTAAATAAACAGGAGAGATGAAAAAAGTAGGAAAGATAAGAGAGAGTAAAGTAAATGATGGAATAAAGTAAGAGTGAGTAGATGTTTTGTCTTTTGTTAAAAAAGGAAATGACTCAACTTTATTGGGACGGACTAAAAAGAAATACGACTCAATTTTCAACTTTTATGGGATGAGGGGAATACTATATAACACTATCTCAATAATATTTTCAAGTAGGGGTGATCACTACTATATGTCATTTGATTTGGCTAAACCATTTAATTAAATTACAATTTTTCCCTAATTTGATAACTGATCAACTGATATATTCAAAATGTCAAAACAGTGGCGCGAGGATGTCAACTCGATCACATATTCAAAATGTAAACACAATTTTAAATTGAAATACTTATGTCTTTTTATTGACATTTAAATATACATACATCCATACATATCAATCTCATACATTTGGTATGTCAATTCAAAATTGTATTGACATGCTCATAACATTGTATTGGCATTTTAATATATCAACTTAATTAGTTATCAAACTTATCATTTGATTACACCCTTTCCCTATACACATTATGATGACGCGTTAATTTAGGGAAATAGTAGATGATTCTTTGCTTTAATGCATTTAGTTCATGTCGATTAAATTTAAATTGACACGAACAAATTAAACTCAGGTCAGATACCATCCACCGTTCTGAATCAATCACGACATCTATATTTGTTAGCACTCATCTCCAACAACTTAACTGGAGAGATTCCACCATCCATTTGCAACTTGACATCCCTATGGGCCCTCTATTTATCATACAATTATTTGGAAGGAGCAATTCCATATTGTATTGGAAACTTGGGCTCATCGGTGCCTATTCTCTATTTGAATGCAAATAAACCAAGTGGCATCATACCATCAACATTCCCTAAGAATTGCAGTCTTGAGTTAATCAATCTGAACGGAAATAAATTAGAAGGAACACTTCCCCAAACATTGGGCAATTGCCAAAATTTGCTTATGGTGGACATTGGTGATAATAAAGTACAAGGTGCGTTTCCCTTTTGGATGGAAACACTCCCTAAACTTCTCGTCCTAATTTTGAGGTCAAATAAGTTCAATGGTACGATGTCGGTGTCTTCAAAAACTGAGAAGCCTTTCCCAAAGTTGCAAGTATTAGATGTATCATATAATGCATTTGTTGGCTCTGATAGATATTTCAAGAACTTTCAAGGTACGTTTGATGCCAAGATAAATCAAACTAATGATGGAGCACACCTTAATGCACCAAACCTGAGACATTTGATTGACTTGAGGCTCACATTGAAAGGATTAGATCAGCCATTGATGCAACTCCTGACAAGTTTTATCCTCCAACAAATTCTCTGGAAGCATTCCACCTTCTATAGGGCTTCTTAACTATATAATATTCTTGAATTTTTCTTACAATAGCCTCGAAGGACATATACCACCATCTCTTGGAGTTATGAGTTTGCTCGAGTCATTGGACTTGTCTTCTAACAAACTGGTTGGAAAAATTCCAAGTGGATTAACAAGGTTAACATTTCTTTCGAAATTAAACCTTTCGATGAATAATCTTGAGGGACAAATACCACAGTCTACTCAACTTTCCACATTTGGGAATGAATCATATGTTGGAAATGTAGGACTGTGTGGATTTCCATTGACAAAAATATGTGAGGAGAGTGATGGAAAACCAGACGAAGAAGAAGAAGAAGAAGATGATGATGAGTATGGATTTGTAGATGGATTTGGTTGGCGAAGTGTGGTGATAGGATATGGATGTGGATTTGTCGTTGGAATTGGAAGTGGTTACATGATTATAAGAAGCGGAAGACCAAGATGGTTAGTGGAGTTCTTTTTCGGAGTTGGATATAAATATAAAACGAAGAAGAAACGCAACAAAGCTGCACCAACACAGAGGGGGACTTAGATTGAAAGACAACACGAGGATTGTGTTTTTTCTTGTGTTTAATTTGGAACTCTTTCTTGAGATGTATTTCCATTTCACTTACCTTGCTAATTGCTACTTTGTGGTGGTGCTCAATTTCAAATTAAATCTGGAGTTGTAATATATATATTAAATTATGTTACGAATTGAGCTATTTTATGTTCTGTATTCTGCAAACAAATAAATAATATTCTTTCTTGAGTTGTTTCGAATTTAGATTGGAAGATAGAAGGAGGATCGCGTGCTCTTCTTGTGTCTAATTTTGAACTCTTTCTTGAGTTGTTGAATTTTTTTTCTTACTTATTTTTTCGTTTTTGGATGTCATGAGAGCTTGAATTCGAGTTGTATTTCTATTTCTTTTATCTTGTTAATCGCTAGTTCTGTGGTTTTCTCAATTTCAAATTTTTAGTTGTTGAAGTTTATGAAATTGATCCCTTTTGATGCCTCTGCATTTTGATCACCCACAATTATATATACAGATAATACATCAAGAGTCCTATTTCAATAACTAAAACAAATTAAAACGAAATTGAAACCTAATTTAGAATAAAATAACAAATCAATAAAGACAACAATTAGAATTCTAAATCAACTATGATAAACATGGTAAAGTGACTTGATACTAATCACAATATCTTCAACATTTCATATCCCTTAGCAACATTCACTGCATTGTAAATAATTTGCCGTCCGTTCTCCCAAATGCCGCGCAACGTAACGACCTTATCCTTATGCCTAAATTCCATCGTGTGGTCGTCATAGTTTCGGTTGATCTCACCCAAGCTCTTCAGCCACGGAGCTCCAAGGACCACGTCCGGACCATCAATGTGGAACACAAATAAATCGACAACAACCTCATGTCCTCATAATGATAACTTCGTGTTGTTACACTTTTGCTCACATACCCATGGAAAGGATTGGTTCGCCACATGCACACATAAAGGATTGATTGTTGCAACCTGCAACTGAAATTTAGTGACAATATTCGGATGGATGAAATTATGTGTACTGCCGCCACTGATTAAGGTTTGGACATGTTCCCCCGAAATCGTACCTATTAGAAATTGGCCACACATATGAACTTCGGATTTCCACTCATGAATAAAGATGATACATGAGATAAAAGAGATCTATCATCGACTGGGGCCACCCTAAAAGAGTTGTGATGGAGTATTCTGTAATCGAGGCAAACAGAATCGTAAGGGGACACTAACGTTGTATTGGCTAACATCCATCGGCAGGAGAACAGATTGCATTCAGCTTGTGTTTTCAGATTACAGAGTTATGTTACCTACTTCTATATGAATAGGCACACCAGATGGGCTAGGCCCAACGGTATAGATGAGATAGGATAGCTGATGGGGTAGAATTTATTATTTTTTACAGTACCTGTCACTTTCAACACCCGAGGAGGGTCGAATCTCCGCTTCACGTCCTCCAAGAAATTAGGCCACGACATTAGCAAATTGTTATCGTGTTGGTATTGGAGCCAGTTGGACGCCGGGTGTTCAAATAGTAGCGAAACTAAGCGTAAACGGTTCTCTTTTGAGTAGGGCTGGCAAAACATACCGAAATACCGCACTTACCATACCGAAAAAATACCGAAAATACTGAATTTTCGGTATACCGCACTTTTTGGTACGGTATGATACCTTACCGGTAGATTAAGGTACGGTAAAGGTATGGATTTTGCATATACCGCGGTATACCGCATCATACCGCAATCACGGTATGTACTGCAAATTACGGTATATACCGTTAATAAATATATATTTTTTAATATATATATTATTTATAAAATTATAATATTTATATTTTTAAAACTAAAGAAAGATTAGAGGCGTAATTCGTAAAGCAGTAGCAGCCATCATTAATTCATTATTCTGCCCTAATTCTAAATCTCAATTCTTTAATATTTTATATATCAAACAGGTATGATTTGCGGTATACCGCAACACGGTACGTCATATTGGAAATATCGGTAAGGTAAAGGTTTTCAAATATTGACATACCGAATTTTTCGGTATACCGCAATGCGATATACCGAAAAATTCGGTAAGGTGTAGGTATGACGTTTAGTCATACCGCAATTTGCGGTACGGTATGCGGTATGACATTCTCGGTGCGGTATACCGTACCGTGCCAACCCTACTTTTGAGAGCTGAAAATAGTCGAAATAAGATTGCACCTTGTAAATCCAGCCCGATGGGTCGTCTCCGTTGAATTTTGGAGGCTCGATGCGAAGATTAGGCCGCCTTGCCTTGGCCTCCAATATCAAAAACAGCCGGTCCGCTCGGTGTGAGAAGGCAACAAATTCATGTCTGTTGTAGCGAAGTTCCGAAGATATACATTTTACGGATAACACAAGATCTTCTTGAAAATTGGTTTTTGAATCAATAGAATGAGTTTCTCTTGCCATATGATTTAAGGGGTGAAGGAGAAGTCAAGTGAAGAATAGGGTTTATGAAAAAGTTAATCTTGTTCGAGTTTATTAGAATATCACATGTTTTAGGTCATTAATTATGCATTACTTATCTTTTGTGTCAAGAAAAGTTAAGAAAATTTAGAAAGATGGCTTACTCTACTGAAATTCAATTAAGATATCAAGAGAAGATGGGTTTAGGAATAGTTATCTTGTTCGTCTTACACATCTTTTTTGTCAAGATAAACAAACACACATTATAGGTCATTGTATATTTCTTATCTTTTGTGTGAAGTAATCAAGAAAAATTAGGAAGATTGTTTACTTTAGTTCAATTCAATTAATATATCGTTGACAGTTGAGGAAGATTACTTGCTTTAGTTAAATTCAACTAACTAATTTACCTTATATAATTAAAGTATGTTTTTATATAAATCAATAATAAAAACAATAATAATAATTATAATAATATTAATAACGATGAGAATAATAATGATAATAATATATTTAATAAAATTATCCATAGTATTTTCTATTAAGATGTTTTTAATAAATTATTAATTGAGAAAGTCATTAATAACTAATTACTACTATAGTAATAATAATCATTACTAATTGATAAAACAATATTAATAATTGATAATAAACAATTATAATTATTTTGTCAGATTATATGTATTTGATTTTGATTTATACGGAGCTGTTCGATTGTCATGTCTATATGAAATACCGTATCTAATTTTTTTTGTGTTCAGCTGCATTTTTCTCAAAAGTTTGTTCCGTAACAATGTATCTTGAGGAAATTTGCTATGATTTTAGTCAAACATACACAAACAATCATTTAATTAGTCCATAACACAAGTGATATGATAAAACTGAGTAATCTCATGAATCTAGTCTTAAATGATAAGAGCATTGAGCAATATTTATGTAAGTTATAAACCGGTAGTTGGGCCCATAGAAAGAAATCGACCGTGGAATAAAACTTTATTTTGGGCATGGAGAAAAAATATTTGGTGAAAAAAGTTGAATTTTATTTTGGGCCTGGAGAAATGTTAAGATAACGATTTTCTTAATGAAGAATTCCTGTCACCAACCAACAACACACGATTCCGGCGTCTCTAAGCTTGGGATCGGCGGCTGAAACAAAACGGATAGGTTGCTGGCGCGGAAGAGATTTCCGTCAGCAGCGTGAAGGGGTTTTGTTGTTTGTGTATCACACAAGTATGTGGGCAAAATATTACTTCATTAATTGAATGACAGAATTAATGAATAGCCCTATTCATCGGGAAAGAACCAACAAAGAAAACCCGACGGAGCTTATAAAACGCTCGACTCAATTAAGTTCAAAAATAAAATAAAATAACAATAAGCAAGTAAAGCAAAATACTTAATTTAATTAACTCCTAATTCTACTGCTCTCCATACTTCGGCGCCTACTTGGCAACGAAGTTTTGATATCGATCCGGTCGTCTGATTTGCTCCTGCGGCCTCAGCGTCCTGGTCGCTACGCTCTCCTCTGCTAACACGTCTTCCCCTGATATCTTCTCCTCACCTCCATTCTCCTCTACCGTCTCCTCAGTTGACGAGGAAGCTGGACTCGTCTCTGCAGCTGGGCTCGTCTCTGCAGCAGATGCAGTAGGCGAGGTTGTTGAGGTCGTAACAAGAAATTAATTGGTTTCTTCGGTTACAGTGTTTTGTCAACTGAGCCTCTCGTCGAATACCTATGCTATGGCGTGAACAGTTCGATTAAATATGCTAAATAATGGAAATTGATACAAAGCAGGAGATAATTAAGGAATTTAATAAAAGAACATCGTTTGTACAATTTATGATGTAAAACCTATTTTATAGTTTGAAATTTGATACATTACTATAAAATGTAACTTCATGCTTCAAAAAAATTGACAGTGAAATGGTGGTCTGTGTATTTTGAAATTTGAAAATGGAATGTTCATTTTTTTAAATTTTCCTGTACTACAGATTTTGCTTTTCAAAGTGAAGAACATATTGGCATAATAAAATCACAGAGTATATTAGAAGTAACAATAGAAAACATGACTAAAACACAAGCAATAGTTTCGAATCAAACACTAGAAAATCACACAATTCTCTTCATGGCTTTCCATCAAGTTCCCCTGCGTGTTGATGCAGCCTGTTTGCGGTTCTTCTTCGTCTTATATTTATAACCAACTCCGAAAAAGAATTCCACTAACCATCTTGGCCTTCCACTTCTTATAATCATATAACCAATTCCAATCCCAACTATGGATCCACTTCCATATCCCATCACAACAAATCGCCAACCAAATCCATCTATAAATCCATTTTCAACATCATCTTCTTCTTCAGCAGGCTGTATCGATTTCCCATCATCCTCTTTGCATTTTCTTGTCAACGGAAGTCCACACAATCCCAAGTTTCCTATATATGAATCATTCTCAAATGTGGAAAACTGGTTAGATCGTGGTATTTGCCCAACAAGATTGTTCATCGAAAGGTTTAATTTTGCAAGAAATGTCAACCTTGTCAATTCACCTGGAATTTCTCCATCGAGCTTGTTTGTTGACAAATCCAACGATTCGAGTTGCCTCACGTTTCCAAGAGATGAAGGTATATGTCCCGTGAGGCTATTGTGGGACAAATTCAAATATTTGAGAATTTTAAGATTTCCTATGGAAGGTGGAATAGTCCCAGAGAAACTATTAGAGGATAAGACAATTGTTGTGAAGGTTTCCAGTAGTCTTTTCAATAACCGATCCTGACCTTTCAAAGTGACTATCATATCCACAGAACTTAGATAATAGTCGTCGTTGACTTTTTCTTTGTCATGGAAACTCTTTGTGTCCTCTCTTTGCTTTTCCTCTATCATTGCTCTGAAATTCTTTAAACATCTTTCAGGCAGAGAGCCTACAAATGCATTATGAGATATAGCTAGAACTTGTATCGTAGGAAATGGAAGTTTCACTGGTGAAGGAAGTGGTAAGTTGCCATCAAACTTGTTAGACTTCAAGACTAGCACTTTAAGCTTGGGAAGGCGTTCCATCAAAAAGGGAAATTCGTCTTGTATTCTATTATTTCCAATGTCGAGACCCCTTAGACTTCGGCAATTGACTAAGGATTTAGGTAATCGTCCGTGGAATTTGTTATTACCCAAATTGATGGAAATAAGACTACAATTCTTAGTAAAGGTAGAAGGAATGAGGCCACTAAATTGATTTTGGTTTAGATGAAAGATGGTCAAAGGTCCGCTAAAGTTCCCAAAGCACTGTGGCAGTCTTCCTTCCAAAGTGTTATTTGAGAGAATACAATAACGAAGGGTTGGCAAGTTGCAGATGGAGGATGGGAGCTCCCCATTTAATTTTTTGGAAGAGAGATACAATAGAACCAGATTTGAAAGAGATTTCCGGTTGTAGTTGGAATTTGACCTTCAAACAATTTATTTGAAAGATAAAAGAAGGATATTGAAAAATACACATACATGACATTTTAGTCAAAACACACACATTGCATGCAAAATAAACACATTGTAGACACATTACACACACTTACAAATTTTACACGAAATACACACACTTCACACAAACTAAAATTTCATAATTAGTTCATTTTTTTGGTTTGATTCAGTTTAAACTTTTGAAAAATTTCAGTTTTTTAATTCGGTTCGGTTTGAATAGAAAAAAAATCTAAAAGCTGAATAAAAGCTCAAAAATAGGATGCTTGAAATGTGTGAAATGTAAGTAGTGTTTGTAGTGTGTTTGAAATTTATGTAGTGTGTGACATGTGTGAAGTGTGTAGTGTGTGCAGTGGATATATAGTGAAATTCAATGTCCGTGGTCTAACATATATATCAAGATTATTCATGTTAATATCCAGAGTAATGAAATTCAGGTCCATCTGCCTAGCTTGCATATAGGAAATCATTATAACAAAAACTATTATAAAAATGACATATTATGCTATGTATTCTAAGAGTTAACAAAATGCCCGACAAGATTAATTTGATGAATGTCAAGTTGGAGAGGATAATGGGAGCTCACCATTTAATTTGTTGGAAGAGAGATCTAAGTACCACAGATTTGTAAGATTTCAAATGGTGGATGGTATTGGACCTTCAAACCATTTATTGAAATATTAGATGGATATAAATCAAATTTATTTACATCTAAAATTGTACATGCATATCATGTTGTGAACTAAACTAATACTCCATATAGAAGATAAAAGCACCATTTAATTTGTTGGGACATATATAGCCATAACTCATAAGTATATAGGATGGTACAAGTTTGTGACATAGCCATAATACACATGGTAATATCCCGAGGAACAAAATTCATGTTCTAGCAGGTATGTAGGGAATCACTATGACAAAATATTCTAGAAATAACATAATATTTTAGGTTTATATTGAGATATTTATATAATGTCACTTCATACTAGTATGACATCTTGCACGCTAGTAGCTATTAAAATTTGGTATTTGGCCAACAAGAATACTCAAGGGATGTCAAGTTGCAAATGGAGGATGTAAGGATCCCAGATTTGATAGATTTACAATGCTAGATTTGATAGCATTTTATGAGTAATGCGTGGCATTCGTTTTAACAAGTATATTTAATTCAAACTCTTTGCAAATCGTCATGAAAAGAGAATAAGAAATTCACTAAGGATATGCCAAGTTGCAAATTACTGCTAATATATTGCATGCGAAACCATTATTGCCAATCTGATATAAAGAATTTTACCTGAAAAGTTATTGGTTGAAAGGTTCAGCCAGTTCAAATTTCGTAGGTTTCCAATCTCTGGAGGGATGCTGCCTGAAAACGAGTTATTAGAGAGATACAGAAACTCGAGGTTTGTGAGTAATCCTATTTCTGATGGAAGTTCCCCACTGAATTCATTGTCTTCAATTTCTAGCCAGATTAGTTTACTCCAACTCGAAATGAAAGAGGTCAGTATTTCACCGGTCAGGCTGTTCTCAGATAGTCCCAAATCAGATAAATTGCCCAGATTTGATAAGGATGGCGGCAATGGCCCCGAGAGTGAATTATGGGATAAATCTAAGTAGGTCAGCTTGTTACACAAGCCGAGCTCTCGGGGAATGGAGGAATTGAATATGTTCATTCCAAGGTATAGAGTTTGGAGATTTGTGAGTAGGCCTATAGAAGGAGGGATTTCTCCTATAAATGAATTACCATACAGCTCTAGATTTTGCAGGCTTGGAACAAGGCTTACTGTGTAAAAAATGTTGCCAGAGAAAAAGTTTTTACCGAGGCAAAGATCCTTCAACAAGGAGAGGTTAGTGATATTTGGTGACATGGGGCCTTTGAAACTATTGCTGGTGAGGTCAAGATATTCAAGTTTGACCAAATTGGTGAACAACGATTCAGGAATTTGGCCTGTGAAGTTGTTTAGAGACAAATCAAGAAAAGTAAGGTTGAGACATGTGGTTATGAAGTCTGGGAATTCCAAGTTGAGTTCATTCAAATGAAGATCAAAACAGATTAAACTCCCATTCCCATGCTCAAAAACAATAATTGAGCTAAGTGAGAAATTAGGGTAAATTCACAATTCTCAAAATTCACAAAAAATACGAAGCTTCTAGAACAATTCAAGCAGAGAGGTGCGAGATAAGCGAAGAATCTAACCTTCATTCATCGACGAGATAGAAAAAGTGAGAGAGCGAAGCTCGTAGAGAGACTCAACTGAGACAGTATTGACGCTTTTTTGTTTCTTTATCGATTTTCCTTTTGTTCCTAAACAAATCACCCAACGACTGTTTAAAATGTAACAAATAGTTTTCAATTTTTTAAAAGATTTAATAATAGCACTATCATTTGAACGTAAGGTCTTAATTTTGTAATTTGAGTCTCATAATAGCACTATCATTTTATTAGTATGATGTACAATTAATAACAAAGAGACTAGAGAAAAAAATGTAGATGTATTATTGATATAAAATTAAATCCATCTTGTTAGAAAAAGAAACACACAAATGGAAGTCTAACTAATTTTCGTAAATGGACACACAAATGGAAGTCTAACTAATTTTCGTAAATGGATCAAAATGGAAATACATGACTATTCTACTGGTTTTAAATGAAGAGAATACATTCTAAAATTTCCCATAATTTTATCTATCAATTTTTTAAGTAGGATAGATTATTTTTTTCAAAATACAGAACACAATCTAGCAATTCTTCACAAAATTTATTGAAGATACTAAGCAAATTGAGAAGTTGCAATTGAAAAGGTAAAAAGAAATAGATAACACAACTCAAACACAAGCAGTAGTTCCAAATCAAACACAAGACATCACATTTCTCTTTGGCTTCGAATCAAGTTCCCCTGCGTGTTGGTGCAGCCCGGTTGCATTTCTTCTTCGTCTTATATTTATAACCAACCCCGAAAAAGAATTCCACTAACCATATTGGCCTTGCACTTCTTATAATCATAGAACCAATTCCAATCCCAACTATGAATCCACTTCCATATCCCATCACAAACACTTCGCCAACCAAATCCATCTATAAATCCATTTCCATCATCTTCTTCTTCAGCAGGCTGTATCGATTTTCCATCATCCTCATTGCATTTTCTCGTCAACGGAAGTCCACACAATCCCGAGTTTCCTATATATGAATCATTCTCAAATGTGGAGAACTGGTTAGCTAGCGGTATCTGCCCAACAAGATTGTTCATTGAAAGGTTTAATTTCACAAGAAATGTCAACCTTGTCAATTCACCTGGAATTTCTCCATCAAGTTTGTTTGTTGACAAATCCAACGATTCGAGTTGCCTCACGTTTCCAGGAGATGAAGGTATATGTCCCGTGAGGCTATTGCTGGACAAGTTCAAATATTTGAGATTCTTAAGATTTCCTATGGAAGGTGGAATATTCCCAGTAAATCTATTAGATGATATGTCTATTGTTGTGAAGGTTTCCAATAGTGTATCAATTTCCTGACTTTTCAAGATGAGCCTAGAAATTCATTGTGGGATACATCAAAAACTTGTAAGCTAGGAAATGGAAACTTGGTTCGTGAAGGAAATGCCATGTTACCGCTAAACTTGTTAGACCTCAACATTAGCACTCGAAGTTGGCGTAGGCGTCCATCCAAAAGGGAAATTCGTCTTGTATACTATTATTTCCAATATCGAGACCCTTTAGGTTTTGGAAATTGACTAAGGATTTAGGTAATCGTCCGTGGAATTTGTTATTCCCCAAATTGATGGATGTAAGACTACTGAAAGGGAGCAAACCATATCCCACATCGGAGAATGAACAAGAGTTGCAAGCATATATAATGGCTACCCCAACTCCATTAGTATGAGGCCTTTTGGGGAGTACCCCAAGAGAAAAACCGTGAGGGCTTTGCCCAAAGCGGACAATATTATACTAATGTGGAGTTCGGGTGTGCACCATCCCAATAGTGGTATCAGAGCCCTGGTTCAGGGGCTGGGTGGTGGTTGCGCTTACAAGTTCTCCGATGTCTCTGCGTAAGCTCGACCAAGACCTGTGGTGTGGGTGACCTGATGGCCTGTAACATGGGGTAGACATGTGGTCTGTGGTCTGGTGGTCTTGGTTTGAGGAGATGATTGAAAGGGAGCAAACCATATCACACATCGGAGAATGAACTATAGTTGCAAGCATATATAATGGCAACCCCAACTCCATTAGTATGAGGCCTTTTGGGGATTATCCCAAGAGCAAAACCATGAGGGCTTTGCTCAAAGAGGACAATATCATACTAATGTGGAGTTCGGGTGTGCACCACCGATACCCAACAACTACAATTGTTAGAAAAGGTGGATGGTATGAGGCCACTAAATTGATTTTGGTTTAGATGAAAGATGGTTAAAGATCCGCTGAAGTTCCCAAAGTACTTTGGCAGTCTTCCTTCCAGAGTACTCCCTCCGTCCCACAATAGATGTCACATTTGTGGGACAACACGAGATTTTAGGAGGTTTTACTTTGTGTGTTAAATGGAGAGAGAAAATATAATTTTTGTATTCATGTGAGAGAGAACTTTTTCCAAAAAGGGAAATGTGACATCTTTTGTGGGACAGAGGGAGTATTATTTGAGAGAAGAATATCAGAAAGTTGTGACAACTTGAAGATGGATGATGGGAGCTCACCATTTAATTTTTTGGAAGACAGATGTAAGAACTCCAGATTTGAAAGATTTCCGATTGTCGATGGAATTGGACCTTCAAACAATTTATTTGGAAGATAAAATGACATAAATCAAATTTATTCATACCAAAAACACACATGCATGGCATTTTACTCATCGTATCAATATGTTTTTTTATCTGCCTTAGATATTACTTCCCCGTCCGCAATTAGGAGGCCCATATTTCCGTTTTGGCCCGTCTGCAAATAGGACACTTGATTTATTTTTACTATAAATGATAATAGACCCCACGTACCACTGATCCATATTCCACTCACATTAGATTTAGTTGTATAAAAATAAGATACATAGTCCACTCACTTTTCTTAACATTTTGTGGTAGACGGAGCACACAAAATCAATATGTTTGTTGTCAAGATTTTTCAAGATATGTCAAGTAGTAGATAGGGGATGAGAGCTCACCATTTAATTTGTTGGAAGTGAGATACAAGTACTCTAGATTTGAAAGATTTACATTGGTGGATGGTATTGGACCTTCAAATCATTTATTTGAAATATAAGAAGGATATAAATCAAATTTCTTTACATCTAAAATTGTACATGCATATCATGTTCTGAACTAATCTAATATTCCATACTAGTATGACATCTTGCATGTGAGTAGCTATTAAAATATGGTATTTGGCCAACAAAAATACTCATGAGATGTCAAGCTGCAAATGGAGGATGGGAGCTCACCATTTAATTTGTTGGGACATATATAGCAATAACTCATATGGTAATATCCCAAGGAACAAATTATTACTAATATAACTGATAAACACGGGATTTGCATGTTTTTAAGGCCTAGATTTGGCTCTTTTTAAATGTCAATCTTGCAAATTATATTCTTAAATTGCATATATTATATATTTTGGTATTTTGACGTGTTTGTTGATAAATGATAGAAAAAGATAGAAAAAATGTGCAAGTCCATCATAGAAATTATGAGGTGGGTTAGGCTGGTTAGAGTTTCCCTCTTCCCATTTAAAGTTCGGGTGTTCTTTCCAAGGTCATCCTCCTGCCTTCCAGGATTCGAGCTCCTATTTGAATTCCAAAGCCCAGTTGTATTTCGATAGTGATCCTCTTGGGCAGTTACTGTGGTGGCCTTAATTGGAGGAGCTTGCAATTTATTATTCTCAATTGCCGACAAAAGTGCCCTCTCGAGCTTGTCAATCCGACTCTGCAACTGATCATCATTTTCCACTGCTGCAGCATTCGCCATACCTCTCTTGGGCAGGGGAGCACGTGGATCGTCATAGGCCCTTTTCGCGTAGAGAAGTCTTTCCATAATTCTCTTCGCCTTACTAACTCGTAGTTTGGAAAAACTTCCTCCACTCGATGAGTTCACTAAGTCTTTGCTCTCCTTATTCATCCCCTCATAGAAAATTGAGTAAATTTCTACTTCCAACATGTGGTGGTTTGGGCATGCCTCCAACAGACCCATGTATCTTGACCAGTACTGATTTAGGGTCTCATCATAACCTTGTGTAGTTCCTCGGATTTCCTCCCTGAGTGCCCTTGTCTTGGCCGCTGGGAAGAACTGATCCAAAAACATCATCTTGAAGTCAGACTAGGTTCTGATAGAATTTGGTAGCAGCCTCATGAACCAAGTATTCATATCCCCTTTAAGAGTAAGGGGAAGGGCCTTCAGCCTATAGTCATCCTCTCTTGATCCCGCTGGCCGCTTCTGTGCAAGGCAGATCTTGCAAAATTCATGTAAACACTCATAAGGGATGTCACAACACCTCCCCAAGAACACAGGCAGGATGGCCATAATGTGGGGCTTCACGTAGACTGCTTCTCTGAGCTGAAAACTGTGACTAATACTTATGTGTTTATGGCTGATGACAAAAATTATGAGATTGTTGGCATTGACACTGTGTGTTTAAAGTTTGACAATGGTTTTGTGCTCAACCTGAAGGATGTGAGATATGTTCCCGAATTATGCTATAATTTTATGTCATGCACTGCTTTAGAGAATGCTGGCATGGGAGGGAAATGGGGGGAAGGGTGCATGAAAATTTGTAAAGGTTCATTGTGTCTGTTTAAAGCCAAGAGGAAATGTGGTTTGTACGTCTATAATGAGTGCATGTTACTTGTGAAAAAGCTTATGCTAATGTGGTTAATACTGATAAATTTGTGCTTTGGCACAATAGGCTTGGTCATATGAGTGAAAAGGCCTTAATATTCTGAAGAAGCATGCCATTTTATCTGATTCTGATGTTAGTGGTGATTTGCCTTTTTCTGACACATGTGTGCTGGAAAACAGCACAAGGTTTCCTTTCCTACTCCTGTACCTGCTAATGTTAGCAAAGATATTTCTTGAATATGTGCATATGGATGTGTGGGGGCAAAGTTTGGTGTTTCCTTATGAAACATAAGGATGAGGTTTTTAGGAAAATTGTTTCTTGGAAAACTTTAATTGAGACACAGACTGGAAAGAAGCTTAAGGCTATTAGAACTGACAATGGTTTGGAGTTTTGCAATACGCATGTTGATGAGTTGTGTGCTGCCTTTGGAATTAAAAGACATAAAACAGTTCCTTATATTCCCCAGCAAAATGGGGTTGCTGAAAGAATGAACGTGACTTTGCTTGAAAAAGTGAGGTGCATGCTTGCTAAATCTGGGTTATCAAAAAAGTTTTGGGGTGAATGCTTGTTGACTGCTACTTATTTGATTAATAGGTCTCCCTCTGTTCCTCTCCTTGGGCAGTGCCCTGAATATGTTTTTTCTAGAAAAACTTTGAATATTTCTCATCTTTGTTTGGGTGTTCTGCTTTTGTGCATACAAAAACTGATAAACTTGAACCTAGATCCAGAAAGGGTGTTTTTCTAGGGTATCCTGAGGGTGTTAAAGGGTATAGGATCTGGTTAAGAGATCAACCTGGATTTAAAGTGGTAATTAGCAGGGATGCTGTGTTTAATGAACTTGAGTTTCCTTGTTTGAAGTTGTCTGATAACCCAACTCCAGCTACTGTGGATGATGAGCCTCTTATGGAGGTGGAGTCCACATAATCTCTCACTCGTGTGGAGCATCCTAGTGATACTCCAAGTGAGGTGGAGCAACCTTTCTGGTCTATACTCCTACTCTTGATGACACACCCAATGAGGGAAACTTAAATGTGAATGATGAGTTGCCTCCCCAAAATGTGAATGATGATGTTGTTAATGTGCATGCTAGTCCTGTAAGAAATATTCCTCCTGTCCAGAATGTGATTAATAGCCCTGCTGGCATTCATAATGCCATTGATGCTCCTAACTTGCAGGATTATGTGCTTGCTAGAGTTAGAACTAGAAGAACTAATGTGAAGAAACCTGTCAAGTTTGATGGCTATGTTGGTTTGGTTGCTCTTATAAATCTTGCTTTTAATGTGTATGAATCTGATGGGGATGAACCTCAATCTTATAAGCAAGATGCCAAATCTAAATTCTGGAAACAGTGGCATAAAACCATGATGGAGGAAATGCATTCTTTGATGATAAATCATACATGGATCCTTGTACCTTTGCCTCCTGGTGCATCTGTGGTTGATTGCAGGTGGCTTTACAAATTAAAATTTGAGGTGGAGGGCCTTAGGTACAAGGCCAGACTTGTGGTAAAGAATTTTACTCAGCAAGAGGGAGTAGATTAAGAAAATGACAAATCAATATATTTAACTCAATGGAACAGTTCATGCCACAGGTATTCGATAAAAAGCTTAAGAGAACATTGTATCTGAAGAAACATAGAAAGAAAAAGCAAACAAAAGGAACGATCCACGTGAAGGCCCATTAAAGTGTAAATATTTGGCCCAAAATAAAATTCTACTCTTTTTACCAAATAATTTGTCCAGGCCCAAAATAAAGTCTAATTCCAAAGTCGATTCATGAGATTACTCAATGTTTATTACTTGTGTTTTGGACTAACTAAATGATTGTTTGTTTAAATTTGACTAAAATCATAGCAAATTTCATATAATGAGATAGTAATCAAGACTTTAGGGGTATATATTTAAACTTAACTTACTAAAGATAATAAAGATATATATAGTATTTTCATAATATTCATTACAAATATATATAATATGTATAGTTTGTAGTTATGTAATAGCGCTGCCATATCATAGCTAAATCTCAAAAATTACTGCTACTGAAATTAACCCCAAACCATACGAAATTCGTTTGAAACTTACTCTACGTGACAAAATAATGACTTGCACAGACAGGTCAACAAAGTGTAGAATTCATTAAAACAGCTTCCCTCATTTTCGATTAATATGTGACTTTACAGAGTGAGAAGTATGTGGAAAATTGTCACTTTCTAATTGTCACATTTGGAAAGCAGCCCCGGTCAAGCGGCTGTCGACTGTCATGCAGGCCCAATTCACCAAGGGAGCCCGGCCTCATCGTAAGACTCGTTGTCTCGATCGTTATCAAGATTTTACCGATAGTTGAATTTCTTTCTTTCTTTCATTATTATTATTATTGCATTTAATTTAATGTAAGAGTAATGCGTAATTATGAGCTACACTCTGTGTTATTTTCATTATCAATTCTTTCCCAAAATGCAAAATTGACTCGAACGTTCTATAATTAGGAGACATTGTATCCATTTTTTATTAAGAAGCTACACTCATTTTCATTTATGAGATAGAACACATAATGAAAATTGTCACGTTGCGCTTGACTTGACTTGACTCGTGATAGACTTTGCACATTTGTTTGGAACATAATATAAAGTTGCCCGGTTTTATTCACGTAAGTTTTTCTCTTGGTTCATGAATACAACACGAATATTTAAATTTTAAATAGAATACCACTCTAATATCACGAAAGCACAAAAGATTAACACATAATTTGACCCAAAATAAAATTTTACTTTCATTACTAAATAATTTGACAACGCCTTGTGATTATAATACAAACTTGGGCTCACGTATATTTTCCATGACCACTCTTATTTCCCAAAAACATATTAGGTAGTAATTTTCCAAAAGTAACTTTTATTTTCATAACCAAATATTTTTATCAAGGCCCAAAATAATGACTTGAACCGACAAGTCAATAAAAATTAATGTTAAGGTGGGACACCAAATGCGTATTTATACTTCAAGTGGGACTTGATTACATAAGCTTCACTCGTTTTCCAGTGGGACAGTACAATTTTGGAATTTATCTCTTTGTAGTTGACTTGACTTGGAAAAGTTTTCTCCAAAATTCTACCTTCACTGCAATTATTTTACTCCCCCCGTCCTACAAAAGATGTCACACTTTCCTTTTTAGTTTGTCCCACAAAAGATGTCAAATTTCCCTTTTTGGTAAAAGTTCTCTCTCACATGAATATAAAAATTATATTTTGTCTCTCCATTTAACACACAAAATAAAACCTCCTGAAATCCCGTGTCGTCCCACAAGTGTGACATCTTTTGTGAGACAGAGGGAGTAGCTTTCAATAAAAATTGTCTTCTTAGCCCCAATCACACTTCAAGTAAGTTACTCTAATTCTATTTTTTAAATCAAAACATATTTTAAGAATTATTCTACATATGAATATAAAAAGTTAGTAGATTATGATTTTTATTTTTGTATGTTACTAATTTTATAATAAAATTTGGGTTAAGTGAATTAATATAATGTAATATATACTATCAGTAATAGTAAAAGTGAAATGAGAATTTTAATTATGGATATTCGTAAATGGCAAATATGAGATAGTAATGGCTTAGACCATCTCCAATGGTACACTAAAACCTAAAATGGGATAGATATTTAGCTCCAATAGTACTAAAAAATCAATCCTATTTTTAGTTTTTGAGAAAAAAATACCTATCTTTAGGTTTACACTAAACCAAAACCTAAAAAATTCTCAAATTTTGTGAATAAAAAAGCATAATATAGAGAATATTCTTTTAAGTTTGAGTTTAGTGTAAATGGTTGGAGTAAAATCAATATTTAGTGTGAGATTTACACTAAAATGGGTTTGAATTTAGTGTACTATTGGAGATGGTCTAAACTCAATTTTTTAGTGCGACATGGCCTGGAGGCTGGAAAATATTGTACTGTGTATTAGTTTTGTATAACAGGCCACCTACTAGTCTTCTTGTTAGCACACATCACTATTCACTACAATTAGCACTCTCCATTTGCATTGTGGAGAGAGTATCCCCATTCTACATATTTTCCCTACTCCTAGTATCCCAAAAAAAATTGGCATTTTCACCCCTTGAACGATGTCCTCCCATTATGCAAGAACGTTGCGAATTTTAAATCATTCAAAATCAGTTGATGTTTTCATCGTCGTTTGCATTGACCGTTGGAATTCCATCATTAATACTCCTTCCGTCCCCTATTAGGAGTCACTCTTTGACCGGATACGGGTTTTAAGAAATGTAAAGAAAAGTTGGTTGAAAAAGTTAGTGGAATGTGGGATCCATTTTTTATATTGGTTTTATAATAAAATGTGAGTGAATTGAGTTAGTGGAATGTGGGACCTACTTACTATTTAAGGTAAAAATGAAGTGTGACTCTTAATTGGGGACGGACCGAAATGGAAAAATGTGACTCTTAATGGGGGACGGAGGGAGTGTATCATTCTAAATCAGTTGATGTTTTCATCGTCGTTTGCATTGACCGTTGGAATTCCATCATTAATACTCCCTCCGTCCCCTATTAGGAGTCACTCTTTGATCGGACACGGATTTTAATGAATATAAAGAAAAGTTAGTGGAATGTGGGACCCATTTTTTATATTGGTTTTATAATAAAATGTGAGTGAATTGAGTTAGTGGAATGTGAGACCTACTTACTATTTATGGTAAAAATGAAGTGTGACTTTTAATTGGGGACGGGTAAAAATGAAAAAGTGTTGACTCTTAATGGGGGACGGAGGGAGCATGCTTCTGCATTGGAAAAGCTTGTTTGATGTATTTAAATAATAGGACAATAAAAAATTGGAAATGTGTATCTCTGATACTAGAGTTAATTTATTTAATCTAATTATTTCTTTTTAATGGTTTTTATATTATTCATAAAACTGAATTTACTATTTTGATGCGTGGACAAAGGGGAAAGTGAAGAGAGTGATGTATAAAAGAATAAAAGATACTCCCTCCGTTCCATAGTAACGGAGACGTTTCTTTTCGGCACGGAGATTAAGAAAATTTGTGTTAGGTGAGTTAAGTAAAGGGAGAGTAAAGTGGAAAATGAAAAAAGGTAGAGAGATGAAGAGAGAATAAAGTAAGAGAGAGTAAAGTAGATGTGGAAAAATGTGTTGACTTTTACTAAGAAGGGAAATGACTTTATTACTATGAAACATACCAAAATTGCAAAATGACTCTATTACTATGGAACGGAGGGAGTAAAAAAGAGTAAGGTTGAATAGAGAATAAAGTTTTTTTTTGCTTAAAAAGAAACAACTCAACCACCTTAGGACGGTCTATAAAAGAATACGGTTTAACTACTTTGGAACCTAGAGAGTATAAAGTATTTTTGTTGCTTATTCGTTGCATTAAATGAACTCACGGCCGGTTAAGGGGCTAAAGATTAAATAAAAAAGACTTAGTCGGAAGTAATTCGCTCAATTTTTGCTTACTTCATTATGACCAACTCAAAAAAGATATTATATGCCTTGTGAATAGTCTTTGTCTATTTTTCCTCCAAAATTTACTCATTTCACATTATTTTGAAAATTAATTGGACCACCAATCCAAAAAACTTACTTTATGTTTACATTTTTTTAGGCTTCCCAAATATCGCTCCGTTCTCGTAGTTGAGTAATTTTTCTAATTCTAGAAGTTCCCTCATAGTTGTATCATTTCATATATAGTACTCCCTCCGTCCCACAATAAGAGTCATGTTTTGCCATTGATGGGACAAGAAAATATGTGGCTTTATTTGATTTAGCTCCATTATGTATTTTTCATTAACGGGACAAGAAAATGTATGGCTTTATTGGACATAGAGTTTCCCCATATTTCCTACTTTCTCTACTTATATTATTTTCTTGTCACAGCCTTATTACTCTCAAATCAATACTATTTAATCTGCACTTCTTAACTTTAAATAACTTATCTAATCTAATAAATTCATTTTAATGGGTTCTTGACTTTTTGTCTTGTTCATGAATAAGACAAAAAAAGTACATGTGGGTATTTTTTTTGTTTTGATTAAATTCTTATATTGATTAACTTATCAAGAATCAATTTCATTGATTTATATTGGTTGTAACTTAGTCACACCTCACTTCACTAGTGTGTGTATAAGTTAGAAAAGTCTTTCGTCATTTAAAACCACAATTGCTACATTATGTTTACATGAATTATCATCAAACAATTTCTACATTATTGTTGATCATAACCTAGTCGTGCTTCACTTTCTTCATTTATCTTTCAAATTGACTTGCAGATGTAGTGTGGTCTATTTAAACCGTTACACTTGAGACATTGGTGTATCCCACAATTATACATCCCTTCTGATAAAAGAATATAGAGAGAATGATTTCTGATAAAAAAATAGCAATCAAATTTCTTCTTTTCGTCCTAGTCTGCTTGTTTGTTTTAGGAGATGCAGAAGTGAGATGCATAGAGAGGGAGAGAGAAGCTCTTCTAAGCTTCAAGAATGGCCTCATCGATGACTATGGCTGTCTCTCGTCGTGGCAAAGCGACAAATGCTGCAAATGGTATGGTGTTTGGTGCAGCAACACCACTGGCCATGTCATCGCCCTCCGACTAAATTCTGATGATTATGGTGGCAAATTGCGAGGTGAGGTTGGTTCTTCCTTGCTTAAGTTGCATCATTTAAACTATCTTGATCTCGGCTCAAATGATTTTGGAGGCAACCCAATCCCAAAATTCATTGGTTCCACGAAACAGTTACAGCACTTGTATCTGGTTCGTTCTAACTTTTCTGGGATTGTTCCTCCTCAGATAGGCAACCTTACCAATCTGCAATCTCTTTCTCTATCATTTAACTCTCTGCGGATTGAGAATCTTGATTGGCTTTCAAGTCTCTCTCAGTTATCTTATCTTGATTTGAGTCAAATCGACTTAAGTCATACAAATTGGCTCCAAAATATCTTAAGTGTTCGTTCCCTCGATAAATTGTACTTGAACTCTTGTAACATAAAGGATGCTGAACCTTCTGTAAATTCTTCTTCTATATCTCTTTCTGTCATAAGTATGTATAGTAATAATCTCACTTCTTCCTCGTTCCATTGGTTATCTAACATAAGCACAAATCTAGTGTATATGGACATTTCGGGCAATGCTTTAGATGGCCCAATTCCTGATTCATTCATAGAGAGATTAGTTCTTATTGAAGATCTTTATCTTTCTGGTAACAAGCTTGAAGGTCAAATCCCAAAATCTTTGTCCAATCTAGGTCATTTGCGCGCCTTACTTCTTTATGGTAATGGCTTTAAGGGAGACCTTGATGACTTATTTGGAAATAAATCTGGGAAAGGAATATTTGAATCACTCCAAATTCTGGACTTAGCTTATAATATTTTCGATGGATCGATGCTAGACCTGAGAGCATTTTCCGCATTAACTGAAGTATCCCTTGGGGGAAACAACTTCAATGGATCCATTCCTCAATATATTGGCCAGCTCTCTGAGCTTTGTGTTCTAGATCTTTCTAGAAATAATTTTCATGGCGTAGTCTCTGAAACCCACCTCGCCAAGCTTGATAAGTTAGAGATATTAGATCTATCCCACAATTCATTGGTGTTGCATTTTGCTCCTGATTGGAGTCCTACTTTTCAGTTGAATGAGATATTGTTGTCAGGGTGCAATGTCGGTCCATCTTTTCCGAAATGGATTCAAACTCAGAAACATTTCTCACTCCTTGATCTCTCTCGAGCTAATATAGCAGATGAAGCCCCAACATGGTTGTGGAGTTTATCCCCTTTGGTAGAAGCCATATATCTTTTCGACAATCAAATTACCGGCATTGTTATGAATCTCTCATCTTCCATTCGGGACATAGATCTTACTAACAATAGTATCTCAGGTCATATTCCATTACTTCCTGCCAATGTAGAAATTAGTCAGTTGAGTGGAAATATATTCTCTGGTTCAGTTTCATCTATTTGCAAAACTCGACATGATCAGCTTGTATTACTTGACATCTCCAATAATCAGCTGGCTGCAGAGGTACCCAACTGCTGGGAGAAAATGCCAAACTTGCATTATCTCAATTTGGCTAACAACAGTTTTTTTGGTGAAATTCCTCACTCTTTGGGGTCGCTACGCGATCTCTTTGTACTGCAGTTGCGTGGTAATAGGTTGTCTGGAGGGTTTCCTTCTAGTTTGGGACATTGCCAAAGGATTGGAGCTTTTTGATGTTGCAGGGAATGAGTTAACAGGTGAGATTCCCACTTGGACTGGCCAGATGTATTATATGGAATTTCTGAACCTTGGAAGAAATGAATTGGTTGGTAGTATACCCGTTGAGATATGCAATCTTACTTATATTAAAGTTCTAGACTTGTCTGTAAATAACTTGTCTGGGAGAATACCCGATTGCTTCAACAATTTTACTTCACTGGCTCAAGAGAATATACCAACTAATATAAGTCGTAGGGGTTATATTTTGAATTTCTATTACAATGATCATCTTCCAAATGTGGTTATGCCAAAGTACTACGATGCATATTCGTTGGTTCAGTGGAAGGGCCATGAATCGGAATACAGGGGAAATCTTGTAATTCTCAAACTCGTTGATTTTTCAAGCAATAGATTGTGTGGTAACATTCCCCAATCATTCTCCAGTATGAGGGGATTGATTTCCTTGAATCTATCATCGAATAGTTTCACAGGAAATATAATTCCAGATATTGGACAGATGAAGATGTTAGAATGTCTAGATCTATCTGCGAATCGATTGTCTGGGAAAATACCCACGAGCTTGGCACAATTACAATATTTGGCTGTTCTTGATTTATCAAACAACAAATTGCACGGAAAAATTCCAACGAGTACTCAACTTCAGAGCTTCAATGCCTCCATGTATGCTGGGAATGATGGACTATGTGGCCCCCCTCTGGCGTTGTGCCCCGAGGATAGCTTGAAGCCATCCACCCCTAATCCGAGAGAAAAAACAGATGAGAAAGGCAGCAACCTATCTTTTATGCAAGAAGTTGGCATATCAATGGCCTTTGGTTTTATTTTCGGATTCTGGGGAGTTGTTGGTTCTTTCATACTAAAGAAATCATGTAGATTTGCATTCTTCAACTTCTTTGATGCTGTTGGAGATTGGCTCTACGTTAGGAGTCTTGTGCTTGTATCCAAATGGAGACGGACCTAAAATAAGGTACAATCATCTCATCCCTTGAACTTTTTTAGATACTGTTGGTGACTTGAGTTTTCATAAAATGTTATTATTAGTGAATTATATGGAAATAGTATGACTTTTTAGCCAATAATTTTTTACCAAAAAAAAAATTGAACTATTTTGGTCCCTTTTATATCAATTGTGCAAACATGGTTGATGCAGTTCCAGCAAATGAGGCCAAAAACGTTGATTGTGTTGGGGTGACTTGAATTATGGCGTCAAATTCACGTGATGCTGGCGGAACAGGTTGAGGAATCAAAGGCATCTATGTGCTATGATGTTCGATGGACCAACGAACATCCTTTAAGTTACTAAATTGTCCTTTTATTTGTTTTTCAGGCTTTTTTTTCTGTAATTTTGTTACTTCCTTCTGAATCGGTAGGGTTTCAAACCACTTATATAATAATGGATTTCATTGTATTACAATCAGTTTCAGATATTATTAATAAATTTTAGAATTTAAGAAGCTAGGGTTATGTGTTTTCTCCATCAGCTTCTGTCACTCTTATGACAAGAAGAAGAAGAATGATACGAGTAGTGCCCCGATAACAGAGACAGACACTTCCGTGAGGCAGGATAACAGTGACAACGTCTTGGCGAGGTCAGAAGAGAATGTTGCGGGAATGCGAAGGAAGAAGGGAAGAAAGGGCCAGGCCCAAGTGGAACCGAGGGAAGATGGAAGACCGAAGCGGCAACAGAAGAAGCCGGTGATGTTTGGAGACTTTGTGTCTCGTTAGTGTAGTACTTTTATTATTTTAATTGGTGTCCTGTTAGTTTAGTATTTGGATTATTTTTATGGGCTTTATGTTTTGGACTTATTTAATTCCTTTTGAGTTGAGCGTAATTATAAGCTCCGTGTCGGGTTTTCTTGTTGGTTCTTTCCCGGTATGATCGAGTCGAACCAAACCTAGGGTCCTTAGATATATAAATAGGGATTCTGTGAGTTGATGAAATCAATCAATATATCAGAAATTTCTTAATTCCCTTGCATTACTTTTCCGCAAAGTTACCTTCTCCACGGCCAAAACCTTATTGGCGTGGGAAATCCGGTTGCTCGACGGAGATTCATCTCTGCGAACGGACCTTTATCCGGCGAATCTCTCGCCCCTGTTTCAGTTGCGAATTCTTTCGTAACAAAGAAGGTGATATAATGAATGAATTCATAGATAGATATTTAGTTGACATAAGAAGTGCAAGAAAGAGAACTGTGTGCTTTTTTCTCTTACTTGTCTACCGTATCAATTTCAAAATGGAACAAAATTCAACCGGTTTATAGGCATAGAACTGAACAATTCTTTAAGACCTTCTGTCCAAATCTTGTAGGGTAGAAATCAAGTTGAGGGTTTTTCTAAACCTTATGAGATAATTACACGATTACTCCCTCTGTTTACGATTGATTGAACCGTTTGACTCGGGTTGAGTATTATGAAATGTAATTGAAAGTGGATAGAAAAGGTTAGTGGATGATGGGATGAGTTAGTGGAACATGGGGGGCATTATCAAAAGTAGTAAAAAGTAAGAGTGTCAATAATCATGAAAGGACAAAAAAAAGTACTGTCGATTAGTCGTGGACAGAGAGTGTATTTTTGGTACTATACCCAAAGAGATTGGTGATCTTAATAATTTGGAGATGATGTGGTTGTTATGCCATTATCATCGACTAACCATTCCACACGCCAAACTATCATAGAATAAGGTTTGGGACGAAAATTTAGAGGGATTTGTGTTTGAGAAAATTATGTATTATTTCTCAATACTGGCCTATTTATTCGTTTCTGTTTCTACTTAATTTATTGTGTGTTACTATCTTTGCAAGTGCAAGCTGACCAATTTTCCACTTCTCTACCCTATCAAAGACTAAGCCTGCCCTCATTTCTAGTGGGGCAACAAAAGTTTGGTAATTTTACACTTTGAAGTTGACTTGACTTGACTTGGAACATATTAACACATCATTACAATTAGCACTCTGGAAATTTTATACTTTAGAGTTGACTTGACTTAGAAAATGTTATTGGAGAAGCTTTCAGATATATTTGTGCAATATATTATTTTAATTTTGAGTAAAAGGGCATCTCCTAGTTTGCATATAAATAGGCAAATGTAGCAGAGTAGATAAACAAAAACATCAGCCATGGAAACAGCATACCTTTTTCCTACATATCTTTCTCTCCTAACACTTTGTCTGTGTCCTTCAAGAGCAGCCACAAGTGAAGCAGAGGCTTTGATGAGATGGAAATCCAGCCTATCATCTTCTGCTTCTCTCAAGTCTTGGTCCGTCAACAACATCAGCAACCACTGCAGATGGATTGGCATTCACTGCAACGACGAGGGATCCATATCTGGGGTTGATCTCCCATTTGCAGACCTTGCAGGGACATTGGACCTGTTCCATTTCACTGCATTGCTGAATCTCACCACTTTCAACCTCATTGGGAATTATCTCAACGGCTCCGTACCGGCTGCTATTGGAAACCTCACAAGCCTCATTCACTTGGACCTCTCCAACAATCAGTTTTCCTGCGCCATTCCACCAGAGATCGTCCGCTTGATAAAGCTTCGATTCCTGAGCAGCTTCTCCGACAATGAATCCAGTGGGGAACTTCCATCAGAAATAGGCTTGCTCACTGGTCTCAAGTATCTATATCTCTCTAATAACTCGTTTTCAGGCAGCATCCCGCCAGAGATAGGAAACCTACAAAATTTGATGGGGCTGGACCTTTCAACCAATAACTTTTCAGGTGAAATACCTCAAATCATAAACCAATTGAGTGGGGAGTTGGAAAACAATGCTTTATATTCCTTGGCAATAATAATTTCACATGCAATATCCTCCGTCCACCATTTAAAGAACTTTTTTGCCATTTTGGTTTGTACACGATTTAAATAACCATTTGCTTTATTCCATTTTTGGTATGCGGATCCCACATCCCACGCCAACTTTTTACGCTCACAATCCAATAAAAATTTAATACTTTAAATGGGTCTCACATTCCACTCACTTTCTCCCTTTACTTTTCTTCACAAAGTCAAACAATTTCTTACAACTCGTGCTGAGTCAAAATGACCCTTTACATGGTGGACGAAGGGAGTACTAATTTGCAACTAGGCATATCCTTAGTGAATTTCTTATTCTTCGGTTTGATTTTACTTTTAAAAAAGAATGCAATGCATTACTCATAAATGTGCTATTAAAATGCTATGCATCTACCTTTCTAAAATTAAATAATTTTGATTTATATCCTTATTTAACTATAAAATAAATTGTTTGTAGGTCCAATACCATCCACCATCGGAAATCTTACAAATATGTGGTCCTTAGATATCTCTTCCAACAAACAAAATGGTGAGCTCTCAACCTCCATTTGCAACTTGACATATCTTGAATAATCTTGTAGGCCAAATACCAAATTTTAATAGCTACTCGCGTGCAAGATGTCATACTAGTATGAAGTGACATTTTATAAATATCACAATATAAACCTAAAACATTATGTCATTTCTAGATGTAAAGAAATTTAATTTATAACCTTCTTATATATTATAATAAATGGTTTGAAGGTCCAATACATCCACCATTGGGAATCTTACAAATCTGGAGTACTTATATCTCTCTTCCAACAAATTAAATGGTGAGCTCTCATCCCCTATCTGCTACTTGACATATCTTGAATAATGTTAACAACAAACATATTGATTTTGTGCGCTCCCTCTACCTCAAAATGTTACTCCCTCTGCCCACCATAAGGAGTACCACTTCTTCCCGGCATGGATTTTAAAAAATATTAAGAAAAGTGAGTGGAAACAAGTTAGTGAATTCCGTAACTCGGGAATTCGGGATATTAACTTAAATACTCTGGTCTATGGATACGAAAGGACATGAACATTGAGAAGTTCCTACGTTAGGGGGTGTTCGGTTTGCAAGATTGTATCTCAGATTAAATATGCAGTGTGTTTGGTTCATGAGATTCAATTCTACAATTCAATCCTAGATGGATAATCATGGGATAATTAGTCATAGCTAACCCCCTATGACTAAAATAATCTCACAACTCAATCAATCCTAGATTGTATCTTTGTATTATTTTGTAGGCACAATACCCATGGTTTAGATCTGTCTTCCACCAACTCTATTTGTATGGCTTAGATCTTTTTAATGTACCGATCAGAATCACGGTTTGATCAGAACCACAGTTTGATTTAATGTAGTACTCATAAATGTGTGGTCAAAATACTATGCATGTGCATTTTTAAAAGTTAAGAATTATGATCTATGAGCTTATTTATCTTTTATATAAATTGTTTGAAGGTCCAATAGCATCCACCGTTGGAGTCTTACAAATTTGGGGAACTTATTTCTCTATTCCAACAAATTAAATGATGAGCTCCCGTCCTTCATTTGCACTTGTTGGTCAAATACCACATTTTGATAGCTACTCACGTGCTAGATGTCATACTAGTGACATTTTATACATCTCTGAATATGTACTCACGATAGGACACAAATGAGTTGGAAAACAATGCTTTATATTCCTTGGGCTCTTTACCACAATATGTTAACATCTGCTTACAATGAGTAAAATGACATCCATGTGCATTTTTTGAACAATAAAATTTGATTTATATTTCATCTTTCAAATAAATTGTTTGCAGGTCCAGTTCCATCCACAATCGGAAATCTTCCATATCTGGATACCTTATACTCCCTCCGTCCCACATAATTTTACCCAGCATTCCATTTTGGGTCGTCCTACATAATTTTACCCATTTCACTTTTACCATTTTTGGTAGTGGACCCCATATTCCACTAACTCATTCCTACTCACATTTTATTATAAAACTAATACTTTAAAAGTAGGACCCACATCCCACCAACTATTTCAACTCACTTTCCATTACATTTCTTAAAACCTGTGCCGGATCAAAGTGTGTAAAATTATGTGGGACGGAGGGAGTATCTCTCTTCCAACAAATTAAATGGTGAGCTCCCATCCTCCAATAGCAACTTGTCATCCCTTGCTTATCTTCTTCTCTCGAATAATACTTTGGAAGGAAGACTGCCACAGTGCTTTGGAAACTTTAGCAGATCTTTGGTCATACTTCATCTAAATGAAAATCAATTTAGTAGCCTCATTCCATCTAGCTTTTCTAAGAATTGTAGTCTCATTTCCGTCAATTTGGGTGATAACAAATTCCACGGACATTTACCTAAATCCTTTATCAATTGCCGAAATCTAAGGGGTCTCGACATTGGAAATAATAGAATCCAAGATGAATTTCCCTTTTGGATAGAAGGATTATGCGAGCTCCGAGTGCTAGTGTTGAGGTCTAACATATTTGGTGGTAACATGTCGCTTCTTTCACGAAGCAAGTTTCCCTTTCCTAAGTTGCAAGTTTTAGATGTATCCCATAATGAATTTCTAGGCTCTCTACCTCAAATATATATCAACAATTTCATAGCTTTGATTGAGCCAGTAGAAATTGAAGATTATGAGTTTCTAAGGTACGTGGAGATGAGGCTCAACTTGACAGGATCAGTTAATTAAGAGACTATTGGAAACCTTCACAACAATTGATCTGTCCTCCAATAAATTATCTGGGAATATTCTAGATTCCATAGGAAATCTTAAGATTCTCAAATACTTGAACCTGTCACACAATAGCCTCACGGGACATATACCTTCATCTCTTGAAAACTTGAGTGAGTTTGAATCGTTGGACTTGTCAACAAACAAACTGGATGGAGAAATTCCAAGTGAATTGACAAAGTTGAAGTTTCTTGCGAAATTAAACCTTTCAGTGAACAATCTTGTTGGAGAAATACCGCGATCTAATCAGTTCTTCATATTTGAGAATGATTCATATATGGGAAACTTGGGATTGTGTGGACTTCCGTTGACAAGAAAATGCAAAGAGGATGATGGGAAATCGATACAGCTTGCTAAAGAAGAAGATGATGAAAATGGATTTATAGATGGATTTGGTTGGCGATATGTTGTGATGGGATATGGAAGTGGATTCGTAGTTGGGATTGGAATCGGTTACATGATAATAAGAAGTGGAAGGCCAAGATGGTTGGTTGAATTCATTTTCGGGGTTGGTTATCAATATAAGCCCAAGAAGAGAAGCAACCGAGCTGCACCAACACGCAGGGTAACTTGATTTGAAGCCAAGGAGAATTGTGTGATGTCTTGTGTTTGATTAGGAACTACTGCTTGTGTTTGAGTTTTGTTTTCTATTTCTTTTTACCTTTTCAATTGCTACTTCTCAATTTTCTTAGTATCTTTAATAAATTTTGTGAGGTATTGCAAAATTGTGTTCTATATTTTCAAAAAAAATAATCTATCCTACAGAAAAAAAATTTGAGTAAAATTATGGTAAGTTTTAGAATGTATTCCTTTCATTTAAAACCAATAGTCATGTATTTCCATTTTGATCCATTTCCGAAAATTAGTTAGACTTCCGTTAGTTTGTTTCTTTTTCTAACAAGGTGGATTTAATTTTGTTGGGTATTGGTTCACAAATATTCAACAAATTGGATGTTTGGGCCGTTCCATAACAGATGGGCCAGCTGACTGGAAGGAGTAGAGTAAGTTTGTTGGAGCAGTTGTGAGCCCACACATATATACTCATTTTAGTCAGAAATTGAAAATAGAATAACAGATATAACTCTCTCTCATTGATATCTCTCTCTCTCGGCAAAGAACTCAGATCAAGAAACTTGTGCTCGAGCTGGATCATCTGTATCAAGATTGCAGTGGAGGATAGAGGTGAAAATAGCCACAGCTGTTTGGTTAGTTTTGTTTGGTTCAATCGTGTTTTTTGAGCTAGGGATTTGGAGATTGTAGTTGTGGTGAACCTCTATTGATTGTTCTTCATCTTGTATCTGGTTCAACATTGAATAAATCGGATCTTGAGTTTCCCGTGGACGTAGGATTCATCCGAACCACGTAATTGCTTGTGTGCTTCACATTTCTTGCTTTTGGTTGCTATTGTTCATTCTATCGATTCACAAATTGGCGCCGTGACTCAACTTATTTTTAACACAAGTAAACCCGCAAGTGTACGCGGCTAACGTAGCAAATAGTAAGCAAAGAGTATCGTATCCAAAGAGACAATCAGTGTCAACCTAATTACCACGAATCAACCTCAACTACTATCTAGATGAATCGGAAAGTTTGGGTTTTCTAAATCTACTTAAAAGCAAGGTAAAAACAATTAAAAACAACTGAAGAACTAAAAGCAAATAAGAGAAAACGGATGTAGATCAAGGATGAGAAGGGTAGAATCCTACGGGATCGATAACAACTATCTTATGCTAACTAATTTCCTAACTATGCCAACAAAGGGTCTCAATGGTTATTAAGCTATCACTAAGGTAAAACTATATCTTTTCCCAAAGCATATAATTTGTAGATTGCTATCTAGAATCGAAGACTCCTTCCTTACCCAGAACCGAATATCTATGTCAACGTTTGTTCGTGGTAGTTAAGTTGATACAAATTTGTCTACGTACTCTTGCTTGCTAATTGCTACACTAGCCACGTACACTTGCGGGTATCACTTGTGTTAAAATAAGTCGACTCACTAGGACAAATAAAAAGGGGTTTTTTATTTTAAAATTTTAGTTTGCAAAATACACAACATAAGTTAGCTTTAATTCTTAACATAATACACTGCAACAACTCCAAATTTGAAATTGAGCACAATCACAAAAGTAGAAACACAACTCAAACACAAGCACTCATGACATCCAAAAACGTAAAAAAGTTAATTCGAAACAACAAGGGAAAGATTCCCAAATTAAACACAAGGAAAGCACACAATCCTCCTTTCTCTTCCAATCTAAGTTCCCCTGCGTGTTGGTGCAACTCTGTTGTGTCTCTTCTTCGTCTTATATGTATAACCAACCCCGAAAAAGAATTCCACTAACCATCTTGGCCTTCCACTCCTTATAATCATGTAACCAATTCCAATCCCAACTACGAATCCACTTCCATATCCCGTCACAACACATCTCCAACCAAATCCATCTATGAATTCATATTCATCCTCACCCTCTTCTTCTGCAGGCTGCATCAATTGACCATCATCATCTTTGCATTTTCTTGTCAACGGAAGTCCACACAATCCCAAGTATCCAATGTATGAATCATTCTCAAATGTAGAGAATTGATTAGACAATGGCATTTGCCCAACAAGATTTATCATTAAAAGGTTTAATTTTGCAAGAAATGTCAACCTTGTCAATTTACCCGGAATTTCTCCCTCCAGTTTGTTTGTTGACAAGTCCAGCGATTCGAGTTGGCTCATGTTTCCAAGAGATGAAGGTATATGTCCTGTGAGGCTATTGTGGGATAGGTTCAAATATTTGAGAATCTTAAGATTTCCTACGGAAGGTGGAATAGTTCCAGAGAAACTATTAGAGGATAAATCAATTGTTGTGAACGTTTCCAATAGTCTTTTCAATAACTGATCCCGACCTTTCATGGTGACTATCATATCCACAAAATCTTCATACCAGTCATCTTCTGTTTTTTCATTTTCTATGTCGAAGGAACTCTTTGTGTCATCTCTTTGCTTTACCTCATTCATTGCTCTGAAATTCTTGAAATATCTCTTCGGGAGAGAGCCAACAAATGCATTATGAGATATATCTAGAACTTGTAACATTGGAAATAGAAGTTTCATGGGTGAAGCATGTGATAAGTTTCCATCAAACTTGTTAGACCTCAACATTAGCACTCGAAGCTTGGGGAGGCGTTCCATCCAAATTCATCTTGTATTATGTTTTTTACGATGTCAAGACCCCTTAGACTTCGGCAATTGATTAAGGATTTAGGTAATCGTCCGTGGAATTTGTTATTACCCAGATTGATGGAAATAAGAGGGCAGTCCTTAGAAAAAGGTAGATGGAATGAGGCCACTAAGTTGATTTTCATTTAGATGAAAGATGGTCAAAGATCCGCTGAAGTTCCCAAAGCACTGTGGCATTCTTCCTTCCAAAGTATTATTTGAGAGAAGAAGATAATAAAGCCGCGACAAATTGCAGATGGAAGTTGGAAGCTCACCATTTAATTTGTTGGAAGAGAGAACCAAGGACAACAGTTTTGCAAGATTTCCAATAGTAGATGGTATTGGACCTTCAAACAATTTATTTGAAAGATAAAAGGACATAAATCAAATTTCTTTATATTGACAAATACACATACATGACATTTTACTCATTGTAACAATATGGCGGTTATCTGCATTAGATATTAACATTTTACAGTAGAGGGACCACATATAAAATCAAAATGTCAGTTGTCAAGATGACCGATCTTTCATGAAATAACTCCCAAAAATCATAATGATTAAATCAAGTTAGCATAATTTTCAGATATAAGAGTGTTGGCGAAAATATAACTATTCACCCTAATGAAATTCAGGTCCAATCTGCCTAGTTTGCATATAGGAAATCATTATAACTATTATAAAAATGACATAATATGCCATGTATTCTGTGAGTTATAAAAATGCCCACAAGATTATTTAATGAATGCCAAGTTGCAGAGGAGAATGAGAGCTCACCATTTAATTTGTTGGAAGAGAGTTCTAAGAAATCCAGATTTGTAAGATTTCCAATGGTGGATGGTATTAGACCTACAAACAATTATTTTAATTTAATAAGGATATAAATAAAAAAGTAGATGCATAGCATTTTAATAGCACATTTATGAGTACTGCATTCCTTTTAAAAAGTATCCATTGCAAATTGAGGATATAAAGCATTGTTTTCCTACTCTATCGGTATTTCACCTGAAAAGTTACTGGTTGAAAGGTACACCGCAACCAAATTTTGTAGGTTTCCTATTACTGGTGGTATGCTGCCTGAAAACGAGTTATCAAAGAGATCCAGATACTCGAGGTTTGTGAGCAAGCCTGTTTCTGATGGAAGATTCCCACTGAATTCATTGTCTCCAAATCCAATGTCTAGCCAGATTAGTTTTCTCCAACTCGTGATGAAACATGTCAATATTTCACCAGTCAGCCTATTATCATAAAGTCTCAACTCAGATAAATTGCCCAGATTTGAAAAGGATGGCGGCAATGACCCCGAGAGTGAATTCTGGGATAAATCTAAGATGGTTAGCTTGTTACATGACAGGTCGAGTTCTCAGGGAATGGAGGAATTGAATCTGTTCATCCCAAGGTCTAGACTTCGGAGATTCATGAGTAGGCCCATAGAAGGAGGGATTTCTCCTACAAATGAATTATTGCACAGCTCTAGAATTTGCAGGCTTGGAATAAGGCTTACTGAATCAATTATGTTGGCGGAGAAGAAGTTGTGGGAGAGGCGAAGATCCTTCAACTTGGAGAGGTTAGTGATATTTGGTGACAAGGGGCCTTGGAAACCATTGTGAGTTTTCCAAGAGCAGCTGGTACGGAGCCGTTGAGAGCATTCCCATTGAGGTTGAAAGTGGTGAGATTCAGCAATGCACTGAAATGGAACAGGTCCAATGTCCCTGCAAGGTCTGAATCGGGGAGATCAATCCCAGAGACAGATCCCTCGTCGTTGCAGCGAATGCCAATCCATCTGCAGTGGTTGCTGATGTCGTTGAGGGACCACGACTCGAGATAATCAGATGATGATAGGCTGGATTTCCATCTTATCAAACTGATAGGGTTTAGCCTATCGGATGAATTATTTGAGTGAATTTGTAGAGAGAAAAAGAGAACAATCCTAGTTGAGGTTCTAGGGAGCATTTTCACGCCAGAAGAGAGAACTGAGATTAATAATTTAATTCTTCATTCTGCTTGATAATAATAAAAGACTCCACACATATTTATAATATGTGTGGTACAAAAAGATCTCCTATAAACTGGGGAAGTAAATCAAAAGCAAATCAAATCTTAACCACTAGGGAAAGTAAATAAAATCATAGCAACTAAATAATACTAAAACATAAATAAACTAAATAAATATACGGAGAGAATATCAGCTCCCTTCCGGAATAAAATAGAATATCAAGTCCCTATCAACTCCCCCACCGTTGAAAACCACCTTTCCCTCAAGGTGGAAGTCGGAAAAATAATCTTCCATCTCGTTGTCTTTGTTTAGATCTTCAAATAAAATTGTATAGACTGTGACCTCAACGAATGATGGAGAAACCGTCTTCGGGCATGAGATCTCTTCAACGATTTCAGTGACATAACCAATGATGAAAACATTGATTTTGGGCTATGAGATTGTGGGGGACATTTGGTTTCCACCAAAGCCATTGCCTCATCCAACGCTTGAGGCGATTCGTCGTCATCTTTTTCCGTCTCGTCGATGATGGGATCAGACTTCACATTTGTTGTTGACACATCGTCATTTTTGGAAATAGTCTCGATGACAGAATCAGATGTGGCCTCCTTTTTAGCCATGGCCTCCTTTTTTGCTAAATATGCAACTGCCTCCGAAATTTTGTTAAGAAGCTTATTCATCTCGGCGAAGTAAATGGCATCCTCATCAAAGTTATGATAAAGATCCAGAAATTCTTGCCATGAGCAATTAGGATTCGAGCATCGATATTTGTGGAGCCATACAGATGCTGAATGGTCAAACAATAACCTCACAAAAAACAAACGATCAGTATCAGAAAACAAATGATAGTCAAAATACTCCTGAACATCCAAAATCCATCTCACGGGGTTAACACCAGAAAACCGAGGAGGAGAGTTTGACAGCAAGACAGACATGGTGGTAGAAATCAATACGAGGATGAGAACCTAATGAAAGCACCAATTTGATAGGGTTTAGCCTATCGGATGAATTATTTGAGTGAATTTGTAGAGAGAGAAAAAGAACAACCCTAGTTGAGGTTCTAGGGAGCATTTTCACGCCAGAATAGAGAACGAGATTAATAATTTAATTCTTCATTCTGTTTGATAATAATAAAAGACTCCACACATATTTATAATATGTGTGGTACAAAAAGATCTCCTATAAACTAGGGATGTAAATCAAAAGCAAATCAAATCCTAACCACTAGGGAAAGTAAATAAAATCATAGCAACTAAATAATACTAAAACATAAATAAACTAAATAAATATACGGAGAGAATATCAGCTTCCTTCTGGAATAAAATAGAATATCAGGTCCCTATCACAAACCGTCTGCTTCACTTGTGGCTGCTCTTGAAGGGCACGGACATAGACACAGTGTTAGGAGAGAAAGATATGCAAGAAAAAGGTATGCTGTTTTCATGGCTAATGTTTTTGTCTGTCTACTCTACTTCATTTGCCTATTTATATACAAACTAGGAGATGCCCTATTACGCAAAATTAAAATAATACTATATTCCAACAATAAAGAGTAAAAAACACGGCAGAGTTTGGCGTGTTGAATGGTTAGACGATGATAATTGGAAAACATCTTTATGAAGAGAAATGATTGAATGTATTGTGTACAAGTGTTTAATGTGAATCACATATCTTATTCAATGGAATAGTCAAGCTCTTTTATCGGTGATAAAACTAAAAGTTGTTTATCAGTCGAATTTGTGATTTATTCTTATATTACATTTATATTAAGACCACATGAGGTCTAATACTACCAATACTTTATTAAAACCATTTATAGTTTATGTTCAGATCACGCGAGGTCTAATATATTATTCAAATATTACATTTATATTTAGAATAAAACATTTATAGTTTATTTTGAGAAGGCGTTAGGTGATATCTTACATGCAACAATAACATTATAATAACAAACATACTAAAGTTCAAAATTGGTCACGTACATTTGCCTAAATAAACTTTTTGGTCTTATACTGTAACATCTGCAATTTTTTGATATTAAATTTTTTTTTATGAACGCTATACGGTGAGTCAAAGGAATATTTTGAAAATAATATTTAATTTCTCGCAGAGCAAGGAATTAAATATTTTGAGATTTGCATGAATAATATTTTTGGAGCACGGTGAGTTCTTTTAGTTCTTTGTAAACTTGGTGAAATATGAACCTTGAGTAAGTAATCAAGTGGATGTGGTGATGAATTATTGTAGTACTCGGTATAACACCAAATGACTAATAATTGTTGATTGCGCGAAGGGGAGTGCGTACGCTGATTAAATAGTCATGCTTGTGTAGTGTGATTTGTTCTGTTGAGAGAAATAATTTCTTCTCGTCTGAATTTAATTAAAGTACTATACATAGTACTCAACGTATTTAAATTGAGGATTAATTTTAAAATTTATATTTGGAACAACACCAAATACTAGTTGGATTGCATTGGATGAATTTAATATTTTTCTCGTTAGGGCGGGACAACAAATTAATTAAAGTTTTCATGAATTTTAATTAATAAATAAACAATGTGAAATATAAAGCGATACATTTGGGCTTCCCATCACAAGCGATCAATTTCCTTTTTTAGCTAAAAACAAAACTTCAATCACCTCTTACTTTATTCTCTCTCTCTTATCATATTCTCCTTTCATATTTTATTCTATCTTACTTTTTTCTTTCTCATACTTTACTCTCTCCACTTTAAATTAATATATATCATTTTCTTAATTTCTGTGTTCAAAAGAAATCCATCACTTGTAGTGGGACGGAGGAAGTATCAAAGTTCTTTTACAAATGGCTTTGGGCCATGAAAAATAAGAGTCCAAGAATTAATTCCTTTTACAAGTGTTGGGCCCATTTCCCACCCAAGGAAATAAAATGAGAGCCCAAAAACTTCCTCCGTTTCAGACTTTCAGCACAGGAGCCCTTTTTAATTATACAAAACTAATACGCAGTACAATATTTTCCAGGTCATGACATACTAAATAAATGAGTTAAGCTTCTCCGATCTATTTTACTCTCTACATCCGCCGTTACTATCTCATATTGCCATTTACAAATATCCATAATTAAAATTCTCATTTCACTTTTTGATAATCGTATATTACATTCTATTAATTCACTTAACCCAAATTTTGTTATAAAATTAAGAGATGTTGGCCCCTAACTTTGTTGACCTGTCTGTTCAAGTCATTATTTTGTCACGTAGAGTAAGTTTCAAATGAATTTCGTAGTTTGGGTTAATTTCAGATGCAGTTTGGGTTGATAGATCTGTGTTAACATACTCATATTATTATTTGATATTTTTAATATATTGTGTTGATTATTGAATAAGTAACACATTAATATATTGTATGAGCGGTACCAAAAGGGTTTATCTTCTGAACTACTGCAAACAATATCCGAGAACACTCCTTATATCACTAAATTGTGCATGTTTTTTTATCAATAACAAATGGATCCAACGTCAGACATTGAGATAATGTAGTTGCATCTCCTGAAGATGTTTGTAGCACTCCCTCTAGAATTCGCCTTCCCAGAAGAAAAGTTTCTTCCCTCGATTTCATCTCTGAAACTTGTCGTCGACCTATCCAAAGAGGAGGCAGAATAACCCCTTTGCCCATTTTGGAAGTTACCAGCAAAACCAGAGTCCGGGACTGGCCGAGGTCAATTCAAATCTTGCATTCCCAGCCATTACTAGGGTCAACTTCTCATGTCTTTGGATCCATTTCCCACAAGATATTACGAGTAAAAAACTATCAAACCAAGAAAAGAAAAGGAAAGTCATTGACAGCATCAACAAACACCAATCAACAAAACAAAAGCAAGTATGCATTGATTGACTAATGCAATCCACCGGCCACAATGAAGAAACTCAGAGAGTAGAACTTCTACAAACAATTTCGCAAAGACATTCATTCAACAAGTAGACTTAGTTAAGTGGTTGCACAAAACAGAACCCCAACAGTTGGCAACAGAAAAATGCAATCTTCATATTAAGTTTAACAGAATGCTATGAACTTCATAAAAACAGAGGCATATAAAGTTAACTAATTACAAATTTATGGTTGACATGCAGCTGGTTTAATCAGACAAGTTCATCAATTTTATAAAAATATTTCATCTCAAATTTAGATCAGGTGACGGCTATATATTCTAAACATTAATAAATTATACTCATCAACTTTTCTGCAGGACAGATTAATATTTTTGAAATACAGAACAAATTTTAGGTTAAGACTTTACATATTACAAACTCTAAATTTGAAATCAAGTACGACCACATAAGTAGCAATTAAACGTAGTAACAAACAAATAGAAAACACAACTCAAACAATGTACTACTTTTATGTGTTTGAATCAAGTTCACCTGCGAGTGGGTGTAGCTCTCTTGCGTCTCTTCTGTGTCTTATATTTATATGTCCAACGCCAAAAAATAATTCCACCAAACTTGTTAAATCATAAAACTTGGTTTTGTGGGATCCATTTCCCACAAAATCTTCTACACGAACCAAAAACTACCAAACCAAAAAAAAGAACAGGAAAGACATTGACAGGGTCAGCAAACACCAATCAACGAAACAAAACAAGTACGCATTGACTAATATAATCCATGAGCCAAACTTAAATTAAAAAAATTTCGTAACAAATGCAAAAGGATACACATTCAAGCAGTTGGTCACACAATTCAAACAGTTCGCAACAGAACAAAGCAAAATAGCAATCTTCATATAAACAGAGGTATATAAAGTTAACTAATTACATAAAATAGAATCCAACAGTTCCCTACACACCAATGCAAAATTCAATCTTCTTCTTAATTGATAAGCAAAAAAAGCCTAATTTTAAGTAATTAAAAGACATATAACAAAGAAAAGGGAGCAATCAAACACATCACTACCCACTAACACCTAAGAACTCCAACAACATAAACTATCAAAATTAGCTCATAAATATCACACTAATTAGTGAATTAACACATAAACCACTAATCAAAACAGATTAAACTCCCATTCCCATGCTCAAAAACAATAATTGAGCTAAGTGAGAAATTAGGGTAAATTCACAATTCTCAAAATTCACAAAAAATACGAAGCTTCTAGAACAATTCAAGCAGAGAGGTGCGAGCTGAGCGAATAATCGAACCTTCATTCATCGACGAGAGGGATCCATCATCAAATAGATAACAACAGTGAGATATTTTAATCTTTATCCCCTTTGGCTTCATTAGAACGTGTCCGGAATTTGCAGATACTGATATATTACTTCCGAGCTAAAAGGAGGAGAAAATAAAATAAGAATGAGAGATTTACTTTTTTGTTAAAGATAATGGACTTCATTTAAAATATAAAAATAATTCAATTAATATGGTATGGAATGAGTAATTAGCAGTACTTAACAAATTTAAACATATGATTTTTGATTTATTTTTTCCCAGCGACTCTTTGAAATTTTAACGAATATTTATCAATTTTTAAAAGATTTTATAATAGTACTCCCTCCATTAATCATTAGGAGTCCTGATTTACTATTTTAGTAAATCAGTCTGTTGCTATTAGGAGTTTTGGTTCATTTTTACTATAAATCATAGATAGACCCCACTTTCCATTAACTCATTTTACTAACTTTCTATTATAAAACTAGACTCCACGTTCCACATTTTTCTCACTCACTTTCCTTTACATTTTTTTAACTCGTCCTGAATCCAAATGGAACTCCTAATGACAGACGGAAGGGGTATAATTTTAAGATCATAATTTTGTTATTTTAAAATTTTTATTTGGTAACTTTTATTAAAAATTCGGAATCGCAAATTACTCCACATTAAGAAAGAATCACAGAAGTTAACAGATTGGACTTATAAATATTGACAAAGGAAGAACAATGATAATCC